>NC_137216.1:19101563-19281563 GCF_949987685.1 Ammodytes marinus
GTAGAATTTTTCCAGAGGAATTTCCAAATAGCAAACAAAGGTCAAGAGATAATACAAATCAGAAAATAACTCTGTGCGTGTCAAAAGCAACAAAGAAAGACTGTATACTTGATCAACAGCATGACTAATGCTGCAGTGAAACAGATGATGACATGGAGACATGGTCCACATACACCATGTCCTCTCATTAGCTGAGTTAAGATGGCAGGTTCAGTGCATAATACTGCATGTGATGTGAATAAGCTCTGTTTAATAAAGACTCAGGGAAAGTCTGATTTCTTTCTTACAGAATTGACCCAGAAATGGGTTAGACTGGATAATGACTGGATGATGTGCTTAGTTTATTTTAGAGCTTAAAGAACATATTAATGCATAAAAGACATCTCATTCTATTCAACTATACTGCATCCATTTGTTGTGCTTTTCAATCCAATTGCATGAACGCTTGTAAACCTTTTCACATTTAGTATAGCACCCATCACTCCCTTCTTAAACAAGAGAAACATAGACTGCTAATTGCAGTTGAGTTTCCAGATTGCATACAACCCCGCAAACAAACAGATGAAACAAACATTGCCAAATAATGAGACAGTGTTTTCATTGCAATACACACAAATCCACTCAGTGTTCCCCAGCTTAAAGCACATGTAATTAAAAAATATATGAGGTTATAGAAAAAATTAATCATCCAGATAGTAGAAAGCACCTCTGCATATCCATGTGTGTGTTAAGTTTTGAAGAAAGCCATTATGGGATGTCAATATCATGTTATATCATGTTTATATGTATTGGCTTTTTTAAGGGAATGAGCTGATGGCATTTTGTACAGATTGTCTAAGTAAACTCTATATCTATGCGCAATATTTCTTACTTACAGTATGTTATCAAAGCTACTTCTATGGCTATATGCACACTTGTTACCATATTGTGCATTGTAGAAAGTGACATCATTGTTGACCTGTAGAAGTCAGTAGTGCATTTTTTTAAGAAAAACAAAACAAAAAGAAAATAAATCTTGTTTGTATAAAAATAGTAATTTAAAATGTTATATTGGCCCGAGGCCAACAAAATTCAAATATATTTAGCTGAATAACCAACAAAGGTATATGTAGACACATTAAGATATTATTATATTGCAAATATTCTTAAATGCATTGCAACTGGAAGACAATTCTTCTAGCTGTATTCACACACATATGATAAACAGGTTGTGAAGGAACAATAAAAACACAGAGTGGTGCTTTGATGTACCCCTACAGGTGTTACACTTTGCACAAATTAAGAGCTGATTGTTATGAGTGTTTTAGTTATGATATATACAAACAAAGACACTCATTACAATTTGTAAGTGTGTTCTCAAGCTGTATGTTCATGTACAGTAAATGCCCTAAAATACATTTGTACATATTTGTGACATATGGCATAGATCTGCATTTAAAGCTAATTTTCTTTCAGTTGCAATACATCTGAATACAGTTATGATGATAATCTTTTAGACACAACATTACAGTCACAATATTTAACTCAATGCAAATGCGACATGTGTCCATACCACACAAGTGCAGTTGTTTTGGAGATGGGGAGGTTCTGAGGCAACACAGATGTTCCCAGATTTCCCTACCGTGTAAGTCGGCCCTGTATATTTTTAGGATACATCAATAATTCTCCCCCAAATCTGCAAACAAGAGAGCAAAGATTTACCTGGCTCATAATCTGTAATTTGAGATATTACATTGGAATTTGTTTTATGATCTCATGCATTTAATATTGTCATCCCAGAGCTGTGCATGCCGGAGGACACACTACATCGCTAAATGTATCTGACTCCAGGACAGATGTGCAGACTATGTGATTTTGGTCCACTCCCACATGCAAGTCAAATTTACTTACAGAATAAATTGGATTTAGCCTCATGTATGAGGTTTGTTTTGATTCAATTTGAAAAGACAGACCTGGGAGCCATACATATAAATGTAACAATTATTTTGGGATGAGAACACATCTGCACGGTTCATTTAAACTCATGAAATGCAGCTGATTTCATAGTGAAAGCTCTGTCTCACATTATTGTCAGTGTAACAAATTCAGGATGCCTTTTATGAGGGGCTGAGTCATGAGAGCCCTGAATATGTGGTTGCCTGTTCATATTTACAAATCTAAACCCAAATATGAAACACTACAAGGAAAAAAGGGTTATAGCTGAAACTTTGGAACGAGAAGTGGTTTTCTTTATTATTTAGTGTCATTTCCATAAATGCATTGTGTAGCTCTCAAGGCATTGTACTATTAAATGTGATAAAATAGTTATGCCTTTAAAAAAACAAAGATGGTCTGATTCCTGATTAAGATGGATACATTGAATCAATGCATCCCCTCCGTGGCCCTCTGAAGTCTCTTAAAACTGTGTAAATGTTGTTCGTTTTTCAAGAACCTCAAGGTAATCTGGATCAATATGAAGCTTTGCTTTCAGTTCCCAGTACTCGCTCCTGTTGGGCTCAACGTAAACAGTACTTGGTGTTGTACAATAGAGTATTGTCTGTTGTATCCTCTCTGGGTGCACGTATTGATGCCTTGTATCAAAGTCTGGGGCGTACTGAGTCGATGAATGCGCCGTATGCTTGCACGGTAATGTGTTGCTGTAGTGTCTGTAGCACAGATCATCTCGGTGAGGGGTGCAGGGCTTGTTAAGAGGCTCAGGAGTAGTGGTACTATATTCCGAGCCTATTACATTACTGGCTGCCTCTTCATCCGAGATACCCAGAAAAGCGCCGCTCAACTCGTCAAAGTCTCTAAACCCATCCACCGATTTGCTGTCCGTCGGCGTGTGGGCGGTGGTTCTGCCTGTGGATTCTGTGGGAGGTGGGATGTACTCATACACGTGTCCAGCAGATGTTCTGGCTTTGGGGATGGATTGCTTTTTGTAAAGGCCATACTCCATATTAAGAGAGCTGATGCAAGCGTTCATGGAGTTGTTGTGCTTGTTTTGACTCTTTTGATGTCTCTTTTTCATTGCCACAAACATTCCTGCTGCCACAAAGACAGACACGATGAATATGAAGAGAAGGGCAAGAATCATTACAGATAAAGGGATGGCGCTGTATTGTGTGTCAGAGTCCAAGGAGGTTTCTATGGTGACAGTGCTGCCAGGAAAAGATTCTTCAGAGGGAGGGATCATGGATGCAAGTGTATCAGAGTTATTAGGGCAGAAATTAGCTGTCTTTATGTATCTCATGTCCTCCCCGGCCAGCTTCTTGGGCGAGCCACAGATGACGTTGTTTACAACTGTGCCTGTGCTTAGCTGCTCCAGCCACATCTTCAACTCCAGTATGCTACAAGAGCAATCCCAGGGATTCTCGAACAAATCCACTTGCACCAGTGCTGTGAGTTGGTCCAGCACACCGCGGACCGGCAGATATCGCAAATGGTTGCTGCGGAGATTGAGTCGGGCTAATGTCAGGCCAATTAATGTTCCCACTGGTAACGTTTTTAAGAGGTTATTGTTCAGGAAAAGGAGCTGAAGTTTGGGTACATGCTCAAAGGTGTCGGAAGCAACCTCTTTAATGACATTGTATTCTAAATACAAGAACTGCAAGCTCTCCAATCCATAAAACATTTCACCTGTTAGATGGTCAATCAGATTCCCATTGAGGTATAGTCTTCTTAGGTATGTCAGATCGCCAAAAGCTTGGTCTTGTATGCGAGCAATTCGATTGTTCCCAAGGTGAAGTAAATCTAACCCGGTCGCCTCAATAAAATCTGATTGACGCACCACAGGTATGTAATTCCCCGTGAGATACATCTTCTTGGGATTGTAGGGTTTGGGATTTAAATCGGAGATATGCTCAATCTTTCGCTCCTGGCAGTTCACGTTCAGGCCCAGGTCTGAAATTTGAAGATTGCAGGTGCAGGCAGTCGGGCAATCTAAAGGCACAGGGGATTTGGTTTGATAGGAAACGATTTGGCCATAATTGAGTGGTTTATTTGACGGGACTCGGCCGGTGGGTCTTGATTTTAATTTTCCTGACTGGCGAGGTCCCTTGGTGGGCCTTGATGAGGAGCGCGCAATCCCGGACGAGGTGAAGGAGGGTGTGACAGGAGCGTGCGTCGTCCTACGGTATGCAGAGGTGCTCAGATGTGGCAGGGGAGGCATCTCATATTCAGCGATGGCTCTCCTCGGGCACAACTCTTGTTTTGAAACCTCGTCGAGATCTCTCCCGTGAAGCCGGAAGGGGAACTCACAAACAACATCGCCGACCAGCGCTGTGTATGAAATGCTCTCCAGCCAGGTCTTGAGAGCAATCAACTCACAGGAGCAGTTCCATGGATTCTCCTCCAGCTGTAACTCCACAACGCTGGTCATGTGCTCCAGGAGACCTGAATAGGGAAGCACTTTGAGCTGGTTCCCCCTTAGGTCCAAATGTGTCAATGGCACATAATGGAAAATGTTCACCGGCAGGTTCGATATTAGGTTGTCGTTTAAAATCAGGACTTCCAGGTGTCGAAGTCGGCTAAAGGCATTTGGCGCCAGATGAGTGATGTAGTTGTAATCAATTTGCAGATACTCCAGACTTTCAAGGCCAAAGAAAAACTCTTCCTTCAAGGCATCAATTTTGTTATTGTTGAGATGTAATCGTTTTAATCCCTGAAGTCCATTAAAAGCGCCTGCTTCTACCTCAGATATGTCATTATTTCCCAGGTGTAATATTGTAAGTCCTTTGTACTCGACAAAATCATTGGCAGATAGCGTTTTCAAAAGATTGCCCGTGAGCAGCAGATGATACTGGGGGAAGAACAGTGGCTCTATGTCTGAGAGACTTACAATTCCTCTGTTCTCACAGCTCACTGTTAGTATCCCCTCTCTCTCCTCACAGGCACACAGTCTTTGACATATTTCTCCGTAACTGCCAAACATCTGGACCGTGCATACTGAGGTTGCACTTAGCAAGACATATGAAATCCAAAGATGCATTTTCCTGCAAAGGATGGCTCGAGCTCACGGTCCTGCTAAGATATCCTCAATGTCATCTAGAAATAAAAGACATAAATGGTGATGTCAAACAGGCAGACTGCAATGACAGCAACTTCCACACAACAAGCTGCATGAGTCAAGGCTGCATTTTTACCGTTACCTATGGTAACTTCTGGCTGTGCCACTGTTGATTTTAAATGGCTCAAACAAAGCAGGTTAGAATGCAACTCGTTCAAGCTATGCAGATAACAAAAAGCAAGGTCAAGGCAAGACATGAGTCCAAAACAATGGTGTAAAACCGCTGCGAGGGGGAAGCCTTATCGCATTTCGCTTGTTACCACATGGAAAATGCGATTAAATGTGGCATGAATTTAAAGCTATGTAAATTACAGAGGTTTAGCAGGGATTGTGCATCCCAGTGTATATGCCTTTTCAGACAAGAGACAGCCTGCATAAATTCTGTCTTAACTCCAAGTAGAAATACATACCTCACGCGCATTGATGGAGATGGGGGCTCGTTTGAGTGTTTGAGCGCATCTTTTATTTTTTAATCCTTCAAAAAGCGAAATAAGAAACAGGATCTAGTCAATGCGAGCACGGTCGTCGAAAAACGCTGATCAACCATAACTGCCAAATGCTTTTCTCTTTCACCACGCTGTGCCGGAGGAGACACAGCACAGCTATGCCCGTTAACAAAGTTGCATACACTCTCTCTCTCTCTCTCTCTCTCTCTCTCTCTCTCTCTCTCTCGCGCAGCGGATGCTCGCGCACACTCGGTGGTCGCGAGGATGTCAAGTCATTTCATGCACGAAGAATAAGCTCACTGGAGCATCATACCGAGATACAACTCCCCCCCCAAAAAAAACATGTTGACCTACCTACGGAAAAAAGACGTCCCAAATATCAATAATTCACCGGGATCTGCGTGTGCTCAGCTCAAACGCTTTGTTAAACCGCTTATCGAGTTTTCATCATGATACATTAAAAAAAAGAACAATATGTATAAGAGCTTCATCAGCTTTTCATAATCTGTCATTCATGTAATGTATCTAACAGCTGGGGAGTGAGAGATAGGCCTACAGCCCCCCCAAAAAAACAAACAAAAAGAAAACATTGGTGACAGTGAGTATTTATTTTGACCTGGCAGGGACTGATTCCATCTTTCCAACATTTCAGATGCTGGGCAGTTTATTTGCATCCCAGCTACTATTTCTGAACGTGTAACCTAAAACGAAGAAAAAAAGGAGGGCCACAAAATCTATGATGGCGTCTCAATGCGTGGGGTCCTGCTGTCCTGATGGTTGATCAGACTGTGAACTTTCTCCCTTGATCAATTCCTCCAGTTAGCGGAGGTTCAATAGTTCAAGCAGAACACTTTGTCAGATCCAGGCAGGTAACAGCAAGCCCTTGGATGAGCTGCCACTGTCATCCCATTTCAACTCATCAAAAGCAGCACTAAAGTGCTTTATGGCCTTTGCAGAACAGCCTTAATAATGATGTCATACGCTGTATCTTAATGCTTGAACACACTAGGACCGCCCCATCTTAGGGAAATGATGTGTAGCCATTGATCAATGCCCTATGTCTGTGGAAAAATCGGAAAATCTAAAAGTTACATCCTTGAAATGGTGCAGTGTTTGCATGTTTGTTTAGCAGAAGTGAATTGTGAAGCTGTGAGTCACACACAGAGTATGAATCATCAGGCTTACCGAGTGTGTTTAATTTCACCTGATCTTAATGAAAATCAAACAGCTCTCTGGCACGGGTTGTGCCATATTATTCACTTTTATCTCATCTTAATTATCTGATGAATGCTCTGAACCGGTGGCACGTGTCGCATATGAAATGTGTTTTGTTTAGAGAGGGGGCGAAAGGCAAAGACAAAGACCTGTCAAGGCCTTTCCAACCTGATGCGGTGGCACTCATGTGGAAAGATGTCAAGTGTAGTTGTATATCGCAGTGTCCTCGTAGAGCTGTATCCATCATCCTCCCCACTTGGCTCATGCTCACATGGGAGGAGAGCAGGCACATCAGGGACACTGCCCGTGGCTCACATTAAAGAATGCGAGGGCTTTATTCAGTCTGCATGCAATTCATTTGTGCTTCTGTTTCCTCTGCCTTCTGAGATTTTGAGCTGCATATTGGACTAGACCCTTCTGCATTACCTTAACCCCCTCATTACAACACTATTGCTTGCATAAATTAGCTTTCATGTTTGTTATGCAGTAGGATTCGGCAATTGTGCAGCTGGCGTGTGTCGTCGTTAACTGAAATAGCACAAGCATATTTTTTTTTAATATTTTTTGTATATTAATGAAATATTCCTTCAAAATGTGTGAATGTTGTGTATTTACATCTTGTCTATGTTGACACTTGTGTTTACATCTTTGCTTTGTAAGTTAATTCATGTTTATCCATCAGTCATACTGTGCTGAGGGCACATGAGGCACACACAGGCGATGCATGATACGAGCCTCATTTAATATCTCTCCAAGTCTTCCATGACACTGAACACAATCCTCCCCAACTGGGAGCAGAAGAAGGGCACTCTCCACACGCTCACACACACACACACACACACACACACACACACACACACACACACACACACACACACACACACACACACACACACACACAAACATTCGCACACACGCAAAACAAGGAATCAGCATAACAAATGACCAGGAGGAAGTGATGATGACTAACAAGTATGTGCAACAAGGTCAGAAACACAAAGACGGAGTTGGACCTATGCCATAGAGGATGATGAGTGGTGCCTCTGATATATGTCCCCTTACAGATGCATCGCTCTTTGTAAACTGTGTCCAGCTGGACCAGGATACAAGAACCTTTGGAACGGTTCTGCTACTGTTTGGCAGGAACATAACTGTCGAGGCACTCGCATACCCTTTGTTGCATTAGAGGGGATGTTACACAGCAGCCTACTAGACAACACAGAGCTTTTCAAGATTATTATGTCAGCACATTTTGCATGGATTTTTATTGTGCTACTGTAATAGTATTATCTGAATTTCTAAAGCTCCAAAGCTTTTACTACACATATTTTGCACAAGGGGCCTACTTATAAATAGTTGTAATGTGGGAAAAAGGCAGAAAATACTCATTTTTTCTTAAACATGCACCTTGCTGGGCAATTGAAAGAAAAGTGAGTGAGAGGAGTGGGCAGCAAGCTTGGTGTTCCACTGCAGACAGCCCTGACACACTGCATCATGCATAATATTTGAATGCTGTGTCCAACTGGGAGGCGCAGACAGTGTTGTCTTTTTTCAACAACTCCTTGGCCAGCTTCTCGGACTGAAGGCTCCACTGAATGACAAAACAAAGAGGTAGTTTATGTCAGGGACTAAGAGGTGCCATACAGTAGAAGCAGAAGAGGAAGAACAGGGAAAAGGGGGAAGAAGCTGTGTTACTTGAGGGAGAGACAGAGGACAGGCAGCAGCAGGCAGCAGGAGAATGTGAGCCAGTTAGAAGGGTCACGAAAATAACATCTCTAGATACAAGGAAGCTAACAGCAGGCGGTCTGAGAAACATGTCTCCCTGGGCGTCTCTGGTCTCCCCCCGTAGAGGTGGGGGAGAAAAAGATGATGGCCAGATTATCTGCCAGCATGGACGACTTACCCCCTCCCATGGAGCCTTTAGTGCCCAGGGCAGCTCCTTCTACAGCAGCAGGCATCTCCATAAATAAAGGCACAGTACAACATGTTTCATCTCTGCGGCTCGACATTGTTTTCATCAGACCATATTTTCCCCTCCTGGACGGTATTTTACATAATTTAGTTTTTTGAACTAGTACCACGGTTATCTCAATCCAACACTCTCTACTCAAAAATGTATGCGCTACTGTTTACTATGATGACACCTTATTCTCGTTAACATTGCAATTTTTTTATTCAAAAGCTATTCACTACATATTGTTTATCTAATGTAGTTTGTTTATTTATGGACACCTTTTCTTATTCAATTGAGTGCTCTAACCTCTTTCACATGTTTCAACATAGTGTATGTAACATCACGTGACAGTATGACTTCACAGTGTTTGTATATCACGCAAAGTAGTTTACAATCCAAGATGGCCATCCTTGTTTGGAAGAACATGGGGTCTTTTTCATCTTTTAAGCTATCCATTCACTTCTCGCACCATGAGTCCACCAAGCCACAACCTCACCTCTCTTACATCCTGAAGACGTGTCCTCAACACCGATTTTGAAAGTATAATAGTATTGAGCCTTGCTCTTTCAAAAAGCCTCCTGTTGTTTGTTTTAAAATGGACCTTTCCCCTCCCTAACTACAGCTCTTATTACACCTTTAGCCCCCTGAGGGATTGAATTAGTGCGCCTGCAGTGTTTTTTTGATGTATTTTTCCAAAGTCCCACATTTATTGATAGGGTGTGTCCTTGTCCTCTTAAAGATACAGTGTGCAGCCTTTATAAAACATTTTCACAACTGACTTGGCAGAATTACATAAATTGCCTTATTTGTAAATTTACACAAGGCTACATTGAAATTTGTCTTGAATTGATATAAAACACCACACTCCAGAGGGGATCCTCACACAGAGTCAGCCAGAGCAAAGCGCCCCTTGAGCAGTGTTGGGGTTAAGTGTCCTTGCTCAAGGACACAATGGTAGAGATGGTTGGCAACGTAGATGTATTACCAGCCACATACTTTTACAACTAACATATAATATTCCCAAGTAGGTTTTAATTAATGTATAATCACTTGAAAATAAATATTATTTTTTTAAATGACCTTAAATAAGTCTTAAATCTACATAGAAGCAGGGCGTGCCACCATGTTGCACCACCATGCCCTGCTGCTGTGACATTTTCACTTCCCCTTGTGGGGTCCATAAAGTCCTATTTCATAGCCATAGTTGCATTTACTCAAGTCCATAACATTTTTTATATCAATGGGCCGCAAATACTAATTTAACAGGGGATGCGTTTTACGCAGTAGAAGTGTCTTGTTATGATATGTGTGGTATAGTGCAACCTGTGAAGTCCTTCATTCTTTCCAGTTGGTGAAATGTGAGTGAATATAGGCTGCAGCTCGCCCACACTTTGTCCGAGACCTTTTGGGGATGTCTCAAAAACAGCTGGTGGTTCATGAGCCCCCTGTGTGGACACCACCGGGACACATAATCAGAGCCTTTGTTTTTGTTTAGTCTTTTCTATAGCTGCTATGGCACCACCTGTGGGTCAAATTAGGAAAATAAAAAAAGAGAAGGGGAAAATAAAGACAAAGGGAGGGGGGATTGTAAGCAAAGTAACTGATGGCTAATGATGCAAGCACTTCAAGTTCAGTTTTCTACACTGGGTAGAGTGTTGAGGAACATAATCAACACTTGTAATGATGATCACTGAATTCCAAAGTTATAGTGGATCCACATTGAGGACAAGGACATGCATGACAGTTTGCTATGAAAACTCAGCCTTCGCTTTCATATTTGGGAAAGTGTATTACTTACGCCTTACACCCCTACTGGGGTATAGGCCGTCGACAAGGGACCTCCAGAGTTCACGGTCACTGGCGTTCTTTTCTATCTGCGACCAGGTGCCTCCCAGTCTCTTGGTGTCTACCTGGAGGTCCCGGCGCCAGGTGTTTTTAGGACGTCCTCTGCTTCTCTTCCCTTGAGGGTTCCAGGTCAGAGCCTGTCTGGTGGTGTTTGGCACTGGTTTGCGTAATGTGTGCCCGATCCATCTCCATCTTCTTCGTCCAATTTCGTCTGCTGCTGGGGGTTGTTTTGTTCTTGTCCACAGATCGTTGTTGCTGATCTTGTTCGGCCAGTAGATTTTCAGGATTCTTCTGAGACATTTGTTTATGAGGGTTTCCACTTTATTTATTGTGATCTTATTGATTCTCCATGTCATTTGGGAAAGTGTAGAACAAGGAAAAACATTTAATTTTATTTTATTTTGGATTTTTTTCAAAGGACAAATGAAATTTCACTTCATGAATTTGGCGGATTAGAAATTGTCAAAAGAAAATCTTTTTTGCTTTTAGCTTGCTTTAGCCTTGTTAACAGCTGAGGTTTCACTCTTGAATAAGTGAAAATACGTGGAGGGCTGACTCACTCTGGGAGACAGTGTTTTTGCGTAGGGTCAGCAAGAAGTGGGAAACAGTTATTAAGGACAGTAAAAAAAGTGATGGTCAAAAATGGGAAATCTATTGGTGTCCTTGAGTCAGGCTGTTTAATTTTCACGAGATACAGTAGGGAGCAGCTGGAGCAAAATTGCTTGCGGTTTCTTCAATTTGCTTCAATTTGATCTCTGACAAGAACCCGGAGAAGACGGTGGTTCACTCCAACGGCTGCATGTTCATAATGACTCAGGAGAAAACGTAATTAAATATAAAATTGACTTTAGCAGAAAACACATGTATCAAATAAATTGATCTAGTCAATTGATTCAATCTCAAAATTGATTAATGAAGTCATTTTTATTCTTTATTCCCTGTTCTATTGTTCGTTTTTTCTTAATTTCCTAATCTTTCTTTATTCAGTTTGTATTCTTATTCTTTTTCCTTTTATCACTGTCACTCTCTTTGTTATTGTTGGAACGACATGACTGGGCAATTATCCTTTTTAAACCTTAACCAACCAAGCAATCTGGAAAATAACATGTCATTTCTCCTCACACCTCAAGGTGTCACTGCTGACTTATGAAAGAATCCTGTTGTTTTACCTTTCTTCCATTGTTCCTTGCCATCACCAGAATGTGGGGACATTGGATGATCCAAACCTGGAATCAATATAAAACTAATTCAAACTGAATGTTTCCAATAAACTCAGATTGAGTAATTCTGCATTGATGGGCCAACTGCTCATGCAAATCGCAATGCTCTTCTTTACACCTAAAAGGTGAGAGTTTTGGTTTGAAGTTATAGCAGCCTTGTTAGGAATAACAAGCACAATGTAGATCCTGTTTGGAGTGCATTTTCCCTTTAACCGGTCACAGCACAGCTCGGGGGAATGTTCTCTCTTGGGGTGATTTGAATGAATTCTACGTGATCCATCTCGTTGTCACATATTTAAAAGTGAAACATAGCAAGACGCTAATTTGGTTTCGCAGAAAACAACAACAACACGACACTCATTAATTAGCGTTTAAGCATTTGAGAAACACTGCATGTATCGTGTCCCTTCACTCGGCTGGAAACTAAACGTAGAAAAACATAGTAAGTCACTTTAAAGTGCGACAGGTTCTGCTTGTAGGGAATCAGAAAGGCTGTCTGAAGGCACAGCTATTTACTGTCTTCACAACTCTCCTGCTCGGGGCTGATGGGAGCACGATAAAGTCTTGACATGTTCACTAAGGTCAATTGCTGTGAGGTGTCTGTACGTACTGAGATACCGGGAGGGCTTCCTTCCCTCTTAATTAAATACTAGCCTACATTCACCTTATCTCAGTTCCTCATGCTGACAAGACTCTCCCGCAAAACTATAGACATCTTTTCTTTGGGCTGACAGATCAAATGCTAATGAATAGGCCTAAACAAGCAAGCAAGCAAAAAAAAATAAAAAATCACTAGGCACGTCTGGAATGAGCAACTGTGGCTGAGGCTCTGAGGATTGCAAGAAGAAGAAAAAAACACACATGCTAATCTGATGCAGAGAGATCTCTGAGGGCTTTATCTTTGACTCCCATGACTCAAGAACCGAGGTAATTACCTTGGTCAGAGAGGTCGTCTTGGAACATAATGGAAAAAATGAACTGTGTGGGGAGTTAAACTTAAAAAACGTAGCCTACATTTTACCAAGCTGGAGCGAGGAGGACAAAAAAAATGTCGGCTATGTCGATAAATCTGAACAGACTATACAGCAGCGTCTAGTTGTCATTAGCGTGACCTACATGTTGTGTGCCGTTCAAAACACTAGTGACAGTTTTTTGACACTCTGGAGTAATTGTTTTCAAAGTTAAATTCCGGCTAACTAAGAGCTACTTTGATTTGTCGAGTATTGCTACGTTGCCTGCTTTCCCCAAACACACACACAGGGATGTTACAGAATTCCCCACGGAGAAGAGACAAACAGTGGATTGTAAAAGTGTGGCAGCAGGGTACTTGAGCTTTATTTAGCTGTGTGCGTTTAATTCACTGGGGGGGATTGGGTGCCCCGTTGATTGTTCACAACCACGGCATTAACAGAAAAAAGAAAAAAAATGGAGGCCTCTATGATGTTGCCACGGTAACACACATTGTGCCTTTAATGACATCCTCTGCTCACATCTTTTTGGGTGATCATTTGCAGCCATGATAGCACCCACCAACCACCACGGAACAGACAATCTGTGTTAAATAAGTTATGGCACTGCATATGTTCCACTCATTTTATGATGGGGGGGGGGGGGGGGTGGTGAAAACATTGTGTTATTCATTAGTCTACACGTGTTAATTAGCTCACAGTTAGAAATGTATGTTGTGTCATGTTGCCTGACAGTATGTCTCTGTGTGTTGAAGAGCATATACGTGTTTGCATGCATGTATCAACATGCTTTGAGGTTGCTTGGCGTTACATCCCTGTTCTCCGCCAGCAGCGAGGTCTGTTCAGCTGACCATCACCCCCTCCCCTAGTTCCAAAGTGGATTTGGTTCTAAGGCAGGGTAAGGAGCAGCGGCTGAGATGACATAAACAGCTTCAGCATTTCCATCACGTTTATCAGACCAATCCGCCGTCCAAACAGTTATGGAGTTGCTTTCATTTTCAGCTCATATTTGTATTGCCTTTGGCAGTTACCCAGAGTAATACCTAGTGGCAGGCTGGACTCAGATAGCTGCACATCACTGACATATTAATGCCTCTCCACTCAATTAAGGTGAGAGTCCATGTTTGCGAAATGCATTCCACGTAATAGGTTTCTTGCTGTCATTCCTAATCAATATTTCATCTGGATATGCAAAGTGCAAGTGGTAGCATATGCTGGTAAGTTCATTTTGCCGTACTTCTCTGTAAGAGGACTGTCTATTGGGCATGCTTAATTGCAAAGCAAAAGGATGAGGGGATAACAACTTGTGTCTGTGCTCGGGTGCACATGTGTGAAGGATCTGCATCTGGCAATACAAACTTAACATCTCCCTAAAAATAGAGACACATTTTTCCATTTAAAACATCATTACCCTATTAATTCATTTAGGAATTGGTGCAGAGAACCCTCTTGAAAGCTCAGCCTGTTCATCCCAGCACTGAGCTATACAGACTTTATTTATGGTTACCTTGAGGCATCTGTGTGTGTGCATGTGTCTGTGTGTGTGTGTGTGCGCGTGCAAGCGAGTCTGTGCTGTTCTTAAAGAAAACATCCTTCAGTAAGCAGTGGTGGTGTTCAGAGATAATCTTTGGAAGAAGAGTTTGGACCTCAGAGTAAAGGTTTTGGTATCGTTTAAGCTCCTGGACATGACACACTCCATGACTCTTCCTCAAAACAATGTCCTTTAAGGGTTTATTTTGACCTGCCAGAATTTCAAAGTGAGATTATTCCAGCTGTGGGCTAACTTAGTAGGACCCCAAATACTTAAAAGGACTATGTGTTTGCATGTTTTTTGGGGGTTGTTTTGGGTCCTTGGCTTTTTTTTTTACGATGACTTCAAAGAATAATGGGATAATTATCGCACTTACCACCAGAGGGAAAGAGAAAGGGAGAGAGAGAAAGAGAGACCCCCCCCCACACACACACACACACCCACACTGAGGCAGACTGAAAGAGAGAGAGGGAGTAAGGGAGTAATGAGTCTTCTAAACAGACAGTAAATCTAATAGCGTGCCAATTGAAGGGAAATATGCTTTCAGAGGACACATCCAATCTGTGATTATTATGATCAACTCTGATCTCGTCTTCTTTTTTTCTTTGTTGTTGTTGTTTTTTTCCATATTGTTAGAGTTTGACATTGCTATAAATCTTTTCTGCTTTTTCTTCTTCCCTTTCTTTATTGTGGAGTGCTAAGCCCAGTTAGCACACACAAAAAAAGCAGCGGGTGCAAGTGTGGCTGATAGCACTGATTAAATTGCAATCGATTGCTGCGAAATGTCAGGAAACGCCGGGGTCCAGTGCCATTTAATGTGCGTCAGATGAGAGCTGAAGGTAAAGGGTCCGTGTTATCACTCATATGTCACATAATGTGGAGAATGACAGGGTGGCGCCAGGAGTTTAATTGGCGTTAACACTTGTGGTGTAGAGCGCAAGCTGAGTCTCCGAGGCAATGCCCATGTCAATGCAAGTCAAGAGAGGCACTCAACAGACTTTGAAGGGAAGCAGTTATATTTACTTACCGAGACGTATTTTGGGGGGATTTTTCTTTTATAAAGCCTTAACAACTGTCTGGAGAGTGATGGGCGGCATGGATTTAAAAAAACAAAACAGAAAAAAAACAGAAAACAATAACTTGAGTCCACACATATCAGGGCCAGTCAACACTGGGAAGAAAGAAATCCTTGGCTGATCAAAAAAAAAAAGTATTTTGTTGACTAATAAAACAGTCTATGATCAATATCCCTGTAAATTGCTTTTGTTGGATAAGGCGCCATGCACCAGAACTGAATAAATATAATCAGACAAAATGGCCTCCTTTAGATCTATTAGTTATCAAGGACCCATTCATACAAGTGGCTGTTATTGCAGTAGCAGAGATACGTAGATTCGCAAGTTACTATAAAAATACAACAACAATGGACAGAAATAAAATGCAAACACAAAATGCAGAGCAAAGAGACAAAGCAATTGACTTCTAACGCCTTGGTTGACGAAAACCATAAATACTAATTAGCCCCGGTAATTGACCAGGAGGGGGACAGCCAGCCCCTGTTCAACCTGCTCAGTTTAGGGTTTCAAAGACTTGAGAAGATTATTCTTTTGGGTTACCTTAATGGCTTCGCAGGGAAAGAGCCATTAATCAAAGGAACCCTCTGGTCAGGAAATGGCCCCACAGAAAATATCTACAACCTTCTCATTTCAGCGCTGAGATTTTTTTTTTGGCAAAGCCATAAAGCACAGTGTCATGAATGACTGGCCCCACTCCAGACCCATTAATGATGTGATGATTGAACTCCCATTCACAGAATAACCCCAGACTCTCAAAATGTCATATCGGGGTTTGTCAGCAAAGCTTTTTTTTTTAACACTCCAAGGTCAAATTGGAGATGTGGTCTCAATGTCGCTTGTTAACTTTTTGACTTGACTTACTTGAGCAACAAACGGGCGGGGAAGCTCTGGAGCATGATTTTGCTAGAGAGAGGGTTGCACACACACACACACACACACACACACACACACACACACACACACACACACACACACACACACACACACACACACACACACACACACACACACACACACACACACACACACACACACACCTTGCAGACCTTGGCCCTCAATCATTTTGACCACAGATAATAATTTTCCCACAGGACATAAATTTGTCCGGAAACAAAAATCTGACGGATACTGTATGTTGGCCCATTAACTGCTGTCAAACAGAACAGCTTTGACATATATAAGGGCTTGCACTGAAACACTCACTTCAACACATTAGACACCTCCCACACACAGCATCAATCTGCAGACAGTCAGTCTATTTCCCTCTGAGAATTCCTTGTCATGATTTTCCGTGGTCATGTGAATTTTCCTGATGATAAGATGCTCCCTTTGCCTCTGCCGCTTGTGCTGTGTTTCATTCATGTAAAACACATCCCTTTGGATGTCGTCCTCCTTTGAATTGACTGGGGTAGGGATCTCCAAAAATCCCCACACGGAGAATGTCAGATAAATAAAAACGGAATTCTGTCAGAAGTTGTCTCAGACGACGGATAATTTATTCTCCCCTATTGTTTCCTTGTTTTACTTTCCTCTCCAGAAGGGGGATAGTATGAAATAATGAACATGTGAGGAAGCGTGCTGCTAATTCATCACACAATAACACATTTGATTATTTAATGGAGATAATTCATATCATACATGTTACACTGTGTGTTAATTAAAACACTGTTGTACACCGCTTGTAACTAAAAGTCTTTTACGACCCGGGAAGCTGCATGAGCGATGAGGGAGCGAGGTGGTTGTGGGTGGATGAGAAGGTGAACTGGATGTGGGGGAAGGTGTTTGGTGAATTATTTTACATTTTTTAGTCCATCAGTTGTATAAACATGTTTGTGCCCTCCTTCGTGAATGGAAAGCTAATACAAAGTTGGTAAAACATTTTTTTTTAAATGACTTGATTTTTCATATGCCAAGTGTTAATTCGTAGCTTTGAGCTATACTTTGGTATCAAGTTCCAGTTTCTGATAATAGTGTCTTAGCTTTCAATTCTCTTTAATGCACCTCATAGTTTGTCTGCAGATGCCACATTTTTATATTCGTTTTACCTTCACTGAAATGGCCAATTACCCTCTGATTCCTATCCGTTTCTTTAGCCCTGGGAGGCTGAGGACAGGTACAAGTTTCAGGGATCACTTGGCTATCAAAGCCCTAATGGGACTAGTTGCTGGATGATGACAAAATAATTGCTGTTTTACCGCAGTGTTGGAAAGATCAGGTGCTCGAGTTTAAAAGACGACATTTGAGCTTAGCATATTGGACAGAAAAAAAGGTTATCATTTTACAGTTCTTCAGTGAGACTAGAAAATAAATCTCTTTGTGTGACACAATGCATTATGGAGCTGAGGCCAAAGAACAAAAGCTTGCTAGCTAAAAAGGTTAGGCATCTGCACCATGCAGAAAACACCCTTAAGATGAAGTTCCAATAGGTGGCTGCACTGAAGTCAATAATACAACTCTCATATTGTGTAAAAAGGTTCTCCAGTGCTCCCTTTTTATTTCCTTCCACCGGAAACAAAAACAGCACAGTCCTGAAAAGGAAGGCAATATTGCTGTCCCCCTCTCATATATCCTTTCTCAAGCAATATTTTAAGGATGACACTGAATTCAGGGGGTCAAGTCCAACTACGACTATTTCATTACATGCCAAGTTTTCTTTTAGACAGATTATTTCAACACTGCTATTGCGTCTCTCTCCCTATCTTGCCTTTCCTCTGCCACTCATTCATTTGACCTCATGACGTGTTTCCATCAAGGGTATAGAGAAGTGGTTATGAAAAGAAGAAAATCAACAGCAACATAGCACTTCAGAACTCTAATCTCCTTTTTCGAGATGATGGAGGAAAAGGATCACACATGACGGAAGTGTCTTTATAATAGATTGGAGAAAAAAGAAGAAAAAAAAGATGACGAGAGCCCACGCAATCGCTCCACCCTCTGGTGCAAGAACAAAATCCCAGATGGAAACTACTCATAAACATTCAATTTGTTCAAGGCTGCTTAAAATGTGTTCACTTTCTCATGTATTTGTACTTTTTGGTGCATATCCAGTGGAGCACATGTGGTAGGGTGTCGACAAATCAAATGACCTGGAAACAAGGTTTACTGCTTCTGCCATGGCTGCCATAATTTTAACCCCTAATGACATGCCTTCCAATCAAATTTAATCTAGATGAATTATACATTTAGATTCATTGTATATTTATTTAATTTAATTTGGGTTTAATCAGTGACATGATTTGTTTGTTTGGATCCGGCGGGGAGGTTCATAGAACTGCTGGATTGTGAAATTCAAACGTCATATTGGATGGTTGCGTTTCATATTCCTCACCAAAGGAGGGGTGGGGGGGAACGAGGGATCAAGGGAATGTAAATGGTGCCTCACCTCTTCCAAGCCACATTGAAACAGCACTTTGGCTGCCATTTTCATCGACACAGGTGGGGTTTACAGGAAAGCCAATAGTGAAAAGAAAACATTTGCCTTCATAAATTGCATGAAATCCTGTTCTGGATTTGGTGATAAAGGTTCAGGACTTGAAAGTGCTGCACAGTCTCTCAGGGAGGCTATTGGTTGATGCCATTAAAATCTTTTTTTTTTCAATCAGCCGTACAATGAGTGACCTTGAGGTGGTTGTCTTACCAAGGTTATAATATTCAGAGTTATGGGGTGTGTGTGTGTGTGTGTGTGTTTTTTGTTAGTTTTTTTTTCTTCTTGGTGAGACACTGCGTCCTTGTCGCAGACAGGTCGCTATGAGAATAGAAATGAGAGTGGATTGGACAGGAGGTATTGCATCACACTGGAGTCTAGAGTCTGCCAGTTAGAGCATGCAGATTTGAAATGGGGATGTGGTTCACTTTGGTTTCGCTGCCTCAGTTTCTGGCTTTGTTTAGGCTTTCTGTAAACAGTAAACTTGCATGATCCAACTTTGGGTGTTTGACAGCAATATAATTTTTTGCACAAGGGGCTATTTCCAAAACTTGCATTAGAGCTTGATCTCAGTATAGTCGTGTCTCCGGGGGTTAATATGGCAGACAGTGTTTTGACTCTAACATAAACAATTATGATCATAGCGCTCTTACTGATCCAAACATTTACTTATCCAAATGTACTTCCAGTTATTGCCTGAAAAGACAAGCTTTTGGCCAGTCGATCGCGGGTAAAAGATGTGCCAAATTATTGATGACTTATTATTTGACATGGTTGTTGGTCACTTGGCTCTTTAGCTTTGTTTTATTCCTTTCATACAGTGCCCCCTTCTGACACAAATTTAAGATTCAGGTCGACTTTAGGACCCTTTGAATCTCTAATCAGTATAGATGGCACGGCATGCAAGCACGGACATTTCTGACTTTAATTATGGACTATTATTATCATTGTGCGATGAACACAGAGGTCAGTGAATCTGTGCAGATTGACCCTTACAATGCTTTCTTTGTTCTCATCTCAGACTAATGGTCTTCGTGAGCTGATAGCAGCATATTGGAAGATGGAGAAGCGTGAAGTGCAAGGCATCTTCTGATTATCTGCCTTCAATGAAAAGTCTGTCTATGGTTCAAAGTTGTAGGAAAAGGAGATGAATGCGGGTAAAGCCCTGATGAAGGGCCATTCATTGTCCATTAATAGATACTTCCAAGGGCATGCAGGCTTTTACAGAAAACTAATTTTGGTGTAGTTTTTTAGTAGATATAGTGACTAAGAAGAGAGATATAATACCGCTTCATGCAATTACATTCAGACCCATGCAAGAGCTGAAAATGGATGATTTCCCAGGAGGGTTTTCTAATCCACTCAAGTGCCATGGCACCTTGTCATGCACTTTAAAAAAAAAACATATTTTTATCCTGGCATAAGGTCACAGTATATTTTCATTCACGTTTTTAGCTGCCAAAATTATTAAGGTTGGCATTACTTCTTAAAAACATCATAGACTGTTTTTGGGTGTACATTTACCTGAACTGGGCACCCATAATGAAGCCATTACACATTTGTAAATGCACTGTGCTTGTGGAACAACGGCACCCTAGCACATCAACGTCAAGTCTGTGGGTCTCAAAATTGCATTGCCTTTTGACAAATGCATTTTGAAAGACACCATCATCAAGCAGCCGCCGGGGGGAAAATGAAAAGACTGGCAACATTCATCAATACTTGTACAAAAATTCAAGTGTGTTGTGTGCGTCATGACTAAATAGGTTACACATAATCATGGACGCCGCAATAATGTGATCCAGTGTAATAACACAGATGCTTACCATATGTTAACCTCTGCTGATAACCCAGCGTATGAGCTGTCAGCGTATACTTGGTTCTCATTCCTCTACCGGTAACTCAAGTAACCTGACTTTTTGGCCACTGAGCTGCTATAACTTGCCTATAGTTGTGCATATTGGTAAATGTTCTCGTTATGAGGTTAAGAGGCTTGGCTTGCTGTGATATTTACCCAGCCTGCACAGCGTTATGGTTAACCTACTTTTGCTTATTCAAAGAGGGAAGGGGGGTGGGGGGGTTAGCTGGCAGCTGCTTTTCATTCTTCAATGCCAACGGACTGATCTGTCTGTGGGTGAAGCAGCGTGATGGATAAGGATATTCTCTTAAATGCTTTATTTATGATGACAGTGCTTCTCATTTGAAGAGGGTATCAAAGTTGCATGAAAACAGCTTAACCTGTGTAACCTAACCAGGGCATGACTAATAGTCAGACTATCTGTGCATATAAAACTGCCGCTGTGGGAGAAACAATCTCCATGGCTGTACTGGGAATATCTCAGTTGCTGCACCCAGTGAAAATCAACTTTGCTGATTTGTAACCAACAGCTGACCCAGATAACTTCATCTCAACACACTCAGCCCTGCCCACCGATATACACATCCTTCCTTAAGCTTTATAATGCACCAAAAAGTGTAGCACATCAGTAGAATTGAAAAATCTATGTGTGGCTTGTTTGAACAGACTAACAAATAGACAAATCAAAATAGCCAATTACCGCAAACACTGCACCACAGCCGAAAGCTGTTTTCTTAAAGAAGCTGACTGCTCAGTCTTAACAGCAGAAAAGAAGGTAACACAATAATCATTTTAGTTCCAGCGCTAATTTACGGGTCAAAACTTAACAACTAAAATAATTAATAGAATGATGAATTGGTTGGTGTTTGTTTATTTACCCTGATATGTTTTAACCCTGTATATATTATTTCCCCCTTATTTTTTTTCTTTCAGAAAGGTAATCCATTCAAGTGAATATTCATCTTTGTAAAGCCCCTTGATGTTTAATATACATATATGAGCTGCACAGGCATTATAGTTATTGTAGTATTAGACCTATGTTGTGCAGACCTTTATGTGAGATCCCCAAACACTGTGTGCTAATAATCATAAAGGTGTAAATTGACTGACCCAAACAGGTGCAATAAAACTAACAGGAGCGTGAGGTAGATGTAAGCAAAGCACTCATCTGTACACGCCCACACAGTCCTCAGGCGAGGTGCAGTCAGCCAAAATGTGTGAAAACACCTGGGTGGATTGGGTGTATGAGGGCTTTAATGTCAGTTGAACTGCTGCTGCAATCTTTTAAATGCAGACAGAGAGAAAAAGAAAACTTGACATTATCCTCTCCACAACATCTATGTTTGCCTTTTATTTTTTCATCTCTTTTGGGGATTGATTCTCTGACGTTTGACACAAATGGATTGTTTCCTTGTGAGCCTACTCTCAAATCAAGGAGTTTGGAGAGTTTCCGAAGGCACCAAAGAGAGGGGTTTGTGCAGTCACAAGTGTAGCACAACACAATGATGAGTAACTGACTCAAGCACAACTATACAAATGTGTTGTAGATCACCTGGTGTTTGTGCTCTCTGCAAGTTCATTTGGATAATTTATTAAAATGGATGGACAACAATGGCTGCCTATAGATCGTAGGAATCCAAATACTTATTTCATGTGCTAATTTATGCAAACTCATGCAAACTGTTAAAAAAGCACACAACTAATTGGCACTGAACAAAAGGTGTTTGTTTTATTAATGGATGAACTTTAACACTTCATCCCACTGTGAATTTTCCTATTTAAAGGTGCTATGAGGCACTTTTAAATATTTCTGAAACAGTCGCAACACTAAACAGTAAAAACACTACCGCTTCTGTACAAAGGGGGTGCAAGAACGAACAAAAACTGAAAGTGCCTCGGAACACCTATACAAGCTATACAAAATGTATAGCCTGACAATCGGCTCTCTCAAGATAGCTTTGTAAGATCTTTACCTTTTGTCAAACAGCTGCATAGTGTGAAAGCCCAAGGATGGCGCACAACACTTATTCAACATCTACCATTTATTGTCAGACAGACAGGTTTCGCCCTCCACCAAACTGTGTATTGATTCAATAAACTGTGTATCGATTCTAAAAGGCAGTACACCTTTCTATACCCAGTGTTGCTATGTCTGGTTCTCCCTTTCTCTCCAAATCTCACCTCCTCCATTCTTATTTATGATGGCAGACAAATCACTTAAAAGGTGAAGCTTTTCAGACTGCATGGGGACTTTTGAGCACATGACAGAGAGCATTTGCTTTCCCCTTTTATGCAGATATTGGCCCACTTTGGGAGTTAAAAGGCGTGTAGACAGTGGACTATTTTTTTCCCAATTCAAAGTGAGAAAAAGTATGTCATGACCCAGTAACACACAGTGAAACCTGTGTGAAGTCCTGCCGGGTCGCTCCCTCATGCTGTATCCATTTCGTGGCGTTAAAACATTAATCCTGATTGACGGATTGGCATGCATTTGAACTCCTCCCACAGGAGAACGGCACAAGGAACACCTTTTCCATCAAGCACTCTAAATGAAATGTCCATGTACTCGGATAATTTCTGCCAGACGGGGTCACTAAAAGGCGGCGCCAATCCCTATGGGTCCGAGTGAAAGCTTAATTCAGTGAACAGCGTCCTTCCCCTCTTAAGAGCGGGAGCGGAGCAATGTTTAAAGGACAGTATTCTGCAAAAAGTTTACCAGGCTGCCCCTGTCAATTCTGTCCACAGTCACAAAAGGGAAAAACAATTATGAAGGTTCAGCGGCTTCAGCACATGCACACTCACCCATATCGTGCACAGTGCAACTTTGAATCCAAATGAAGGAAATCATCACTGAATGGTGAACGTTGGCATTTACATTTATTTTCGTGTCACTGTGCTCAGTTGAAATTGAACAACACATTAATCAATTTGATTAAGCGCCTTTTTTCCGCTTTGTGTTTTCAGCAGGGTTTCACAACCCCGTCCTAAGACCAGACTGATCTTGCTTTAGTCGTTATGAAAACTCTGTTTTCTTGCTGCAGAGAACTGGTGCTCTTCTTAATTACCAACAATGCACAAAGACACAAAGCGACACCAAAGAGACACAACACATAGGCCATTTTTCAATATTATCAATATCAACGAGTGACTTAATGCTCAATCTTTCTCTGGAATTTGTATTTTAACTTAAATAAGATTTGGTAATATCTTGTATGGTAGAAATATGTATAATATTATTTTGTGAGTTTACAATTGACTTTATAAATAAATCCCTGATAAACTAGCTTTGTGAGCCTTAGAGCTGTTGAAAGTTGGAATTTGTTACATTCAGACAGAGCCAGATTAGCTGTTTCTAGTCTTTATGCTTAGCTAAATGAAGCGGCTGCTGGCAATAGCATCATAGCCTGGTGATCATTGTTCTCCCACCGATCAGATCTGGCTATTCTCCAATCTCCTTGGGGAGGAGCCAGGCCAATCAGGGCCCGCGTTCTGCCCTAACGTTCGTACCCTTATAGAAAAGGCAGCTTCTGATTGGTTTGTGTAGTCGTCAATCTAGCCTTGTGAGATTCTCACAAGTTATTTAATTAATCCATGTTGATATCAATTTCAACAAGAACCAATCAGGGGCTGCCTTCTACTAACGGACGGAAGGTGTGGAGGGCCCCGGCTCCTCCCCATTGAGATTGGAGAAAGGTCAGACCAATCTGCAGGAGAGAACGAATGTTAAGCTTGCGTTAGATCAGGCTGGTCTCGCCAGGCTAGCAGCTTCATATTTACTGTGCAGACATGAGAGTCTATTCATCTAACTCCTGGCAAACAAAGCCCAAAAAATAACAAAAGGCCTATTTCCCAAAATGTTAAACTTCTTCTTTTGATCTGCATTAAAACCAATGAAAGTGACAGCAGACTGCTACTCATAAACCCTTTTAGTGTCATATTTTGGATCAAGTCATGTCAAAGCCTTCTGTCACATGGTGTGAGTGATTTCAGGTGAGAAGGAAGTGTGACAAAGGTTCACACGAAGGAGTGTTTCTAGGGCTCTTTCAATGATTTCATAAACAATTAATTCTGAATATGCCTGAGTGAGTTACTTAATGAAATCATTTACAGTATGTGTTATACAAAGCTCTTTAGCTCTAAAAATTCTGAGGCGTCACATTTGCATTACCTAATTGGGCACAGTTTCTGCTATTCATGTGCAAGTTTGTTTTCTATGTTTAAAAGAAATATGCAAATGGACCTAGACGCGGCATTTTAATATTTTTTGCCCTAAAGGCACGCACGCTGTGTTCAACGACATCGCTCAGCTAAAATGAAAACTACACTCTCAATATTGTTGGTGTGTGTTGTGTGTTCACTGTTGTTCACTCACCACCAGTTCCCAGCCAAGTGGAACCATCTCCCATAGCATTTGGTGGAGGTGGAAGACAAGCCCTTAATCGGCTGTGTTATAGAATTATTGAATTAAAAGCTTAAGTACTCAGGGTGAGCATGTCAATTTTTCACAACTGAATGGTACACTGCTCATTCCATTTTCATCTGAATAGATCATTTGTATATGTAAAATGTAGAAGAATGGAGGTATTACACAGATCAGTTTCATTGTCTGTAATTCCCTTTCACTGCGACTGTAATCATTGTGAGAGACAAGTCATATTCATCCAACACTGCATGCTAGTCCTTAATCTGCATTCAGCCCCCTTGAACAACATAGCACTTTTGTGTTCAGCAGCTGTATAGTAGTACACTGTTAATTAAGAAAGCATTGGCTTCACAGCAAATTCTGCATAATAATGTCAGAAGTGTAAATTTAACCTGTATTAAACCCTTGATGACATCTGTGATGTCAAACAACGATATAGTGTTAAAGAAAACCGTCAGGAGTGAGTGTCGCAGCAAATGGTTCAACCCTTTTCTACTTGACATTCTGCTCACCTGTCTCCCTCCCCCCGTGCTCTGAAACCCTGGGACTAATACAGATAAAATGGTGTGATGTTTCTGTCTGTATTTCAATGGGATGAGTCGCTGTGACCCACGCATTCTCCCTCTCAAACAGTATTTCAACTTATGCAGATGAGCTCATCAGAGCTGCCTGCTGAGATGAGACATCTAGGTCTGGAATTGTGTCAATACCGGCACCAAAACAAATGCAAATCAAAATCCAAATTAATGTGTTTTCCCTGAGGAGAAACGGGAGTCGTACTTATAGGCAGCACTCAGTAGATGACAGGATTCTGTTATCCAGGGCTCGTGAAAAACAAGGAGTGCTCAAACCGCTCACCGAGCCGGGGTACAAAAGTCAGTGTCTCTAGATCGAAAAACTCAACTCAACTCAGCAAAAAAAGAAAAAGGAGGCTTTTGTGTTATTGCCTTACAGATGAAAAAGACAAGGCGTAGCTACATTTCAAAGACTCCCAAGTTTAGTGATCTATCTTGGTAAACATATATCCATGTTGATATCTAATTGTTCTGAATAGACAGTGCCAAACAGATGAAGTGGGTATGTGTATATCATCTGTGCTTTCTAAAAAGTGTTTCTCTCCCTGCGTTCCAAATCGCATACTCTTACTTTTTCTATTTTACATTTGATCATGAAATGAATCTAGTTGGCATGCAGTAGGCATACAATTGGGACATACTTTTACTTATTTATTTCATCATAACATTGCGCCTTGATCTTGCCTCTTGCTTTTTTATCGTTCGCATCTCCGAATGTTTTCATACGTTGACTCCATTGATGTGACGTCACGTCCGGTGTGCACTGGATTGTGTGCCAAAATAGCATGCTGATTTCAACACTAAAAAACTTGGTCGGATGTAGCAGACATCCTTGTATTTTTGAGCATACTAAATCTGACCACAAGAATTGGGACATCCTAAATCTTTTCTACCATACTAAACAGCAAAAAGTATGGGTATTGGAACACAGCCTCTGTCTTCTGCTTGAGTGAATAAGAGGTATCCATGTTTTAAAAAGCAGTTTGTTATCTTTGGAAGGTAATGAGAGTATGGATATTTGGTAAATATTGCACAGTGCATATAAACAGGAGCTTTCCTCGTGTGCTCCTGTAAATCTAATTAGGAAGAGAGCAAAGTATGGACATTTTGTGCACTCAAGAGATAATGCTCTTAATTCCCAGATACTAAACGCCAATGTTTCCTAACCTTGAAAATCTCTTCAGTCTGGAGATGCTGTATTTTTCATGATTTTCTTTCCCTTTTTTTCTTATTTTTTGGGGTATTTACTTAACCGTTCATGCATTATTTGTTCAAACCTTGGTTTTGCAATGACCCAGTTTACCCTCTCAGGGACGATTAAAATAAAATGTTATCTAATCATAGAATTCCTTGCCGAAAAGCAATTGGTTGTTGCTGCTAGTTTTTCAATTTTTTTTAGATGCCTGTCTCGTCATTCGTCGCACATGTCCATGAATAAACCTACAATCACAAGGATACATCAACGGACAGTAGCTCTTTGAATCCGGGAGTATAGGAGCTGGAGAACGTGAGCGGGGTTACTTATCATTTAGATCAGGGGTGTCAAACATACGGCCCGCGGGCCGGATCCGGCCCGCGAGATGATTTGATCAGGCCCGCGACCTGTAGAGCATAAATTTCTGAGTATGTCAAAAAAAAAAGTAAGTCTCTAGCCCATTCCTGTGAGGAGTTATGAATTTTTAAAGAAATAACCGAAATGCTCACTCCTGCCGCTAGGGGGCAGCCTAAATAAAAAAAGCACATTTTAGCAACGTGGGAAATGGTAAATGGCAATCCTGCTTCACCGCTATTAATGTTTCCTACAGTGCTTTATGGCAAAGTAAAAACCAAAAAAAAAAAAACATTTTTATTTTTAGTGCTGAACAATTAATGTACTAGCAAGCGTGGTGTGTCTGCGGCTCTGTGTGCGCAAAACGAGCAGGAGCATGCTAGTGTAGGCCTACAAGATTTATTTCCTAATTTTCAATGCTGCTTTATTTTTATGTTTTAAATTGGGAAAAACGAATTCCAAAACAACCAATAACCTCTGTATTTAAAAATAAATCAAAACAGTAGAAGTTGCACTTTTATTTAATTGTATTTTGTCTGCATGTTTGCACAAAATGTGTCCCTGTACATATAGTAAACAAAATTGGACAACTGTAAGGTCAGTGCCTGTTGTATTTGTGTATTCAAATAAACAGTTGTTTATTTCATTAGTGCACATTGGCTAAATTTTTGCTGCGGCGCTACGCGCCGCACCTCCTATTCCCATGGCCGGCAGCAACCTTTACTAAGACATCTCCTGGGGGGTACAGAGATCCCTTGTGATCCGTGATAATGTAGGTTACAAATGTAGGCTGAGTGATAAAGCATATTACTGAAAAACAAAGTTAGGGATTTGGAGTTATTTTGCCATTATTTTACTAGTCCGGCCCACCTGAGATCAGAGAGGCTGTATGTGGCCCTCGAACCAAAATGAGTTTGACACCCCTGATTTAGATGGAAGCATTGAGCAGAGGGAGTCAACTCATCATTTGTTGTGTGCACCAATACACAGTGCCTGATTTTATTGGAGTTTTTAAATAAAAATAGCCGTGTAAAATGTTGATTGTGATTTTCATTTAAGTGTACCCTAAGTAGGAGACTACAGCTTGATAACGAGTGCTGGCCTTCACAGTATACAGCTAAAGTGGCAAGTCTGATGAGTTGCTGGTGCTTTTGGCCATTAACACATATCAAGCACCTCGTAGACATGAATGTACTACTCTCACACGGCAAAAACACGGCAGCGTCAGAAGTGGTTGTCAATCAAAAATGATTGCGTTCCATGCACACAGTGTATACAAATTTAATAAAATACACAACAAGTACAGTAGCCCACATTCACGTGTAAGCCCAGCTTATTTTCACATAAACTGCAGAGGACGACAATAAAATTACAAATACATTCTTAAAAAAACTATTTTTTTTTTATAGGAACCTTGAATGGTTTTATGAAAAGGGACATTCCCTGTTGCACCACCATTGACAGTTCATAAGACACTTCACTTTTGTATTTAACGTCACTGATATGTATTTTCAGTTGCCTGTGATATTCAAAGAGATGTTCCGTTACACACTAAATGGAGACAGAAAGCTTCACCAGTACAAAAGCAGACAGGACTCAATAGCTTAACAGTAGCAATTTGTTCAACAGTCTCACAAAATTGGAGCTTGAAATGTGTAAAATACAGACATCTAAATTGACAGGTACAGTACACCGTGAAAACACTTGAAGTCAGGTAAGCGCTGATCTTGCCCCACCCGCCAAACCTTCACAGCGGTCAAAGACACATATTTCACCTAAACACAACAAGTCACAAACTCAAAGGATAATAAAAAAACATACAGAGCGGATGGTTTTTGGTTATACAATGCAGGGTCTGGACACCTCAGTGGGTCAAAATAAATCGCCTCTTGGCCGTTCATCTCTGATACCGCGGTCACACCCCTAGCGCAGGTGAGAGCAGATTGGGGATCATGTGACCTTGTCAGTTGCCAGAGTCTCGCGGGTCAAGGGCACAATCCGACCCCCCACACTCCTGGCTGATGACGGAGCTGTGAATGAGACTGCTCGACAGGGACTTGGGCCTGAGCTCACGCGTCAGGTAGGAGGGCTCCTCCAATTCGGTGTGCAGCGGGGAGCACTGGCCATCTGGAGGCCCATAGGCACTGCTGTCTGAACCCCCCTCTCTGCCTTCTTTGGACTCTCGCTCGGCCAAGTCCAGGGGCGCGCCACTCTTGGTGGGACTGCCGGACGCGGATGGGCTCTCCTGGAGCGGTGGGCTTAGCGCACGCTGCGACTTGAAGTAAGGTTTGACATTGGCCACGAGGATTGTACTGTCCCGCTGTTCCTTCCCGAACGTGCTGAGGCTTTTTCTGCTGCTGCAGCTGATGGCGCCATAAATCTCTGTCTCCACCATGGCTTCCATTCCCACAGGGATGAAAAGGTTGGTGCGATTATCGGCGCTGTCTGCTTGGCTTCCTACCCGTAACTTTGGCATCCAGCATCTGTCAGAATGTCCCAGTGCACGACATTCATCGGTGCAGTGGACGGATTTCTCTTGCTCTGCAAAAACAGTTAAACATTTGTTATTGGAGCCTGTAGGGGTGCAAATAAACAACCATAGAAGAAAATATAGATGACATTTTGGAAGGATGAGCGGCAACAATGAAACACTCCGACGAACACAAATTCCGATACTATTCTTAAGAATCACACAGTGTCTTTCTTGATATAAAAACGAGTTATTTATTAGGCATCACTGGAATCTTTCAGAATAAAATCAAAACCAGCAGGGTGATGTTGGAATAGCTGCAGTTGAGTTCAAATTGAGCAATGTTGTGTTTGTTTACAGACTTTTTCCTATTCTATAAATCACTCACAATGCACCTTTTGCCAGTCACTGTAGGAAATGATTGATTAATCCTGTACATGAAACCCTTCCCTGTTTATATTCTCAACAACCTGTGTAGGTGTTTCCAGGAAAACACAATCTGGTGCAGAGGGTCTGATGTGTTTGTCATTTGCAGCAGCAGCAGTTGGTGTGGAATACGCAGGAAAACAACTGTGCAATTTGCATGAGCAAGGATTTTCACCCTTTCTGATCAGAAAGTGGGGGAAATTATGTAGACCGAATATTTGTAGGGCTAATTATTTACGGTTTTGTATTTTTCCCTAACTAGATGACGGGAATTCATATTTTTTAATTTAGGATATTTGAAAGTATTTAAAAAATATGTATAAAACATCTAAATGGTAATTGAAATCAAGGTGAAATTGGATGCAGTGTGTTGCTGCACACACACTAGTTAGATTAGTTTGACCTTTGGTTATTTCACAAAATACTTTGAGGGAGTCTGGTGGGTTCTCTGCAGCTCTTTTGCATTCCGGGCCCATTTCTCATGTCACTTCTTATTAGTGGGCGTATAATTTGACCTGTCCTTGCAACAAAAGGGACCTTGTTTACTGTAAAAGATGGTCAAGAAGACAACCGTTTTTGGCTGTGTGGAAACATTGAAAAGTAAAAATGAATTAACCTGACATGCTTCTTTAAAAGAAAAACACAACTAGAATTTCAAATGAAAGGTTGGTTGTTTATTTAATTTGATTCAATCTACTGTTGCTTCCAAGACTGTAGTGGCTTCAGCCTCATTAATTGATGCCGAACAACCTAGCCAAACGCTACAGCAGCATTGTACATCATGTGCAAGTGCCTGTGTATAAGTGTCATAGTAAAAAGTGGAGCTATGGGTAGGGCTCAATCTGTGCACCGTAACTCAGTCCTCTACATGTCACACCACATCTAACCATGGAAGACTGAAAATAAGCACAGAAAGAGACACATAATGGGCCAATTTCCATGGTGTTATGATGCAGAAGGTTTAATTTTTTTCTGAAGCCATTACACCACGCTAACAGAATTAACTTGACAATGATGCATCGAGGTGTTTTGCATACGGAGGCATGAAGCAAAATGTCAAACTTGTCTTCTTTTAAAGTGGTAGTAAATTACAGCTTCCTTCATTTATTATACACAATAAAGAAAGTACAATTTCATTTGTAAAGGTATGAATGTAATTCTCCTGTTGTCCTGACAACAGATTTAACTTGATTGTAATAAATGTGTTTTTCTCCGATGAGATTGCGATGAAGTCCTGTACGCTAGATTTGCAGACAAGCTGAAAAAAAATGACAGGTTGAATATAATCAGAATATGGTTATTTATTAAGTTTTGTAGATTGTATTTTGTGACCGAAATCTATGACTGTGAGATATGAATGAATGAGCCAGTAGAACACACACAGTCAAATACACAGACGAAAGACAACAACACATCTGCAACACATCCCCCGTTTATGGAGGTTTCTCTACACGCAGGAACCAAACGTTGCTAGTAAAATATTATGACAGAGTACATAAAAAGTTTGCACATCGAGTAACGGTCCCCCATTAACGAGTAACACGCATCCCTTCGCTTTCATAAATCCCCTTCCTTCCTGTGTGGAATCCCAAAAAATTCAAGCCGCAACCTTTAACTTGTTTTTTCAAAAATGAATAACCACAATATTTTAAACAGATCACAACATGGCCTCTCCATACTCCGCTAATCAGGTGGATAGCTTTGTTCTATAAATAAGGTTTCTCTATCTTGCTCACATGCCACTCTGTGCTATCAGAGACAATGAGCGAGTGACTATCTGCGAGTGAGGCACTTGATCTCATATTTTATGTTTTATTTTTTCAACCTGGCCCTGATGAGGAGGAGAATATCATCTTGGCACAAGACTATTGCTATAAGAGGTGGGGAGGGGAGAGAGCCACTTGTTCGCAGGCAGCAACACCTTCCTCGTGCACCAGCCTTGGCCAGTTTGCTAGAGGAAGCGCAAATCCAAGGGGGGGAGTTGAAAAATAAAGGAGAAAAAAAAGGAGCTACTTTCTCTGAGCCACCACAACCCCCGAGAGATTTGAAAAACCCAGCACCATGTGGCACACACATAACGTGAGCTCATTTGCAAAATATATATGCCACCCCACCACCAACACACACTGCTAGGCAGTGAACAACAGCCACACTAACACTCGGTGCCATAGAACAAAATGGAACTGTTAATAATTATTTGACTGGACAGAGATTTAACACGTTCAATTAGAATGTATTTTTATTTATTTTTTAATAAAGAGTGCTTCCATTATTAATGTTAAAGAAAAAGACATTCGCCTATTCTTTTTTTTTTTTGCAAAAATACAAACTGTGTATAGCATATGTTCTTTGTGGTCTGCTGCAGTCACTTCTTTAGGAAATGATGTGTTTTTATGTGCATAGTAAATTGCTTCGGGATGATGGGTTTCCTTTTTTGGTATCATGCGATCAAATTGTAAGTGAAGCCGTCATTTTATGTGCGTAGATGTAGCCTGCTTTCTGCTCACATGGATGTTTGCCTGAGAAATACTTTGCCCGAGACTCTATTTTGTTCTTTTTTGCTGCTGTGTCCTTGTTTATTCTCCAACTGTACCCAAGATGGGGTTGGGTGTGCACACTATCCATCTCCTTGGTTGCATGAAAGATGTACACATCTGTTGTTTTCACACAAACACAACTGATCATTTGACATAAGATTCTAAACCAGCCTTTATTAGTATCGTAGTTCTTCATAATAATGTTGTAACATTTTGACGACATGAGAATGATAACAACACGTCCAGCAATCTTTGAATTGCAGTCCTTTTGAATTCAATTCAGTACAAATCATTATCTTTGCTTTTGTATTTACAGTTTTAACTTTGTTTAGGATCATTTCGGAAACTGTTTAAATATCGCAATATTGACTCTAGTCTTTTATTGCAGCTTGAGTGGATGTTGTGTTGTGTATGTATGGTATTTTGTATTGACAGTTATCTTTGATTATGTTTTTATTGTTGTTATACTGTTTTTAGGCAGCATCCTAAGCCTCTCTAGCAACAGAGATTTTACTTCCAACAGGATGTTTATCTAGTTAAATAAAGTAGATTGAAATGATACAAATGAGAATAAACAAAGTTAGTTAAAACAAAATAAAATCACAATAATGATCATAATTGGATCTATTATCTATTGAGCAGAGCAGGTGCTAGATAACCAATAAGGGAGCATGGTGATTAGAGCTCAAGTAGCAGTACATTTGTTTTTAATAACTGATTGGAATGCCTAAGTTTGTAGCTTCCACAAACCGTAACCGTGCCATTTTAGGCGCGACTACAAGTCTGTATGAGCCTGTATTTTTACTCCAATTTCTAGAACAAATTTAATTTCTAGGCTGTATATTGTGTTTGTTTCCCTCTAATGTTACATGTATTATGTGTCACATCTACACAAAGCATCGTTGTGCTATGCTATCTTTGTCTGGACTGAGATCAGAAGAAAAAATATACATTTGAGTTCACAATGCATTTTACATCAAAAGGAGGAACTAAATTATGTCTATGATAAGGGAAAACCGCAACACAGATACTGCACATTATAAATGCTACGCTTTGGAGAATCTAGACCCCAGATTACAGATCTGTGCCCCGGTGCATTCTTCTTTCTCCATCTTTCTTCTCGCACCATAGAGAAAAGTATTTTTTTTCTCTTATAGGCACAGATACACCAGGCCAGTACAATAAGCATAAGCGGGGAGAAGCGGGGAGCTGCTGATTTCATTTCCATGGTTCCTATCACCACTGCAGAGGAGCTGGCAGATGACGCTGATGCAAAGGGATGTACGTGCTTAGAAAGTTCAGCACAAACACGGATTAGGTTTTTCTTGTCAATGGGCTATTTGTCTCGCCTCATAACAAATTGCAATTTAAGGATCATGTCTGCATGCTTACACAACATCTAATTCGTCACGCTTACGGGAGAAAATTACTTTGATTCTTTTTGTTATCATAATCACACCTTTATGAGAACACGCTGCAGTTTTTCTATAGAAGCAACAGACATTTTTTTTGGGGGGGGGGGCGGGTGTCACGGTACTATAATTAGCTTTATGATTTAAAAATATTTAAAAAAAACACGGAGGAGAGGCTGTGCCTTCATCTACTTTGGGGTGCCTTCATCTACTTTGCCTACCACTGGCTTTAAGGTTTCTCTTCATCACTGAATAGAAATATGATAAGTAAGTTGTACAATGGCTTTATGTGCTTCACCGCATTCGCATAGTCACATAATAGAGTCATAACAAAGTGAGAAAATAGCTGTGATCTTATGGGCAACTGTGAATAGACCAATAACATGTTCTGAGAAACAAAGAAAATGCATGCCCATTATAAATAGAATCAGAGAAAGCCTAGCAACATACCCACTGTGCATCTGGTGTCTGTGAGGGGTGAATAAATATTCAGAGTGCATGATTGTGGAAGCTGCACAGGTGCATATATTACCTGTATCAAAGCAGCCAGGAGACTAGAGGGATGGTAGAGGTAAAGACATAAAAGCAATACTACTTAACCCACAAGCTTTTGTGTTGGTGCATTTGGAACACAAAATCTGTGGTGTCTCCATTTTGGATAATAGCACTATCTTGTCAAAATCTGCAAAGGCGCTTTGTTTTTCAATAAAATGCACCTGTCATTGTGTGTGTGTGTGTGTGTGTGTGTGTGTGTGTGTGTGTGTGTGTGTATGTGTGTGTGTGTGTGAAACACACTGAAGGAGTGAGTGGGTTGGAGGGTGAGATTTTCTTTTGTGTGTGTGATCAGCTCTAAGGCTCAGCGCATAATGTAGATCTTCCATCTTGTAGCCAGCAGACAGTGACACTGTTTTAATTTTCAGCTGACCACCCCAAGAGAGGGAGGGGACACCATTTAATCTAACCACTGGTTTTGCTTTTTTCTAACCACATTTCTCACATGCAAACAGGAAAGGCATTAGCAAAACCCATTAATATTAAAAGCAGTGCCCCACTTCTTTGCATTTTCTCTTATCTTACAAATGCAGCTCTATAAATTAACTGACATTGCTGTCAAGCCGGCGTCAGCGCTGCACATGTAAAATTCGATCCCGCGTATACAAAACATCTCTTTCAATATTTGTCCATGCGATTGGCCTTAGAACATGGGCTGAATCAGATTCAGAAATGCGGTGCAAAAAAAATTTGATTGAATTTACACCTCCCACGGAGTCAAGTTTGGTCTGCCATAATTCCTCATAGCACACTCACACACACACACACACACACACACACACACACACACACACACACACACACACACACACACACACACACACACACACACACACACACACACACACACACACACACCAAGTGAGAGAGACACACACACAGAGAGAGGGATTCACACATCCTTCTGGAAGCCGCAAGAGTGTTTCCATCTCTGTCCTCCTGAGCATGCCACAAAAAACAGTACATAGCAATGTAAATGGTGTGGAAAGTACTGCATAGGGTCCTGATGACCAGAGCCATTCTCTTTCAAGGCGCGCGCAAGGAAATGAGAAACATCCCCACTTCACTCAAGTCCCCCATTATCTTTTATTTTACCCGGGAGAGTTGCTTTCATATTTTTCAGTTCACATCCACAGAAGCTAAATATATCGGTCCCTATCAGGTCAGCCAGGCTGCAGCAGATTGACAATCGCCATGATTATACTCCTGGCAGTGTAGATCTTTTACGATTTTGGAAATCAAATTGAACATTTTCTATTTCCAGTTGTAAAGCAAAGCTCCACTCAAAACAGTAAAAAAAAACATTAATAGCTGAGAACACATTCCCAAGCAAGAAGTGGAAACACTCTGTCATGTTGCACCAGAAATACCTGTCATTTTTGCACTGCAACTGTCTATCACGCTTTTCTTGTCTCTTTCGTCTCATTCAAGACATGCAGGCAGCGAGTCTGTGTTCAGATAATGACGTGATCAAAAGAGACACCGGTGGAGGTTCACTTTGCCATGCATATGAGTTTGTTTGATGGCAAACTCAGACAGGAGATGTTTGAACATTCTATCTTCAGCCAATGGACTCTATACGTATACCCCCTTTAAACTACCTTCTACCTTCCACTGTGGTTGGCTCGTGTCGTCTTTGCTGTCTGCCATGAACAGCTGTTCAAAGTGACTCTACCGGTATCTAATAACAGTGTGGATTTACATCTTATATGTGAGATATTTGCCTGCGCTGACTTTACCCAGGGGCTGGTGGACCTCCACTTAAACACCAAAGAGCTGCATGAATGTTCTCAGTGCATAAAGTACAAACCAAGTCTGGTACAAGAGTCAGTTGGGGATCTCCAAGATGTCAGGAAGAGAGTGCATCCACTCACCCTGCTCAAAAGGCTGGCCATTAACCGCTGTTGCTTTCATCTTGAGGGCCTCCCTAGCAGACGTGTCGCAGTGTGAGCCTTTATTAGTATCCTGGTCACTATCAGCCTGGTCACTATCACCATGGCCACTGTCTCTGAGGCTTGCTCGTTCTGCATCCTTAAATGTTGAGCTGCAGTAGAAAGGGAAGGAGGGAAGAAAAAAACACACAACATGTCATTACCCCTATTTGATAGCTATATGCTGGCTTGATACAAAGATTAAGAAGCTAAATGCACTGGTCAGGAAGCCTTTGGATGTAACTCTTACCTTTGAACAAATGGCTGCCTGCTGCCAGCATAATTGGGTTCTGAGGGGAAATTTTCCGTCTGGAAATGAAAAGAAAATTATATATTACATTGGTCATGTTAAAATGTTCATGCAATTTTCAACAATAGCATGGGTAACATAACAGGAATATCAATTTCCTTCTCTGGTTTTCAGTGTATTATAGCACCTAAAGATGTTCCATTAAAGCCATTAGAGCACCTGCCAGTGATGACGCCATGATAAGTAAAAATCTCCACTGTGACCATATGTGCGTCATTGGCATGGGCACAGGAGTAAAGCATTAGCCACTGTCATCAGCCTCCTTTTCCCCTTATCTTGAGAATAATGTGTTTGTGTTGATCACACCCACACACCCTAGTGACTGGTGACAGTGCCAGGCCTTGTCATCTGTGTTATCATCTCCAAATGAGACTGTCTGTGCGACTGTCCTAGATATTTACATCGTTTACAACAGATAATACGGCTGTGCTAAACAGAACTACAAGCCCATGCTGTCAAATTAGCATGTTAGCTGGCTTGTGTATACAACCCTGCCATCTCTACAAGGCATGGATGGACCCTATTAATGGCGTCGTTGTGCCAACTTTGGATGCGGATGGGTAGATCTGGCCCATATTTGTGGGGAGCGAAAAATGCGATTGTAAGGTTATGCTGTGTGCATCTAACTGTTGGGTGCACATTGGTTCAGTAATGTGATCGGACAAGCTGCTCAAACACCTGTCCAATCCCACATTTCAGGCGAGGTTTTGTTTTCACTCTATAGCAGTGGATCTGGCAGGGTCACAGCAGCCTTGTTCAACACTCACACTGTTTGCATGTCTAACTGAGAGGACTTTTTGATTAGGCAAACCACCTGTATCATTTTTTTTGCAAAAGAAGACCTATAATGGGGCCATTTCTAAAATGATTCCTCCAAATGCAGATAGTAAAAAAAAAGGTTCTCTTTAGAGAAATGCGATTCAATCACATGAATACAGTCCAACACAAAGTTACCATAGCATGCAGAGAATATTCCACAGTGTTATAACAGGGAAGGGAAAAAAGTAATAATGATGTCTGCTCGCGATGACAGAGTTTCTCTTTTTCAGTCGATTACTTTTTCTTTTGTCAGATTTGTATGGCAAAGCAGCGAGTGCAGATAAGGGAAAGAAAAAAGGGACAGATAAAGAACACAGTGCAGCATCCTCCTTACCTGTATCACTGACATCCTATTCGCTGGAGTGTCTGTGCTAAGCCCGGCAAAGCTGGAGTGGCAACCTGCCCTGGGGACTGTCAGGCTGTTTGGGGTGGTTTTCAGGTACATGACCTCTGACCTGGGCAGTGTGAGTGGCAGAGGGCTCTGGTAGTCAAAACATATTGGTGAAGTGATGAGTGACGGGCTGCTCACCACGTTCATCCGGCTCGCCGAATCTCTCTCCTCCATCTCACTCTGCACCAGCATGATGTCACTCTTGTTGATCCTTTTCTTTTTGCCTTTCCCCACTGGGGGGTTGGAGTACTCTGCCATGCGGCAGTTATAATTCCCAGTCTCCTTATCTTGATGCTTGGACTTGACAGCAATGGCGGTCATGACTGCTAAGAGCATGACAGAGATAATGCAGAGGGTAACTATGAGGGGCAGGGATACATCCCATTGCTGCTGTTCCCCGCTCGCGCTGGAACCCCCTCCTGCCGTCGCCTCTGTGTTGGCCTTAATGATCAGCTTAGCCACAGCAGATAAGGGAGGCTTGCCATGGTCAGTTACCTTCACCACCAGCTCAACCACTGGGGCCACCTCTTCCCAAAGAGCGTGGGCCGTTCTGACCTCTCCCCCCACCGGATCCATCTCAAACAGGTGGTCGTCATTTCCCTCGCTGATCTCGTAGGTCAAATGTCCGCTCTCTCCGTGGTCGTGGTCCACTGCTTTCACCGTAGCAATGATGTATCCAATGCCCACGTTTCTAGGCACCGGGATTTCAGCTGTGTCATTCAGCAGAAGAGGCAAAATGATAACCGGGAGATTGTCGTTGACGTCAAGAATGTTGACCCTGACTACGGAGGAGCTCTCCATGTGAGGCGAACCTCCGTCTTTAGCTTGAACTTTGAACTCGAAGGATTTTGTTTGCTCGTAATTGAAAGACCGCGAGGCATATATGGCTCCATTGGTGGGATTAACAGATACGTAGGTGTACACTGAAACATCTCCTATATGTGTCGGCAGAATGGAGTATGACACTGTTCCATTTCGACCGACATCTGGGTCGTGGGCCAGAACGGAGCCCAGATATTCCCCCGGGATGTTGTTCTCAGGCACCTGTAGCATATACACTGTCTTTGTGAAGCGTGGCGCATTGTCATTCTCATCCAAGATTTTCACAGTAAAGGATTTAGTGTAGTTCAAAGAGGGGATCCCGTTATCTCTCGCCACTATTGTTACATTGTACTCATCTTTCATTTCCCTGTCCAGGGGCCTCTCCGTGAGCAGCGTGTAAAAATTGTCATTGTTTTCCTGCAGTCTGAAGGGTACGTTCCCCAGCACCCTGCACTGGAGCTGACCATTCCGGCCAGAATCTTTATCAGTCACTCTCACAAGTGCAATGACAGATTCTGAAGGTGCTGCCTCGCTAATGGCTCCCTGACGGACGGAAACAAAACTTATTATCGGGGAGTTGTCATTTTTGTCAAGCACTTTGACAGTTATTTTGCAGTGCCCCGGTATTGGGTTGGGCCCAAGATCCTTGGCCTGTACATCAAACTCAATGATTGGATTCTCTTCATAGTCAATTTCTCCCTGGACTTTGATGACGCCCGTATTGGGGTCAATGGAAAACAAATCTTGCATTCTCTCAGATGCATATCCAGTGAAGGAGTAGACCACCTGCCCATTGCTTCCCTCATCTTGGTCAGTGGCGTTTAAATCTATGAGCACTTTTCCGGGAGGCGAATTCTCCGCAATCTCAATCACATAAGAGGATTTTTCAAAAACGGGGCTATTGTCATTCGAATCAGTCACTCTGACGTTGATTTGCATGGAGCCTGATCTTGGATACTCCCCTCCGTCAATTGCTGTGAGGAGAAGGGTGTGATGACTCTGATCCTCCCTATCCAGCGGTCTCTGAACCACCAGCTCTGGATATATAGTCCCATCACCCCTCACCTTTAAATCCAAAGAAAATGTATTGTAATCATCTCTTGTAACCTGGTAGGTCTTTATCCCATTTTCCCCGGAATCTGAGTCATGTGCAATGGTCAGGGGGAATCGTGTCCCAGCAGCTGCGTTTTCTGAAATATCAATATTTACATGATCTGAGGGGAAACTGGGCGAGTTGTCATTGATGTCCTGTATATCAATCTTGATCATGCAGATTTCCTTGTCATTGGCAAACACCTCCATGGAGAGCTGGCACTTGGGGTTGCGCCTGCACAACGTCTCCCTGTCGATCCTTTGTTTGGTGAAGATAAGTCCACTCTCCGGGTCAACGTCAACCAGATGTGGTGCAGAATTCTCCAGCACCCTGAAGTTAGATTTCTTTCCTCTCTCCATGGTCCCATACCCGGCATCTTTTGCTATATTTCCTATAACAGTGCCGGGTCCCTGCTCCTCCGGGACAGAATAATTTAGGTTTTTCAATGTCAGGGCTTTAACCCACAGCAGAAGGAAAATGGGTACAGAGAGACGCATCCCTCCAACTGGATATGCGGTAGTGGCAGACAGGGAAAAAAAGAACGAAAATCCTCGTTGACTTTCAACCTGTTGATTACGGCAAACCTACAGGACTAAGCCCAATTCAGGCATGTGGTTGGCGCCGATCCCACACTCAATGGGTATTTAATCGATCTGTGAATTGTAATTGCCTTTTAATCAGTATTTTAACCTCTTTCACATGCCGTTCGGCTATGATGAACTATTTCTGTAAACAAAGATGACCACCCGACGACACCTTATGCATGAATTAGAGATCGAATTCGGCATTGTGCACAAGAAAAAAACCCTTTGCTTTTTTTCCACACGGCGGGACCTAATGAATAATCGATGATGATAAAGTATTAATATTCCCTACTGTCTGCATCCAAGGTTAACGCGTTTGAATCTCCCTGGTGAAGGTTAGACCCGGAGCTCACAAAAAGCGCATTGCCCTCATGCGACATCTACACCTAGGCTACAGCATACACTGACATGCCCGTTCAAAATGCAGCATTGTCCGATTCACCATTCACAATGCATTTACTTTCTTTTCCTGTGCGGCACACTGTTGCATGGGCTCTACTCGTGCCGCACACACCGCCTGCACCGTGCCGCCAAAGTAGATGAAAAGCAGGAAATAGAGCCGTTAATCCCGTCCAACCTTTTGTGTTCCCTGTCATTCAAGAGCATCCATGGCACGGCTGCGACTTTTTCCCGATGATTGTCCTATAATCAGTCCAGTAATCCCGTAATACAGTCCAATTGGACCCAGTGCTCTTGCATCCTTCATTCGGACAACGCTCATCTGCACTGTAGTGTCCCTGTGAACGTTACCCCAAAAAAAGAGAGAGGGAAAGAAATCACGAAAAAAAACGGGTGCTTGAAGATTTCAGATAATCAAAATTAATCGCTTTTCCTCAGCTCAGTTCTCTCCGCGTCAACTGTTGAAACCTGCTCCCTTCGCAGTGGTGCTGATATCTGACCGGAATCCTCTCGATGCCTTTTTAACAGACTCCAATGTATTTCTCGGTGCATTTAACATAGTTTCTGATCGTCTTCCAGCAAATGAGTGAGCGGTGACAGATATTGCCTTGGGGGGGTTTCTTCCAATAGGTCTGGCAAGATCGCATGAAGAAGGGCTGTTCTAGTGCTACGTGATTCATTTACTGATGTGCGCGCACAGAGCGGGAGCAGCAGCAGCAGCATCAGAGGGGAGAAAACGTGCTGCTTGCTGGATGTTGCTCCTAATACGTGTGGATGTGAACTAGGGATCACGAAATGGTCGATGGAATGTCTTCGGCCAGGATGTATAAGAAGCAAAAGGTCTTGGCAAGTGCTCATTATGGGGGAAAAGTGGATTAGATGGGGGGGGGGGGGGGGGGGGGGGGGGGGGTCATATTTAAGGTGACACGTTTTTATTTTTTTAGATAAACTGTGTTCCTCCTTCCCCTCAGAGTGGTGGTGTGTTCTCAGTGTCAGTGGCAACTCTCTGGATATTCAGAGCTGAAGATCCTTATCAATAAATGAAAACAATACCACCTGTCCCCTGCATTGTGCCTCGCTGGCATTAGTTTGTAGAAAATCCCATCCACATTGATAGAATGAAAAGGCAATCTTTGGTGGGTGTTTCCAGGATAATCTCAGCAAAAGGACATGCGGGAATTACATACGCTTTAGGAAAAATAGAAAACAAGGCTTATTTCACAGCTCAAATATCAAAGCTGTTGGTACAACCTGCCTTCCGCAGCTATATGAATGGCCTGTATCCACATCAATCTCATCTCATATTGAAAAAGATGGACTGACATTTAGTTCACTCAGTATTTCAAAAAATATGACATTTGCATTTTTATTCTCTCTTGACCAGATCTCTCGGTGACGCACGGTGCCTCCTTGGTGATGCAGGCCACCCCACGAGAGCAGTTCTGAGAGGGAAGCTGTGTCAACACTGGGGCCAGTTCAGTGTGGCCTGGTTCCTCATTTAATTCCATGTTGCCCAGGATCTAAATCAACCTTGAGTTGTCCCCGAGTTCATTTCCATTGTCTGAAACATGGCTGCTTTCCTCCTCTGGGGAGCATCAACTTTGGCTGGCCGGGGTGCAGCCTGCATAAATTGGCCATTTCTGCAGGTAAGAGATAAGGACAACAAAAGGGAAACTAATTATCATTCAGTCTATGTTAAAACCTCAGGAAAGGACCGCTATTGACAATTGTGTCTGCATTGTCACAGTCATACCATTTAATATGATCTGAGCTCTGAATGAGAGGGGTGGTTCATATCCATAATAAATAGGCCACCACCTAATGCGAGGCTTTGGGCCGCCTTGTTTTTTTATGACAACTTTGTCACAGATAACTTTCTCTAATGAGACCACAGCACCTGCCCTGGAATGAAGCACAGTCTTGCTTTTGTTCGCAGTAAAAAACACTCGGATGCATTTCATGACGAATCGATTTGAACCTCAAAGCACATTACTCTGTCCGTGTGAAATCATACCTGTTGTAATTCCACAGAGGTTGAAATGAGGAGCAGTATATAGCTCTGCTCATTTAAGCATATACGCGGCATATCTTGACATCTCTTTCATGTGACTCACTTACCACTCTGCACATCAGAGGTGAAGATTAAGTTGTTTATCATTCTGTTTTTTGTGCCTGTTGCGGGTTGCACCACACCTCAAGCGGCACACTGGAATACTCACGGTGCCGGCGAGTGGGGATGATGATCAACACAACTCACTGGTTCTTTGCCGCAGAGTAAATGCATGAGAGAGCAAGTGCTGTCAGGAAGCAATTTCTCCAGGAGACATCGTGTAAACATGTTCGTCTCATACAGAAAAAAGGAGAGTTTTTTGAACAGTAAAATGTGATTTTAATCCGTCAAAAAGAGAAAAAGAAAAATAATATAATTTATCCAAGTAAACACAGATAAAAGCATGCTTATAAAATACTAACCCTTCTACTACCACTATACTACTATGATGAATATGTATTTCTACACAGTTTCTTCCACCCCACTATATCTTCTACCTTGTAATAATAATGATCCATATAACCCTGCATAATTCATGTGTCATGGCTCTTCAGCAGTGTACCCAATATAAAGGGTCCATTCACACACATGTGTCAAGGTTTTGAGAAATCAACATCGGAAAGGTCAGCCTGTAGCCTGCCCAATATTATGGAGGTAAATGGACTTTAAATCCTACTTCTTCTACAATATGAAGTTATGCCAGCTGCATGTTTTCGACAGACCACTTCACTGTTACCCTGAATTATCCAAAGACAAAATAAGACATTTGATGTTGAAATTTGTCCTTTTTTTCAATGCTTTGAACTCTTAAAACAAAATTAAATTATTTTATTTTCTGTCTGTGTAGCGGCAGAATAGAGATCTTAAAATTTCAGCATATTAAAGTGACACTTGATGTGCTGCTCCATATTACTTTTGGTGTGGGGTTGTCCAGTAATAGCTTATTTTTAATTTTGTCAATGTTTGCGGTGCAAATCGCAGTATTGTCTTGCAAGGTCTAATATTTTGGCAGTAAATTAAATACGCATCCATAGGACATTTTACTTCAGTGTTCAGTGTCAACAATATTATGAGTTGCAAGGTACCTAATGATTATTTCCTCATTGCACTAATAGAATCCAGCCTGGTATTACATTTCCTTTGCTGTTGCAAATTATTGTCTATAAAACTATTTTTTCTGAGACAGGGTTGACACTGTGGTACTGGGTGACAACTTATTTAATTACTATGAACATGGGTGCTCTGGCTCATGTTCTGACAAGACCACCATCCTGCTGCTGTAACCCGCTAGCGTACCAAATGTGAATGAATCCCCCCAAAATGCCCTATTTTATCCTGTTGAAGACATTTCGCAGCAAACAACAATGCACACTTATACAGTACATTGAAAACAAAAGTGGCATACTCTTGAGGCTGTGTTGTGCTTTAAAAGACAAAAAAAATATTTGAGTTCAAATAATAATTGTAAAAAGGAAATATAATTTATGAAAATGTAAAGATAAATTATTAGAAAAATGTGCATGTAGAAGTATGTGCTAATGTGTATGCTTACACGATACAACCAAACTTATCCTTAAAGTGTTAATGTTCGACACTTGTGGACTGATTCCTCTTATTTTTCATTATGTTGTTCTCAATACACCTGTGTTGGCATGTGCTGGAATTTTAAGCACCTCCATCTGTCAAGAAAAAAAAAAGTTTTGATTGCAAGACTAAATATAGTTTCACCATAGAACTATGCTTGTTTTGTGTTCTTTACTCAGTGAGAACAGACCTTGGCCTTCCTCTAGTGGTCATTACTCCAGCATTTCTGTCGGTTGGCACTTGTCATGTGGGTCTTTCACAAACACCTTTGCAGGCAGAGCTGCTGGTCTGACTGTGGAATGCTACAAAAGGAGCCTCATAAATCTCGCGGGCCTTATTATCATGGTATTTGTTGAATTAGTTGCTTTTCTTTCACAAGCTGTGGATTTGCATGTGAATGCAAACACGCAAGAGTCAACGTGCCAGCTCTCATTTCAATTCAGACTCAGGATTTGACCCTCGCTCTCCATAGCGTATTGGTTAAGGAGTTGCTGTTTTTCGCATTCGATTTTCAGATAACCTCTCTGGGGCTTCAAGAGCTAAACCAACCGGCTGCTAAATTCTCAAAACTGAAAGTCTGACATGAATGCATTTTGAAATCGTTATAGCATCCAGTTGAGTTTCTGTTGGTGGTCGGTAAAATGTGTTAATATATTTTGAAGCTAATCTGCATTTGGGGCGGGGGGAGATAAGAGTGTGACTGTCGAGGATGTGCCTTTTAGATGGTTTATGCAAATATGCACCTGAACACTCTCAAATTACGTGCTCATCAATCAGTCTGGAAAAACAAGCTTGGGATGAAGTGCTCTGATCTGAACACAAAACACAGAAGGACACAAAACTAACGGGTATATTCTGGAACAGAATTCCCATTTAATTCACATCAAACATTTTGGACTGGATTCATGAATATGATTATGAAAAACAAGAAAACAAACACAATAGCCTGTGAAGAAGGAACAGACAGTCCTTTGACTTTCTGCACTGAAAACAGATGAGAGGCAGAATCTAAACATTATGCTAAAAGGGTCTGTGTTACCTGAAGTCCAGTTCCTAATTACTTATAAATGAGACAAAATGTCAGTAGGTCAAACACTTAAGATCATCACTGTAATGCTGCAAAGTAAGTATCTTTAGGGAAAACTAGTGAACATAATATTAAAATCGATCAATTACAGTCAATTATGCACACATGCTATGGTAATATTTCAGACGATCCATACTATTTACCATTAAATGAAGTAGGTGTTATTAAGGAATCTGGACTTGTATTGCAAATTAGTCACGTAATTGTGGATAGCTGGCGCTGGAGAGACTACAGTATTGCTTGAGTCAGGGAGAATCACCCTCCCAGAAATACATTGATTATTCATCTCAGTAATGACCTCATGTCGTAACTTGTTAGACTTCAGTACTCTACAACCCACCACACAGCTTCAGAGGCTCCAGAAACAATTTGCTGCTCAAATTGCAAAACAATCTTAACACACAAAAACACCAAAAGAGTCTTTTTTCATAAATCATCGTAGGAATTTCATCTGATATTGTATTGTGTCCGGAATTTTGATCCAGGCTTTGGCAGCTTGGTTAAAGTTTTTATTTTTTTAACTGTCTGACAAGCCTATTGTATAACGTTAGAACATGGTTGAATATCAAGTTACACAAATCATGTTCAAAGCTAGAAACAAACTGCTACCAGGTAACATTCAAAAACTTTTTTTTGACAGAGAGGGTGGTTATAATTTGAGGGGACAGTTAAACTTTAAGACACTGGCTGCACGCATGACTTTAAAATGTCATTGCATCTCTATTGGTGGTGTGAAACTGTGGAATGGTATGAGCACAGAGCTAAAGCAATGTCCAAACATGATTCAGTTCAAAAGAAAATTCAAAGCGATGATTTTTAAAAGGTACAGGGATGAGGGAGAGATTTAAGAAGGAAAGTATATTAAAATATAAAAAATAGTAATAATAAAAAATGTTTTTTTTTTTTTTTTTTTTTAGATTGTATATATTATATATATATTTAAAGTGTAATTATGGTGCATCATATTGAATGAATATTTGTATATAGATATATTGATTGTATAGATATGTGGATACATGTATATAGATATAGATATGTGAATTGTACAAATATAAAGATATAGATATATGGATTGTATAAATGCATATAATGGATATATTTTTGTATAGATGTATGTATATAATAGATATAGATAAATGGATTATATAAATATAAAAAAAATGTATAGTATCAAATTGTATATTTGTATGGATTGTATCAAATATAGTATAACCAATTGTATAGATTTGTAAAAAGGATCACAAAGAACACAGGAAGCTAATATAATAAATATAAGTTATTGAGCTGTGGAAAAGGGGTAGGATCAAATAAGTTTATACTTCTTCCTACTCCTTTACAGGCATATCAATTCAATATGTTCTTTGTTTATTTTGTTTCTTTTTATTTCTTTTGTGAAATCATTTGAACATATTTTTTTATTGTATTTTCATGCTTTTCATTTTTCTTTTTTTGATATGTCTGAAATAAATTGAATCAAATCAAATCAAATCAACATCTATAGATAGAACATCTATAGACAAAGTCTTATAGTCACACGGAGTCAGCACTTACCTCAAACCACTCAACACCTTCCGTTCTGTGCTGGACTCCCCTGGAGTGAAGAGCTGGAAGTGCTGCATGACATCCAATGAGTCAGTTATTGGGAGTTGATGAAATGGTAAGGGTGCTGCCCCTGGGCAAGAGACTGAATCCATACCAGACCAGAGCATCCTCTTTATGTGAACACCAGAATGAAGTCGCAGCATATACTGGGGAGAGGTCAAAAGTCATCGAACAGGAGTCAGTGGGAGTTTCGGAGAAAGATCTGACACCATATAGACCTTCCCTGAACAGAGACAGGGGTTACTTGATGTCAAACTGAGCCAAATCCATGACAACTGAGAATAGTTTTTGAAGACAGATGTTAAAAGGTCTGGGAAATGCATGCTAGGTGACCCAGAGTCAAGATTAATGGTGGAGTAAGCGTTTCTGGAGAACGCTTGATGTCAAAATCACTTATTGTCAAAATCAGTGAATATCTCTTCACAATCTGCTACCTTTCCATGCTGTGTGCACCCTGGAAAGAAAAAGCTGGTGTTAATACACAGCCAATGCTCGGTAAATAGGTATGTAAACAAAGAGGGGCCTGTGTAGCTAGCAATGTGCCCGTTTACAGAGCCTAGGCTGTGTATTTACACAGAGTGTATTTCTGCGCACACACACAGTAAGCAGTAGCAGATCCAGAGGAGATATTCACTGTTTTTGATAAAAAGTTATTTTGACAACAATCATTCTCCAGAATTAATGACTCCACCTTTAATGAACAAATGTCACTTTTGAGGAGGGCTATAAGATTCCTAAAATAACCTGAAAATCAGGCAAATAAAATATTTGCAGCACTTAAAGTTTGAAGAAGGCAACAGGAATATGGGCCTCTTTTAGCTTTGGCCCCCTACATGAACATTTAATGGGTCAGCTAGCTTTTTCATCATGTAAGGAATATAATGGAACAGTGAACCATTTTGGGAAATATGTTTACATTTCTCTCATGTCGCAGTATGTAAAAAAAGGGATTGGTAAGAGTCTTATGTTTCTGTGCTAAGCATAGAGCTGGAGTTGTGAAGTGATTGGTCCTTGACCAAAGCTCTCCTACTGACTTAATGGTTGTTTAATGGGTGTACAGAGATGGCAAATTTGTGGTTTTAGAGGGATGTTACAATTTTTATGTCCATCCACCCAGCACTTCAATGAGAGGAAAAGACTCAAGGTCTCTTTCTGAATCCACATACTGTTGTCGTCACATTTCTGTTAGTGTTCGGATTAAACAAACAAGACACACAGTTTTGATGAGTGAGCTTTAAACGTTCCAATTCCGCTTGTTTTTAAGGTTTGGACAGCTTTAGGCCTATTTCCCCCCTACTTCTGGTCCTAATCCTGAGCTAAGCTAATTTTCAGCCCTCAACGCAGAAATTGGTATCGATATTTTCATCTTACTTTCAGAAAGAATGCAAAAGGAATTTCCAAACTGCTCACCTATTCCTTTAAAAATTATATAAAGTACAAAACCATGGTATTTATTTAGTAGGATGTTGGGAGTACACAACATAAGACTAAACTCAACAAAGTTGAGTTGTTAAATGTTTAAATCTATTTCAATCTGTTTTGTTGAAAGCTATGCTCGCTATCCAAGAGCAAGTTTGATTTGTGCCGCAAAAGGTCCATATATCATCAAGATAAATATAATATGTGTGCCACTTTTTTTTTCGGGGCTTCTGTCTAAATTTCACTGAGCTGAAATCTAGTGCGCAGACTCACATAGGCTGTGCCAGATGCCTCGTCTCACTCTTAGCTCAAGTGTCCCACATACAGTGTGAGAGAATTGCTGGCAACACTGCTCTTACAACCGGCAGAGAAGCAGCAGGTTAGAAAAAAAACACCCAGGAGAAATGATTCAAGGTATTGGAGAGCCAGAGAGGCGAATAAAGTGAATGCAATTTCAAAGGGGCAATAATGGAGGTCATGGAGTTGGATGCTCCTGTGCTGGCCACAAAAATGACTTGGTTGATGATGGAATCAATCACACCTCCGTGGCACTGAACGTTAATGACGATGTTGTTTTGTTGTTTTTTTTCTGTTTGTTTTTTTGCATTTTTAATAACAGTGTGATCATCGAACCTAGCCATCCATCTCTGCAAACGGAATGAAGTGCAGTTATCTGGAGCCGTGCTGGGTGATATCAGCTGACTGAAGCAATAATATTTGAAATGTGACGGATGTTTTTATTTTATTATTATTATTTAGGTATATTCATAGATTGTTTTTGAGTGCTGTTATTCTCTTGTGTTTTTGTTGTTTGACGACTGAACACAAGGTCAAAATGGAATTTATCCTCTGATATCGCCTGCCAGTCCAGACAAGAAAAATGCTCACTCAAGGTGACATTACTTTGGTGTCTGCACTCTGCATGCCACTGCATCTTTCATTTCCTCTGAGCTAAAATTTACAACTTATCCTTTGACAGGAGGAGTAAACATCTCTGATATGACCCAGGCTGTGATCTTCCTGCATACACAAAAAAAACCTGCCTCGTATTCTATGATCCTTGACAATCCCAAAGAAAACGGTAAACAAAACACTTTCTCTCTGTATTCTGTGTGGTATTACAGTGGCACTGTGGGTCTACCGGCACTCATTTAATCAAATAGTAACCATGATATACTAGTTACAATAGCATCCTGATTTAGGAGATCCCATGACATTTCCTTATTCTTTCTGCGGTGACACTTGATCTCAGGCTGGGGGCAAGGTTATTTAGTATGCAATGGATCAATCATCAACCTTAAAAAAATGACCTTCTCGAGCAGATGTCTACCCAGCAAAGTGGCCGACAGAGGCAAGGGACTATCAGAAAATTTAAAATAAGGACCTAACATTGTTTTTGTTTGAAAAAGAAATGGAACAAAACTAGGCATAGCATCACCTACACAAACTTTCCAAGAAGTTCCCTGACAGATTGCTGTGGTTTTTAATTTTTTTTATTTATTTTACGAGTGTCTTTGGAGGTTTTTCTTTTCACAAAACCAGACTGAGGATAGAGCAGACTTTTTCCTCACATACAGGGCTCACCATCCCTGTTCTGACAACACATTCTGTCTCCCCATTGACAACCAGACCAGCATTCTGGTGATTGTGTCCTATAGCCTGCCACTGATACAGCAGTCGTCAAAACCATGACAGCTAAACTCATTTTCCAGGGAAGCACTGTCCAACTTATTAATACTTAATAGGAACTGAGAGAAAAATCCCATGCAATGGCTCTGGCACAGACTCTCCTTTCAAATTAAAAAGACTACAAAAGTGAATGTTTGATTCTCTCTAAATAAAAATAAACCAATGGCCATGCAGTGCATGCCTAATTGCAGACGAAGCATCAAATTAAAATGTCAGGGACTAGTTGGAGAAGCGGTGGCTGCAGAGTTGGTGTTCAAATGTATGTTGGAAATTATGCCGTCTTCAAGGAAGGTGTCATTTGTGCAGCCGTATTACCAGAGCAATGCCACGTTATTAGCTTTGACAATTCTCAGTCATGTTAATGTCGGGAAGGAAGGAACTAAGGCAGCGTACCACCTAGTGGGACGTGAATAACCCATATATCTCCCCACCAATTAGTATTAGGCTGTACTGTAAAGTGACAGGAAACTAATTCATAAATACTGTAGCAACATGAAAGAGGAGGGAAGCCATCCGCAGAAGAAAAATAAACTGTCAGTCCCATACAGATAGGGGGAACATCGACGGAGCCTTTCCAATTACTTCAAGGTTAACTGTGAACCACTAATAACTTCAGGGAAGCGGAGAAACAAAACATTGTTAGCTAATTACATAAGCAAGTCATTTAGGCTGATTGATGCAACATAATATTCAGTGCTCCCTCTCTCTCTCTCCCCCCTCTCTCTCCCCCCTCTCTCCACATTCTCTCTCCCATTTTTCCCTAATTTTCACTTCTATATAGGCTAGCAGAGAACAGCATAAAGGCTGTGTTTCCTTTGGCAGCTGTCTCCATGACACCCCACACTGACACAATGAGACACACTCCCAGGCTCAGCAGTAAACCACAATCAACTGGTGAACAACTGGCACAGATTTATCATCATCAGCTCAGGACCAAAGCTGTACGTGTGAGCCGACACACTCTGCAGATAGAGAACTGCATTTGCACTGCCATTGCTGTTTAAGACAGAGGTCAACCAGTCTGCTATAGTGACGCGAGGGGAGAGCAGCAGTCACTCAGTCAGTGTGTGCGCATTTATGCCGCGGTAAACTAAATTGATATTCCTCTGGTTTAGCGGCGCTGATGAGATGAGGCATTCTGTTTTTCATTTGGTTTATATAGACGGCCGTATAACAAAAGAGACTTAAGGGGAGATGGATCATTTATGTTTATTGTTATTTTTGGTCGCCTCTTCTGTCACTGAGGTAACATTCAGAGAATTCTGTTCAATCATGCATGCGGTGATATTTGTTATTTATAAAGATGCATGAACAACACAAGCTCAAGCGGGACTTGTGCTTTTGTTGTACAATATTGTAAATATGCTCAAAAGGAATGTGAATTAGTTATCCCTAGTGTTGCTGTGGAATATTCATTTTGTTTCCATAGTGTGTGTGTGTTTGTGTGTGTTGTGTGTGTGTGTGTGTGTGTGTGTGTGTGTGTGTGTGTGTGTGTGTGTGTGTGTGTGTGTGTGTGTGTGTGTGTGTGTGTGTGTGTGTGTGTGTGTGTGTGTGTGAGAGAGAGAGAGAGAGAGATTTTGGTTATTGGACCATCAAGACACTGATGAAAGAGCGGAATGTGGAATTCATGGCATTGAACGACTCGTAGGTGTCCTTCAGCTGAAAATGAGCACTCGATGGTCTGAGTGTGTGGAAGGCCCTCAAAGCGTCCACGTCCTCTGTTTGTTCACTAGACTTGAATGCGGCGTACCCTTCACCTTCCAGATAATAAAAAGGTATCAATCTGGGCTGAAAAAGTAAAAACACTGGTTGCACTTAATGAATTTATGTAAACATGAAAAGTAACCCTGTCTGGTGATGAACGTATATCTCTGAAAGCCCCACCAGCCATACAATGAGAGCAGCACATCTGAAAAGGCAGCGAACATTTAAAAGAACTGACACATTACATGGTGTTACTGTTGAACACAGGCTTCCCGTGACACAACTCCATTAAAAAGTGACATTTTGTAATGGCATAGCAGGAGCTCATGCATTTCACTTCTTGCTTTATCTGAAGAAAAAGGCTTTCGGATGAAATGGCAACAATTTATTTATTCTATTTGGTTGTGTTAAATCATATTTTTTTCATCACATTACATACAGGTTATTGGGCATAAAACTGCATGTGAATCATACTTGTAAATAATGTGCGGGTAGTCTGTAATATGTCGAGGTTGCAGCCTGATGTTTCCCCCTAGTGGTATAACAACTAAAATAGATCAGATAGACATTAATAATGTTCAGTGCCACCATTGGCTACATCAAGTATCTAATGATTGATTAATCACAAATTCATATTTCAATAGGTTTGGGTTTATGCAACTTTACCTGTATGAATATTGCATTACGCTATATAACAATGCTCTTCACAGAAACAAAGCATGTCAAACAGTGAGTGATGTTAGGATAAACACAGGATAAATAATATAATACTGGTTGTACAACGTGTACACTCTTAGTCCCAGCACAACCTGCTTCTCTTTGTATCACCTGGATATTCAAGTCAAAATAATAGATGCATGTCTGCCTTGTTACGTGTTCTGACTTGTTTGGGGCTTTTATAAATTCAGGAAAAAGCCAGAAAAAATAACGGAAAATCAGTAATGATTGATGTTGCTGCTGAAATGGCTAGAATACTTCTGCATTATTCCCTTAGAAATGGGTTTCTGATATCAGCATCTTACCACTTCTCTCTCTCTCTCTCTCTATCTCTCTCTCTCTCTCTCTCTCTCTCTCTCTCTGTTAGTAATTACCCGACTGAGATTTAGAGCAGAGATATTAATGCTATAAATATATCAAATCAACCAAATCAAATTGTTTAATTAAAAACAAATATAGGCACAGGAGTCAAGAGAAACACAGCATCTTGTGTTCCTTAATCTGAATTATACTGTTATTATTACATTGTATTCTCAGAGGTCAGCTATTAGGGGATTACAAACAGAAGATGCAGAAGCTTCATTGTTTTCATTGTATTTATCTTCAGGGTTTTTCAAAACTCTATTCATAGCTCATCATTCAAGATTAAGGATAGAGCGGGAGGACATAATAGCAGCATGTACAATCTTGCAGTTACTTAGTGTTTTGAAGTTGCACTTTGCACGGCTGACAATAGTTAATATTGCATCATAATACAGTGTTTACGGCATGTTAATATTTTCTTTTATTATAGTGCAGTAATGATGCAGTGGATTACTTAAAACAAAACACATGTAGATTCATATTGCATAGTATCCTGTATCATGATAATGGCACAAGTCCTAGTTATTCATGAAACTCGTCTCCACATTTCCCAAAGAACGATGTAACTGAAAGAAAATTCTTAATTTATAATATAAAAGCAGTTTGGCAATTTGTCAAATATTTTTCTCTCTGATTGAATTTTAAAAGGTTTTTGCAGTTTCCCAAACCCATATTCACTGGGTCTGCTCTAGCCTGGTTCTACCAGACCATCGTATTTCATTTAATTTGTACAGAAGGTCTGGAACTGCTCAATTGACAAACATTCAATCACTTGGAGGCGGGTGTCTGCTGAGGTTTACATTTTTTCGATCTGCCCAGTGCCACTCCGGATCTGCCATAACCAATCACATAGCGTTTGGTCGTGACGTATGTCTTGCGCCGGGACCGGCCGGAAAACAACAAAACTCAGCAAAGCTTGTTCTTGCTCCGGCTTTCATTTATGGATATTCGGCAGCGTTGCCACAACAGACTGAATAGCTTTTCTCGTATCCTTATCTATTGTCTTCCTGTGACTACAACTGAAACTGGCGCACAACCTCAACGTCATCATGCTAAGCCACTCCCTCTGTTCGCTGATTGGACTGCTAGAAATCTGTTCGAGCAGGAACGCTTGAATATACCGCAGACCCGGACTGACTACTGATGGAAAATGAAATGTGAGCGGAAGTAGGCGGGCGGAGCGAGGCTAGGTCTGCTCCCCATCAAGGGGAATTTTTGCAAATATTACAAATGCAACAAGACCTTTTGCAATACAAAAAATAATGCATAACATACATGTCTATAGCTTACATTGGATAAAACAATACATTTCTGAGTAACAATGAATCCTTGCTTTAATGCAGATTTGGTTGTGAAGCTGCAAACACAGCAGTAGAGTAACAAAGGGCATCCCCCCTGTGACCACTTGGTTGTTAGGATCCAGACCCGCAGACTTCCACTCTTACAGCTTTGCACTGGTAGAGGCACATGTCATCATTTGGCACAGACAGAAAACCATGCTCTCATAATATGAAGATTCAAATACTTACCGAATGACCCCAGTGAACAGGGAAACAGAGATAAGTACTGTATGTCCTTGTTCTGTGAATTTAAGGTTAAGAGAATAATTTGACATTTTGGAAATGAGCTTTGTTCTATTCTTCTTCTTTTTTTTGTTAGCTTTCTTGCTGGTTGGATGATAAAATCAATTGCAGTCTCATGTCTGTCCTTCAATGAGGTTGGAGCCAGCAGCAACGTTAGCTAAACTGAGCACAGAGATAGGAAGCAGGGGGCAAACAGCTAGCTTGCATGGCTTTGTTCAAAGGTAACAACATTTGCATACCAGCACCTCCGAGGATCACTAATGACATGCTCTATCATGTGCATTTAACTGGAATAGAAAAGGAAGTTTAAAAACAACATTTTATGGGGTGTTAATGTGCAGTGACTTCCTGGAGTATCAGCGGGTTGCTTGCCTGGCAGCCTTTAGAGGACTCCTTTCAAGCTGTATGCTAGGCTATAAGCTAATCAGCAGCTGGCTGCAGCTTCATATCTAACAGACAAATATGAGAATGGTATTGACATTCTCATGTAACTCTGAGCAAGAAAACAAAGGATGGTATTTTCCAAAAATATCTAGATATTCTTTTGAATTGCCTCTGATGGTATGCAAATTATTAGCCGAGCGGTTACCACGCATGCCATATAACCGTACGTTGAGTCCAGCCGACAACCTTTGTTGCATGTCACTCCTCTCTCCACATTGTCTGTTCTATCCAATAAATGCAAAAAATGACCAAAACATTACTTTACAGAAATTATGAATTAAAGCAAGGTAAGGTATAAAAAACTAAAGCAAATTGTAAAGATATTTTTTGCACAATATGTTAAGGTGTCAATGAAACAGGTCTCTCCAAGCTCTCACAGTAATTAAAACTCTGTATGTTTGGCAGTAATTGCATAGGGGTGACAAAGCCTGAGTAATACCGACCCTTAATTTAACACAAACTGTTTCTTCATGCCTTCCAAATGTCTCACGTTTTAATTACCCCAAAGTGTCTAACATTGATATAGGGGGTGAACTTGGTTTGAAATAACCTCTGGTAAATGAAACCTCTTAATGTTGAATGAACACAGACACAGCCTCTCCTTTCCAGACAAACTGTCAAGTGGAAAACAAATGGTGTTATTCTTTTCCCGCACACCAGCTTCACAATTCAAAGCATCCAAGAAGTCAATATCCGCACTTGGCAGTTGAGACAAAGATGAAGATGAGGCGCAAGTATAGTACAAAGCATTGTATTGTGGGATGGGCCTAAAGCACCAAGTGGCATCGATTCAGGCAGGCTCCATCTTTGCGCACAGGGTACACTGGGGGTCTCAGAGATGAAATGCTAAGAGGCCATTACAACAAAATCACAGTGATACAGCTAACCATTTTTCGAGAAGAAACCTGACACCAACAGGTGCGGAGGCTAGAAATGATGTGTGTAATTCTGACACGTATGCCCGTGGACTACTGATGAGTAAAAAAACAACAACCCTAAAACACTCGTTTCCTGGTACCCGGGGAGGTTTCGAAGGTGCTGTGTGAGCTGCTGCGGGACATTTTAATGTAAAGTCAGTTTGTATGTGAATCAACAAAATGTCTGCCAGTAATGCCTTTCCGAGCTGACACACATTTTATACCAAAGTATGCAGATGAACATACCTTGAGGCACAAATTGTCAGGTCAGTGCACATCTATCTGACCTATACAAGGAGCATATGAAGTACAGATGAACGGAATCATATTGTATTGATTGATAAATGCGTTTCCCCTCGATGTACAATTGGCTATCTGTCAGACCAGTGCACATCACTGGGGGCACAAATATGACCTTCTTTCTTATTGCTTGCCTTTTGTACCGGATGGCCTTGAAATCCTCAGTGGACTGTGTAGCCCAAATAAAGTTATTACCTTTGCAATTTCCAAGCTTCTAGTCTGACTCTGCAGACTAGAAGTATTTAATTAGTAAAAAAAGGTGATCAGGACAACAAAGGGGAATATCATTTTTGGAACAATGTCCTCTATTCACGAGGCATATTGTGCTAATGGGAACTCTTTTTAGTGCTTTACAGTTATGTGAAAAGGCATCTAATCCACTCTATTCCAGCTTTTATCACTGCCATCAGAAACCAAAAAAAAAACAGCAGGTATTTATACTTATGCAAATCAACCCTGCTCTTACTCCCCTTTTCCTGCAGATTAAGACAGAGAGCCGAAATAAAGAATAATGGCTCAGTCTATTCCTTGGCAGCAGTTTTGGAGACTATTATCTCTTCAGAACTGACTTTGTAGATGGCTATAAGGTAGTTTTTAACAACCGTTCACTCTTGTCTCCTTTGCTATCATACACCCTTGGCTCATTTAATGTGACCTTAAAACTAATGAGGGGAGAATAGCACGAGAAACGTGTGCACAAAGTAGATGGAATGCAGCAGGTATCTAATATGTTTAACATTGATGTTTTAAGGTGGCCTTACACTTACTCCAATTGAGAACACATTTTTTAATGTTGATGAGAATCAATAGTAAAGCAGGTCTGCACATTTGAAGTTGTTAATGAAAACACATACACGTCCCCCATGGACATCGCCCCCTTGATTTGGAGATGTTATTTTAATTAATTTTATCTTGCATAATTCAGTTACAGACTCTGGTTTCTTGCATCTGAGTATACTGGAATAGCTTTTATAGAATGATGTTGCTGGGATGTGTGTTACTAAGACAATTATGCAAATGCTTTGTTACTTGTATGTTACATGTACTTGAAAGCTTATAAACAGTAGATTCAGATTCAGATTTTAATTTTTTCACTATTCAGGGATTCCGTTGTAAGTGTTGATACGGATTCTAACTGTATACATGTCAAAGGAACATTGGGAATCAGACACACTATGCATGTTCCTGACATATTCATGGTTGAATCAAAGTTTATCATTTAAAAAAAAACTAGTGAACCAGTAAATATGACCATGAAGGATAGGCAAGCATGTGCCTTATATTTTGTTTCATCCTGTATATATTTGTGTTGCATGTTTCTCGGCAAAGACAGCTCAGTTTATATACAAGAGTTCAACCTTCACCGCTCACATCAACCAAAGTCCTTCAGTACCTTGTCAAACAACAAGTGTTGCATTGTGTGTGTTGTGTACAGTGATGCAAATTATATGGGGGAGGCGAAGCATGTGTGACAGCTCCCAGCGTGATGCTTTAGGAATGATGGTTTATGCTTTATTTTTCAATTTGAGTAGCGGCCCGCTCTCTCATTTGCATGCAAGAAACTCAACCGAGCAACCACGACTCTTCAAAGGAGCTCTCCCAGGTACTGGAGCAGCTTGAGATTTTACATCTGATCATCACTGACTGGAGTCTTGATCATGTGGATTCAAACTGGGAGGCGTGATTACAAATTCAGACTGGTGTTCCTACTAGCAGGGGGGGGGGGGGTGATATTTGATCTTCGTAATGCAGAATTTCTCAATTACATCGGTTCATTGTCTGACCTCATCATGTTTCTCAGATCATCATATATTTGAGGGGATTGTTGAATAAATGACATTTTTTTTCAACATTTCAATTAGACTTTTATTGGGAAAAAAAGCCCCAGTGTGCTTCATATATTACAGTATACTTAAACTCTCATTGGTATTCCTTTACAACATTTCCTTTAAACTAAAACAGATATGTACACAAATGCTAACAATATAGGATTAACCAGATTTACAAATTATTTACATCTTCCAGGCACAGCCTAATACGCGTATCAACACAGGTGTTTTTTTCAAAAGATGGTCGCGACCTCTGATGCAGTAGCCACAGTTACAAAACTTGGACTGTGCTTGTGGATTTCAGCTCGTCCAACACCAATGTCACGCTGTTGCTGAGTGAAGTACGATGGGAGGGTCCCGGTCCGGGGGAAGGACTGCATGCTGCTCCTTGACTTTGGTTGATTCGTGCCATAAGCAGACTCCTTCCAAGAGAGGGGGTAGCCATGAGGGTTGTTGAAGACCGGTGCCGGGGCGAAACCTATTGTGTATGCATTGTCTCTGGGGCCTCTGTAGCTCTGCGGTGGCACTGAACAGTATGTGCTTTGGCAATCCTCAGACAAGCTGTTGGAAATGCTCGATACACCTGAAGTGCAAAAGACAGAAGAAAATAAGGATGAGAAACTGTTGATGCAGATATCATATAACTATCATTTATCATTCATGTCATTCTGGTGAATACCCATGTTTAATTCAGTAGTTTGTTTTTGTGTCAAAACGTACTTTTTAGCCTCGGCTGGAAGGTACTGAAGTTCTTCCTGCCTCCGTCGCCGCTGATATCAGAGTCACTGTCGTTAAAGTCACTGTCCCCTTTGCCGCTGTCCTTCACGCTCAGCTGGTCAGTGTTGCCAATGCCACTGCAATTACAATCAACAGATACAGTATGAGCCAACGCCACACCACATTAGCTTGATTATTGATGTCTTTTTTTAACGTACCAGGCCCCGTCTCTACCCCGCCCATCTATAACCTCATTCCACAGTAAAGGCCACAAGCAACAAAAAAATCTATGCGTAGTGCATGTTAAGTATCGTTCAGTGAATGGGAATAGAGCACATCCGAAATGTGAGGGGGGGGGGAATTAAATGTAGTTGTCTTACCTCACTTGCAAGCAGTACTTGTCACCCTGCCACACAGATGTTGCTTGGAAATGCTTGGAGGGCAGAAACATCTAAGAGAACAAACAAAAAAATGACAGCAGAGAGAGAGAGAGAGAGCTTAGTTTCCATTTCTGGCACAGAGATCAAGGCAGTGCTAGGGGAACATCATATGCACATGAAAATAAAAGGATCAAAAAATAAATACTCTTGTGTTGTTGACTCACCTTTGTTTCTGAGTCCCCACTCCTCTCCTCGTACATGCAGGAGCCGTCCAGGGATGAAGAGGTTCTCTCGTGGTAGGAGCCCTGCTGGCCGGTGTATATGTTGGCTTCTGTGGGGCCGATCATGGGGAAGGGCCCGCCATCAAACAGGCTGCGACACACTTCTCTCTTGGAGCTGCTTTTTCTCCCGCCACGGCCCACTTTGCATGTAACAACAACAACTACTATTGCAATCAGCAGCAGTGCACAGCCCCCAGCGAGCATAATAATGACAATTAACGAGCCGTCCAGCATGGAGGTCGCCTCGTCGTCGCTTGACCGCAACACAATGACGACTTGGTCTTTGGAGGGCTCCGTGTCTGTGATGACAAACCTAATGGAGGCACTGCTGGAGAGCGGGGACCTGCCATTGTCACTCACGGCGATTCTCATTTCCAGCACGTCGCCAATTTCGGCTGTCAGCCATTGTTTCAGAGCAATCTCGCCGGTGTCTTTGTTCATGGTGAAAAGCTTGGGGTCACCTTGTACGATTTGGTAGGCGAGCTGGCCGTTCACTCCCTCATCCTCGTCCTCGGCAGAGACGCGGAGGGCGAGGTAGCCGACGGGTGCGTTGAAAGGCAGGGATACGTCAGCAGAGTCATTCAGGAGGACAGGGAAGGTGAAGTATGGATAGTTGTCATTCTGATCCACAACTTTAATCCGGATCGTGGACGTGCTGGAAAGTGGCGGGGACCCTTTGTCTTTGGCCTGGATGACCAGCTCAATCTGTTGAAGGGTCTCATAATCAAAAGACCTCAAAGTATACAAGGACCCCGAGAGTGAATCAATAGACACATACGTGGACAGTGGAGATCCCCCTGGCACCTCTGCGTCTATTAGTTTGTAAGACACTTGAGCATTCTTGTCCACATCAGCATCTCGGGCCACAACAGTGGTTACGTAAGAACCCGGAATATTATTCTCTAGGACTGAAACTTCATAAAGGGACTTACTGAAGAGAGGGGGGTTATCGTTCTCATCTGTCACACAAATGGTGTACTGTCTGACTGTTTTGAATGGTGGGCTTCCTAGGTCCTCTGCAACCACGGTCAAGTTATACTCTGGGATCTTCTCTCTGTCTAAAGTGGTGCTGGTGGTGATCATGAAGGAGTCCCCATACGCCTGCTGCAGGGCGAAATGCTCGTGCCCGAGCAGGCTGATGCGCACGTACCCGTTGGAACCAGAGTCGCTGTCCGAGGTGCTGATCAGAGCCACGAAACTCTCCGCGGCTGCAGCCTCTGTGATGTAGGCGACGCCGTCACTGCTGGACGTCATGGGTTTGATGGTGATTTCCGGCGCGTTGTCGTTCACGTCCACGATGTCTATCACAACTGTGCAGCTGGAAGGGACAGAGTTCGCGCCCGAATCCGAAGCTTTGATGTGCAGCTCGTACGACCTCCTTTTCTCAAAATCCACCTGCGCCTTCAGGGTCACGTCTCCGGAGTAAGGGTCCACGTGGAAAAGTCTTCCGCTTTCCGAAAACGATCCGTCCGCCAACGCGTACGTCACCTCACCGTTCATCCCGTCGTCGGGGTCAAAAGCGTGCACTTTGACAACTCCGTGACCCACCGGCGCGTCTTCGTTCAGCTCCACTTTGAGTGAGCTGTGCTCGAACGTCGGGCTGTTGTCGTTAAAGTCCAGCACTTTGACGTTTACGATCATCGAGCCGGACTTTGCGAGCGCTCCTCCGTCAGTGGCGGTGACCTGGATGGAGTAGGAGTCCTCCATCTCCCTGTCGAGCTCCCTCACCAGCACCAGCTCAGCAAACTTCACCCCGTCCTCCCGATCGCTCACTCGGATGTCAAAGTGACTGGAGGGAGAGATGTTGTAACTCTGAATGTAGTTCTCACCCACGTCCTGGTCCAGGGCAATCTGCAGTGGGAATCTCGAGTCCAGGGGCACGTTCTCCACTATCTCCAGCTTGGTCTCGTTGCGCGGAAAGTGAGGAGAGTGGTCGTTGATGTCCTTTACCTCGATCTCCACGTGGATGAGTTGAAACTTTCCCGTGGAGAAGGCCACGACGTCGAAGGCGATTAAGCAACGCGGGGATCTGGGGCACAGCTGCTCTCTGTCAATAGTTTCCGCCACACTCAGGAGTCCGTCAGTCTCCCGCAGTTGAATCACGGACGAGTTGTTTTCTTGCATGAAGCGAAACGTCGTGTCGGGGTCATCCTCGGGATCAATCTTTAAATCGTTTGACAAGTTTCCTATCTCCGTCCCAGGTGCATCCTCTTCATAGGTGATATACCTCGTAGTTGTACACTCAACGGTGTAAAAGAAAGCGAGAAACAAACACACTCCAACTCCTGAAATCTTGCACGGTCCCATGTTGAGGGGTTTACAAAGTTCTGCTCAAACTAGTCATAAATGATGCAGACGAACCACCACTTGTGCTATGTCAGGTCGAGGCACAACTGTGTTACACTCTTGACTGCTGTGGGACTATAAGCCCCGGTATATGCAAATAGCCTGCCCACGTCGACCAATGGCCTTCCAGTAGTGGTCAACCAACAGGGTAACATTTGTCTCTGACAGCAGTGAACTGTTGTTCACGTTTGTTAGAGCAAAAGGTTTACTGGATAAACTGATTGTGGAGCTCTAATCGGGCCTAATAATGGTTGCTTAAATAAATCTGCTCATTGCAATTAATTAACTCACCAAATTACCCTAGAGGGCCCTAGGCTATTTAATAGGACTACATGCCATCAGAGGAAGTTGAAGTATACCTGCTGATAGCCAGAGGGATTGATTGTGTGTGTGTGTGTGTGTGTGTGTGTGTGTGTGTGTGTGTGTGTGTGTGTGTGTGTGTGTGTGTGTGTGTGTGTGTGTGAGTCAGTCAGTTTTATGAAATGATACAGAGGCTGGTGTGGAAAGAGAAATACAAGTGCAAGAGGAAAAATCCACATGTCAACAAGATGATAATTTTTTGGTCATTGCTGCAAAGATAAACAAGTGCTCAAAACATCAAAAACTCTCATGAGCACCACTGTTGCACTAAATGTAGATTTGTTTTGTGTAAGGCACAAGCAATAGGCAGCGGGGTTAGAAGCTATGAGAATCTTGAAGCACCATTAAGCAAAATATATGAGAAATAACTGCTTTATTTCTATTGATATCTTAATGTGTAATCGGTATGGACAAGTTGTAGTTGGCCAAGGTTGATCCAGGTTTTAAGTATCCATTGCTGGGTTGTTTGAGGCATTTTTTTCAAGCACTGGTCCATTTTGAGATGTTTGTCTATTTTGCTTCCATGGTATGTCTTCTTTTATACTAAGATAAATACAAAGGTCCCAAATGTATATTTAGTTGTTTGTTCTTCTAAACCTTGTCTGTTTGTGTCTGTATATTTCTCCAATACAACCAGCTTTACATACCATTATATCAACATGTGTTTTTTTCATGTGAGACCTGTATATAGTATTTTTTCGATTTATAACATTTTAAAAAGGCTCTATATCCAGATTCTGTTCTGTGAAAACTTTTGACACTATTATTTTAATATTTAATTTAATAATATAATATTTTATTTTAACTATTTATCCAGCATATAGTGTAGATTTTTGTTTTTTAAAAGGGATGAAAATGTATGCATACTTCATACTAAGTTAGATATTAACACATTTTCATATTTATTGAAACATTTCTGAAAACATTGTAAAGTGGTATAACACAATTGTTTGAATGTAAGCAATCAACTGGCAAAGTTGCATCATTATATATATATATAGGTTAACATTTTTACCCTATTCAACAGTGTCTCACCTTAATGTAGAATGCATCATATTTTAAGTTTACCATCTGAATAATTACAGGCAGCACATGGTAAGTACGTGTACCCAAGTAAAAAGGACAATATTTCCATCTGCTACGTAAAAGGAGAAGAAGTATAATATTGCACTCAATGGAAGTACTCAAGCAAATGACCAAAATATATCTTTCAGTACTGGGTGTAAGTAATGTGTTTATTCAGGTAAATGCAGTTGGAAAATCATAACATGAAACTGAAAAAACACATCTAATGATGGAGGATCCCAGAGCCTGGTGATTGTCATGGTTATATACCTATATATTATAATCAGACACGTCTCAACAAACCCTGAAATTTGGGCTTAACAAAACCCAAACTATGAATCCATAAGTATGTATCATAATATCCCTTGTCTCAGTCACGTCTATCTATGTAAACATTGTCCAATCATAATCTGCATAATAATGGAGAAGCAGAAATCTCTTGTGCAGCCGCAGACAGCGTTTCATCTGTTCAAATAGTAGAGAAGGATTTATCAATGTAATGCAGTGAAGGAAAAACCCACCAAGTACCATTTGATTAGCGTTGTGTTTTGGACACCCACCATGTTAATTACACATAAAATATCATTGGTGCTCAGCGTTGGAGGAAAAAGCCTCCCTACATAATCAAGACCATCTGCACTTAATTTGCCCTTTTCAACAATAGTTCTCAAACAAAGGCTTTGGAGAGCAAAAAACAAGTGTGGAGAATAAACTGCATTGTATGAATCCCCCTCCCACCACAAACACACAAACACACACAGCAACAGCTCCCATAGTGATAACAAAAGAGCATGAGTCAGCCAGCCCTTTGTCAACCATATGGTTGATTAGCTTCTGCTGATTAAAAGGAGTCTGTGGCCCTTCAAAAGGCTCTCGACGCCACACAAAAGTTTGGGTTAAATCTGTCTGAGCCCCCCAAGAGGGTAATACACAGGAAGGTGTTAAAAATCACACACAGTAAACAGCCACAGGGAGACTGTGTGAGCGAGAGGTGATAAGGAGCCCTGTGCCATATTCTAAGTGTTATTGAAGGACCAATTGTGCTGATATAATGCATTTCCATTCAACCCATCCCTCCCATCAAATCATTTTCTGCCAATTATTTGGGGGCCAGGTCTGCATCAGTCAAACCAAGGTAGTCCCTTTTCCCAAGCAACGTTTCATTTTAACCTCACTCGCGAACAAAACAAGAAAAAAGATACTCAAACTGGTTGGGATTGATTTTTGTGAAATGCTCTGCCATTTCACAGGTATACCGTCCCATGACCTTTTACGAGACATTGAAGAGCCATGTCAGCCAAGACATTCGGATGATGCCCACACAGCCTCTCAGCATCTCAGGGCCGATCTCGTCCGCACACTTGGCGCTTTGCCACTGAGCAGCTATCTAATTACCTCAGAGACCTGTGCCTGGGACATAGATGAGGCTTCCCCCAAAGTCTTCAAATGTCTACCTTCTTCTACCTCCTCCCCACACAGAGGATTTGTTGTAAAATGCTTTTTTTTCAAGCTCTCAACACTATTCCCAGCCATGATCAGCAGTTCTTCTCCCCAGCTGAACACAGCCTGAGCCAAGGCCCGCTTTCCTTTTCTGACGGTTTGCCAGAGCTCCCTCGAGGGCCAACCAATAATTTGACCACAAAGTCCTTCATCAGTCTTTGGCCTTAGGCGTTCTGACACCACAAACACTTGTGAATCACCCTATGCTTGAACATGGTGTTTGTATAACGGGCAATCCATGACAAGCAGACGTCCAATAACAAGTACCACTCAGGTTCAGATCAGGCATGCAATATTAAGTATATGTGAAAATCAATTTTCACATATATACTAAATGTGAAACCTTATTTTCTTGTTCAGTAAGAGGTTGCTATCATTGACCAGAATACCAGGCATGCAGCATGGACAAAAAAAAGAGTTGAAAAGCTTTCCAGCGAGTAAACCGGCCTGTTCATAATCTATATTATTGAAAGCTGCAGTATTTACATATTGATCCTGGAACATGGTTCAGTTTGATCACATTACAGCAGAAGTGGTTGTTAGGAGTTTGTCTCCTAATCCACAATAGCACCAAACCAACAAGTGGTTCTCCTTTGTATTGGGCTGCAAATTATTACATTCAGTGTTATTTGGCCTTTTAGGCTAAGTCTGAATAATACAAAACCTAACTTCAATCATTAATATTGGGAGTTCAACAGTGTTGCATCATCCATCACTTGTGGATCTCATCCTTGAGTGAGAAATATGATGTTGAGTTAATCTTAACAATACACTTATGCCTCTATCTCTCATAATCTTCTTACAGTAATTCTTGGTTATTTTCTCTTAATTTTTTCCTATTTATTTTTGTTTTCATCCTTTATTAAAAACAAGATCATGCAGAGCACATGAACACTGAGCCGGTGGGAGAGGATCAAACATAAGATACTTTCCTGCCATTAGCAGACACGCAAAGCCTTCAGCACAACAGTCCCATGCTGGCTGGGTGTTGAAATGCAGGATTTGATGGCTATGAGGAGTCATAAGGTAATGAGGAATTATTAGCCCAATTAGTTGTTTGGCACTAAGAGGATTACACTTAATCGTATCAAATGTCTCATGCACTTACCACTTTGTTTGGCAACGGTTTCAAAAGGAACAACTCAGCGGCTGTAGATGAAATGATTTCATTAATTTGTGATTTAGTTTCTATGTTGTGTTTGAGCTAACTGCCACAGTCTAAACCATGGCCTACTCGTGTCTCTCCAGTGTTTGTCCGATCGATGCATCACTGCGAGGTCAACCGAGGTCTGACCACAAACAAAGCCTGGCTAACACAGAAGTGATACTTGTTTGTCACCTAAGTCAGGTGATTAATGCAGATCACGGCTTCATTAAGACGCGCGTGTTGACAGTAAGAGCATTACAGCAGATTAATGGGTTTGGCCATCTGTTCCCACACTGAGGTGATTTTAATTAATGGTAAGAATATTGTTAATCTTGCCTGGACAGTCAACATCACTGTAATCACAATGGCGGTCAGAAATCATCCATCTTTTTTTTAGTTCATTTGACGGGGCCATTTGAAGATTTTGTCACCAAAAACCACTTCATAAGGCACCGCGTAGTAGGTGGAAGGCAGGGAAAGCATTTGGTGTCACAGGGTGCAGTAATTCTGGCATATGCCACTGGGAACAAATGTCTCAAAGGCCCGCCTTTTGGATAACAGCCACCATGTCAGCCAACTGATGGAAAAATTGTTCCCATCCCCCCACGATGTTCATACATTCAACGATCCCAGTTCTCACTTAAATACTTTGGGATACAGATAAATTCCAAAAAAAAAAAAGATTTATAAGGATGCTATATTGAATGCCTATTTTCCTCAGTCTCACTGAGTTCACTCTGTGGGGATGTCAAGATATCACAGAAGGATAGTAGTCAACAGGTGAACTAGGAACATTAGTTTTACAGTATTTGGGATATTTTGTTTGTCTGAGTTCATTTTGTCATGAAAATGATGTTGGTACATAAATCATAAACGTGCAAAACTATGCACAAAACACAAAATGGCACAGCAGCAGGGAGAGGCACATGCAGGTTTCTAGATGGTGTCTACAAAATACTAAATAGCAAATGAGCATGAGGCACAAACAAGATATTATGCATAAATCTAAAACAAAACACAGAACAAAAACACTTATCAGCTTCGTTTCCACCGTTACCAGAGACTGCTGTGTCACAAGTTACGCCGGCTCCTTTGAAGTAACCCTAGGTGCTGCGTGCTGTTAAAGATACAGCTTGTGTTATATTTTCAACATGAAAGCATTTCACTAATCTCAGGTCATTCCATTTGCATCGATGCCCTGCTGCTAAACACCTCACCGGGTTCTTTTGATGATAATACAGCGCTAAAGAGAGATAGACTTGTGCTCGGGAGACAGCGTTCATTAAATTTAGATAGGCACAGACTGTTTTGCCACGGCTGGAGACTCATCCAACCATCTTGGAGCCAGAAGCCCTTATCAGTTTCCTCATCTCACTTTAACCTTAGGTGCTCCAATAAACTGGAGGTATACATGTCAGTGGCCTGGCCGTGAGGGTCATGTGGCTGGTTTAATCTCCACCATTTGGACTGTCTGAAAGGCAGATAAAACAAGATTATCCTGTGCTTGGTATTGGCCCTCGGTGAGACGAGAGGGTGGTAACATGCTGCATGCAGCAGCTGTGAAGGTGCCAAATGCTCAGACTGGCTAGTGGTCCCTGTTGCTTTTGGCACCTCCCGGGGCGTTACAGGCATAGATAGCCCCCACCAACCACAGCTCATCCTCACAGCTCTCCAACTGATTACAACTGGCCAAATGTTTAACATACTGTCCCTAATCACACCTCACATTCTGTCACAATATGCTCCTAAATAGCTTTAAGGGCCATAATAAAACGCACAGGTAGCCTTGATGTTACCGGGTCTAATTGCTTTTTCTTCCTGTTTGTTGTTCGTTTCCTTCTCTTGCCTCTGCTTTGTAACTAACGCATTTAGATCATTTCAGGAGGGATGAAATCTCTTTTGCACAGCATCGACTGAATGTAGGACATGTGAGGGGCAACTTAAAAGGATGTATCTGTAAAACAAAGATCCATTATGTAAATACATGCACAACATAAGAAAATCATGAAAATTCCTTACTATTTTATGATCAAATTAATTAGTCTATTAGGAGCAAGCATGAATAATAAAAGGGTTTCCCTGTAATACGATCTCAGTGGACTCTACATGTTTTTAAACAAATCCAGAACATTAATATTGATGCCGTGCAAACATGTTTCGAGGATTTTCTTTTTCTTCCATGTCGGCCACAAAAGACTGAGTCTATTAAGAAATTTGGAAAGACAGATTTTGTTGTTTAAATCTCTTAAAAGCCGAGGCAGATCAAAAGAGGCATTAGTATTCAGAGACAAACCATGTTTGGCTGAGGTTCCTCTACCCCCACTCAACTCCGACCATTCCCCACTGTGCAACTAATGCCCGCTGCCTCAAAACGATTGGAACAACAGTTGCTAGCTGCACTTCATTATGCATAAGCATTTTGGAATAGGCTTTGACCATATGTATAAACAGGTATGCTACTGTGGTCCAAAATAATATTTGATAGCCTACTATAATTTAAGCTCTGAGTTGAAAAAAAGGATATCTGAAATCCACCGTTAAGAAGATACCTGCTAAAGAATCTGGATAACAAACAAAGCAAAAACAGGTTTTGGAATTGAGGCAAGTCATTTCAAAATGGGGAGTCGACCCAAAAGGTTTGGATTAAAACCATGGATGAGAGTGCCATCTACAGGTTGAAACTTTGCCATGTTAACATCAGATGACTTGCATGCAACAACAAACCCTGTGCACTTTTTGGCAAAATCTCTCTTGCTCACTAACAAATGATAAATCCATATTCAAAGCGCCTGTGTGAGGGAACACGTAGTCCTGACAGAGGTTCTAGCAGGCTAATTAGAGGAGAGATTAGCAACCTCCTGAATATTGCAGCAAACACTTGGATTCTAGTAGAAAACAGCTCCCCTTCCTCTCAGTGGGAAGTATAGTGTGGTGTGCGCTTTATACTTTATGTTGGTCCAGGATCCACCATGCAGTTTCAGTCCAATTATTATGACTTCTTCACATTTCATGCTTCATATTGAATTTTACCGCCTTGAGCGGGCCCCAAAAGATCAGCAGGCCCTGCATATTAACCTCCGGTGGTATTCTGTGGGGTGATGATTGCAGGAACATATTTGACTTGACATATCCCTATCCAACTTTCACTTTGATTTTCATTTTCCGCATCACCGCTGAACTGGTCATTGTAGATAATACAGCAAGCGGGCGGGGATCCCCTTGTTTCAGTGTGTCTGGAAGCGAGGAAGAACACACTTGCATTCCATATTACCATGACTTGTTGGCTGTAGCTATATCAGGTGAGGCAAATAAGAATTTACTTGGTAGTCCAGGCTCTGAATAAATTTGATTCTCTCCTGGACGGTTATATTATTCAAAGCAGGGAAGATTAAGTATAGCCTCCTTGCTTGCTTGTGTGTGTGTGTGTGTAGTGTGTGTGTGCGTGTGTGTGCAAGTAAAATGTAGTGTGAGTACATTCATATGTGCCTCTCTCTCTCTCTCTCTCTGTGAGAGAGTGTGTGTGTGTGTGTGTGTGTGTGTGTGTGTGTGTGTGTGTGTGTGTGTGTGTGTGTGTGTCAATGCTAATTTGTACTCTTTCAAGGACCAGGTCCCTCTTCTCCTCTCCTCCTTGAATATATTTTTTACATCTCTATATTGCCATCCTAGAATGTCTCCTCCTCGAAGCAATTTCCTCTCAGCCATTATCTGATGGGGTGAGAACTGTCTCCCATTGGCAGGTGCGGATGACACTTTGGGCTGGGCAGGAGCTGGCTGTTAAACGTGGGACTGGCTCCTTACCAAGCTCCAGTCTGCTTGGTCCTTACAGCCCCCACAGGGCTGGCCACTGGGGGCGGACTGTTGGGCCAACTGGCCGCTGAGGGGTGTAATCACTCCCTCTGACATATTTGGCACAAGCTATCTATTTGCTCCACAACAGAGAGACTTGTGCGAACGAGCGTCTTGCTTAATCCCGTTAAGGCCAGGAGATGGCAATATTGAGGTGGGAGATAAACAGTGGAAAACCCTCCAAACCTGTAATGGTTCATTTCATATAAGCAGGCTAAAGAAAGCGAGGAAAGATTAAAGACGAGCCCATTTATTGAAAACCTTGTGAAATAACCTAATCCAATTCTACAGAACAGTAGAATATCCCAGTTTGTATTAGATGGTATTTTGTTCAGCTTGTGGATAAAATGGCTTGTTAGCAGTTACTCTGTTCACAAGGAGAACACAATAACAGAAAATGCAATATAAAATAAAATGTGATACCATAACACCAAAACAAAGGGACAAAAATGACCATAATAAGTAAGCATGGCACTTTAAAAGCTTCATAAATATAATATAAAGCTAGCTGCAGGGCTATTACATTTAATTGAATTACATTTAACAGTGGGTGGACACACACAGAGCGCATATTAAGGGTGTATATTCAAAGACAAGGATTGAAATGGTTAAAGACTGAGAACAGGGACTACACTCCTTAAGCTTTCTGCCTTTACTAAAAAGAGTTTAGAATTAGGAATACAAAATTGCAACAAAGGCACTGACGAGGATGCCTACAGTGTATAGTGTGAGTGTGAGTGTGTGTGTGTTTGTGTGTGTGTGTGTGTGTGTGTGTGTGTGTGTGTGTGTGTGTGTGTGTGTGTGTGTGTGTGTGTGTGTGTGTGTGTGTTTGTGGCACAAGTGCATGAGTGGAGCAGAGAGATAGATTAATGTTGAGGGGCTTCAGCTTTGAGGATGTTTTGTTTCCCCACTGTGTGCGGAGGGCAGAGGGGAGTTAAGGGATTCCAATCTGGTCGCCGAGTCCTGCGGTGCGAAGAATGTTTGGAGTGTGCTTGGTGATAGCGGACTCCATTACGGGGCTGAGTCTCAGGGTAGCCTGCCATTGTGCCGGCAAGCGAGGAGGTTAATCAGATCCCCGCTCCATTATGAATGCTTGCTATTTCTAAAGGGCTCTATGAATAGAATACTGTAAGCTCTCGTAAAAATGAATCCGGGCCTCTGTGCTTTTAGAGAACAAGGCCTGATAAAAGAACAGTGTTTGGTGTACTTTTGAAGAGATTCTCCAGAGCAAAACCAAATGAGTGTTTTGTGGGGGGCCTAGTTATTAATTATCTGAGATTAAGAAAGGATGTTCACCATGTCTGCTCTATTTGCTGGTAAAGGAAGATTATCTTAATTAATTATTTTTAAAGTATTAACTCATTTCATATTGTGAGTCTACGATGAAGCCTGCTTGCACAAACTGGCTACTATATGTCATCCGTCTCTCCCAATTAAACCAGGACACATTGCTTGGCACACTTTTTAGGCTCTCACTTGTTTCAGATGATAACTATATTTTTAGTTGCATTTTTCCTTTCTATGTCTCATAGTAGCTCAGTTAATAGCTTATCGATTACCTGTGTTGGTAGCAGGACCTTGGGATGAACCCTAACAAGGGCATATGTCCCTACAAACATGAACAAGCGCATATGGTTTTGCGATGTTATTGGCCATGGTTGTGTTTTTTTTTTCTTAGGCTGCTTTGAGCCAAACTTGACGAAAAAACATCATTGAAGGAAAGGCTCCTGGACACTGACAAGCCTCCACTCAAACACTGGGCTGTAAATCTTTTAGATTAGGAAGCCGGTTGAATGGTGCTGCTTGTCTGAGGGTCCTGCAGATTTATGACAGTGTGCATGATATCCTGTATGCTAATCATGTGAAGGTTCACACCACTGATGATCACCTTGATGGTGCAAATAAATTACATGTCTGCCTTGCCAAGTGTTTTGTTGCTTTCACCACTCCGTTCATTTGATTTCTTTTTCATAATCCCTCTTGTCTTTTTTTTGTCATTTTCATTTGTCTGGTAAACAGCACTGTAAAATACAATACTGAAGAGTGCACTATAAATAGAAAGGCATCATCAGGGCTGCAATTACATGATGTGTTTTTGGGGTTGAAAATATTAACTTTGAATCACGATCCAACTCCAACTCACAATGTTACATGTCTGAGTCGGCGAGTGAGAGAAGAGGACGGTAAGACAGGAGGACTTCTGGGAATGATGCAAACTGGAGATTCAGCAGACTGCCACCAGGATGACATACACTAACTGTGATTTAGAGGGGCAATAAACGTCCGCCTAATAGGACAGTTCACATTTCACACAATTTGTAGAAAATCTAATTTCTTTGTGAAGGCACACAAGCTAACATTCATCCAAGCTTTAGCAGAACAACAGAGCACTTATATGGGAGGAAATGTGTGAACAGGCTAGGCAGTCCTATTCCCAGAAAAGAGGTTTTTAAGTACTGAAGATGAAGTGAGATGGAAAATCTCATTTCCATAACAGAACAAGAGAAAACAGTCTGGCAGAAGGTGTTTTTTCTTTTTTTTTTCTGTTGTATTGTCAGAGCAATCATGGTCGAGCCACAGCCAGGGCAGCAGAATAAAAGGAGAGGGGGATGGGAGCGGGTAAGGGTTGGGGTGGAGAAGGAATGGGGCGGGGGGGGGGGCTGTTTTCCAAAACACATACAAAATGAACTTCAAAAATCTCATGCTTGCACACACACATACACACACACAAACAAACACGGGCACACACACACACACACACATACACAGACACGTGCACAGCAGTGGATACACATAGATGCAGGGATGCACCAACAGTGCTTAGTCTCAGAGGAGCAGACACTGAGCACATTATGCAAACAGAGGCTTTGTGTGTGCGGCGCTGAACGTGCCTGTGTGTTGGAGAGAGAAATTAGACTGATTAAAAATCAGGGGGAAAAAATCACAAACTGTTAGATGGATCTCCTAGGGGCTAATTAGCATGTGGAAACTTCTGCCAGAAAACACACTGTTTAACAAATCTGGAAATGTAGGTGTATTCGTGATTTGTTTTCCGAAATCTATTTCAAACGTCGGGAAATGTTTACACTTGAAAGGCAATCCCTCGCTGCATTAGAGCAATGGAAATGTGCAATCCCGGATCTGAGCGTGTGATGCAAGGCTCCCTGCGTTCCTCTGGGGTATGAGTTATGAGAGTAGTACTGTAGTACGGAGTGAAGTGGAGAGTTTGGACAAAGAGCAGAGGTCAGTCAGTCTGCAAGAATGAGATCAACTTTCACGTTGAATCCCAGGTAACAGCAGTAGAGTACATGTCTGTGCTGCAGTTGCAGGAAATGAACTATTGTTAGCGTTTCCATTGTTACTTATGTAACAGAACGACTGGAGGAGCCTGCAGGAGCAAAATTGAAATGACCCTCACAAAACGCGATAAATATTTAATTCGAGCCTAAGAATAGACAATCCCAGATTGTTTTGTCCTTGACTATAGGTTGAGCCCTGAAGATATTAGTTCAAGGGAGAGAACAATAACCAACACACGAGTGAATCTCATAATGGGGAAATCTGAACAATTCCCTGCTCTTCAAATCTATCATTTATACACTTTTGATTTTTAATGCACCTGCTATGAGCACAGTCATCCAGCCCATATGAATATATTCATCAACGCACAGAGACAGCGAACGGAGGGAGATCTGTTTTATGTTTTTGAGTACAGGCGGAAAATCTAGTTTAATATTTAAACTTCTTTCCTACAGTCGGGGAGCTTTCAGTATACTGCTCAGTGCAGCTTGTCAGTTTGTCCTTGTACTCTTCATGTTAATAGAGCAATGGTGCCCGGTAGGGTGAATAGCCATGACACAACATCAATTTGCACAGACATACACAAAGCGCGGATGAGAAGGGAGAACGACTTCCATACATAATGCATTCGAATCCCATTTCATTTATCGAGTCTTTTAGACAAGAAGTGGAATGCATGCTTGATAGGATTTATAATATTGGTTTAATCATGCTTTACTGCAACAGATTCGGTGTGTAGCTCCTACTCCAGTGACCCCGGCTATAGTTCGAGAGATGGGTCTACACAGCAGCATGGATGAAAGAATAAAAAAAAGTATACTATACCATATGTTTTAGAAGGCTTTTTGATTCTCTGGTGCTGTAGTTGGAAGACGTAGTTTGTATTTCTAGAGTAAAATCGGAAGTTTGCAGAGTGATTTCATTTGCTGCCCTAATCTTTGCTGGGAGCTGGTGTCTCTGGTTAACGCTGTGTATAGTATGGCCAGCAGGGCACACACTGAGCTACGGAAACAGCCAAGAGCAATCCAGCGGGTCAGCGAAGCACACCTGTGCCTAATTAACCTTTGTGTGTGTCTGCGCCTGAGTGTGTGAGACGGGCGCCAAGAGACGTCTGAAGACCAGATCGGAGACATATGCCAGTACACGAAGCTGCTTCTGAGAAATGTTAGACTTAACCACACACAAGGGCAACTTAGTTAAAAACAACTGAATTCACTCAAGTAGAAGAGCTTTGATTTAAACATCAATAGCTTGGGCAATCTAATGCAGTCATTTATATATATATACAGCAATTAAATATTCAACTGGAGCCTACGGGACAAGCTGTTTTATTGATTGGATGAGAGGGGGTAAAGCTCCAGAGAAGAAAGAAAGTGACAGGAGGATATGAATCAAAACACCTCATCCTAACGTGACCCAAATGTACCACCACACACCTCTCCTCAGTGAATGTGCCACACCTCAATGGAAGCTGTCCCCAGTGCACCCCCCATGCCTGCCACCAGGAAACCCAACCGAAGAGCCGAAGTCTTCAAATATTAAAAACCCAGCGAGTGCTAAAAAACAATCTCGCAGATAATATTCTGCGCTTGACTGGAAGTAAAAGACAGTGACAGGTTGACAGGAGTACAGCATAAAAGTAAATTATTGCACATGCCCTCTGGCTTGTACATACTGTCTGTTTCACAGATATTCACCCAGGTCTGCGTGTCCTGGAGGCACAGCCCTCCGGTCTTTACAAATCCCCACACAACAATCCCCCAACACGAACCCATGCTTTACATTTGTAAAATATGAACAAGTCTTGTACTCTATGAAGTTCCTCCAAAAATACCCTATTACTGAGATATAGACAAGTTGAGCTTTGTCACTGGTTTTATATTTTTGATATATTTGACACAGACTCCCAGCAAATAGGATAACACTTTACAATAAGGGTACATTTATTAACTGATAGTTAATGCTTACTTAATGCTATTAATGGTTAGTTAATGCGTATTAAGCATAAACAAACTGTTAATGTTTTGTCATTAACGGTTAATTCATGTTTGTTTAAGCATGAACTATGCTCAGTTAGCTAATGCTTAGTTAAGCATTTAATAAGCATAACTTTGAGTTCATGATTGGTTAATTCTAATTAAGCATTACCTAAGCAGTTATTAATGCTTAGTTAATGCTCAGCTACTGCATATTAAGCATTAACTCACAGTTAATTGATGTACCCTTATTGTAAAGTGTTACCGCAAATAGCTTTAAATGATCACTGTTAAATAATTGTTGACGAGGTCACATAAGGCTCTCTTTAAACATGACTCACCTACCTTCACAATGTTCTTGATGCATTGTGTCCAAACAGCTTTGTGAAGAAAAGCACAAAGCTTTGAGTTCACTATTCAATTTTTCCATTTCAGATTTAACAGTGCACAGCATTTCTCTTCACACAGTGAGTGTCCTTCACAAATTGCTTGAATTGCATGAAAAAAAAGGGTCTGCTTCAGCTTAACCTTGCCTTTTACAAACTGCATTCCTTCCGATCGATTAGGCGGACCTGAGAGTAGGACACAAACATAGAGAGATGGTATGAAGTTTTGATGAGAAGGTTTATTGTAGGTCTGTATGGATGAGGTAAAATGGTAGAGCATGATGGCTGGCCAAGGCAGAGGAGAGAGGAAAAGGGCATGGGCAGGCAGGACAGCTTGAGCAAGCAGGCAGGCAGGCAGGTAGGTATGAGATGATCCACAGAGACAAGTAAAGGGTAGTTTGAGCACGGAAACAACATGAAAAATAATCTTCTGGAATAACATAAAAGCGTTGAGACCTGAAGACTTTGACTGCCACAGTAGCTGAGACAACGACAGGGCAAAGAGTGTGGGAGTATTTATACTGCAGCGATGATGAGGTACTGATGGCAGGTGTGTTGATCAAGCAGACGCCAGGAGAGTGAGGTAGGAAGCGCCAGGCCCACACCAGGCCCACTGGGAGACTGGGAAGCACGGGCAAAAGAACTGGGGCACTCCTGCCGTGGCCATGACAACGTACCTGTATTACTGACCCACTTGACCCTGTAGATCTTGGGTTGGCACCAACATGAAAATGACTTTGTTTTGTACCTACACTTTAGGGTTTTTCAGACATGCATATATTTTTGAGCCTTTTAAGACTAGTGCATTTTCCTTACTGCGAGCAACACAAAAGCAGAAGTTAAAGCCACTACGAGTAACTTTGTCCGTTGGCGGCCCCTTTGGACAAAAGCGGTAGTATTTTTACGACGCTCGCTGTCGTAAAGCTGTTTTCTAACTCGTGCCGGGCGTGCGAGTGTCAAATGGTTAGGGCGCCGCGCAATATAGTGCATGTCCGTGTGTTGAAAGTGTGAGGGCACAGACTCTTTTCGGCTCCGTGAGAGTGGTTAGTGACACCGCATCAACTAATGCCAGTCAGTGCCACACACACCTGATTACAATGAGTTGATGCAGTGTCACCTATCTACTCTCACGGAGCTGAAAGACTCCGTATCCTCACAGAAAGCGAATGAACGAGAGACGGCAGTTAGTATGGATCACGATGAGGTAACGTGTTTGTGTTGTTGTAAATAATGACTATTTCAGATGAATAATGGTAATCTGATTATGGTGAAGCAAAGCAAACTTTGTGTTAGTACCGCTCATTCATTTAGAGTAAACACTGCAATCTAGTTCGCTCCCGTGAAATTGTGTATACGTTGCTTGGCAACGTTCTCCTCCCGCCCGTAGCCTATATCACTCTCCCTTTTAGCTTTTGTTCATTGCATTCTCTTTTTTTTTCTTTGATGGTTGAGCCCCGTTATCAGTCATTATGACGACAAGTAACTGTCTCAAACAAGGCTCCCGCTCCCCTTCCCTCACCTGGAGGGATAGGCTTCTCAAATCGTGTGGCTGCGCCACACTGAAATTTGCGACCAATACGAAAATGTGACCATAGAGCCTGCACGTGCAAACCGAAAATCGGACTGGGTGTGCGACCAGACCAAAAGCAGGAATAAAAAACGATATAAAAACGTATTTCTTTGCACTGATGGTCTCGTTTGCTGTTAAAGGTCATTTATGACTATCAGAGGAAACATGAGGCTGTTTTAAAGATATTTAAATGTTACTCGTAGCTGCTTTAAGTGATATGGTCCATTTAGCTAACTTCCTGTCAGTTACTGCAGTTAGCAGTCCCCTCCCTCGTCCCTACGTCACCACCACATGAACGTGCAGCCGGCTTCGTCAGATTGTGCCACGATGGAGAGCAGTGAATCATCGTTCACAGGCACAGAGACCCGCCTCTTTATAACGCTGTGTCTACTCATTGGATTAAAACGAGTGGGATACTCAACATTTTATCTGACAATTACTGCAAAGCTGAGTGACTTGGAGACCTGTATTATGAACTGTGTAAGTGATTGCTATAAGAATATAAAGTGATTTAAAACATATATTAACAGAAAACATCTCTTACTTCTCTTTTAATGTTAATGCATGTGTTTCCAAAGTAAGTGAGGCCCAAACTGTCTGCATGGCTAGAATCACTAAAGGGGTTAAAGAAAATGTCTAGTGATGATATATATTTAATTTGCATTGTTCTGTGTGGTCATAATCCTGCAGCTCATTCGTCTGTGCCATAATTTGCCATTTTGTCCCAAAACTATTTCGAACACATGGATGAGCAACACCCTTGTATACTGGATGGCATGTCGCCTCATTACAATGAACAAGGACACATTTTGAGTCAGTCCTACACACTGTCCTAGTGGATCAAGCCGCATATGAAAGTAGTCCACAACAAAACTTCTATTTAAAGTGGTTTGAATCAAGCTTTCCGAAGACTACAGTGCCTAGCTGCTTTAGCACATTATTTAGCCTATCATGATGACCTGTTTAGAAAGGTTTTTTCCCCTCAGTAGGAACAGTCAGGCATGGGGCTGAGAGCTACACACTTAAGAGACAAACTAATACATTGTTGGTTTTGGTGTGTTCCTGGGATTGGTTGACAAATAACAAAATGTCATCAGCTTTATCATTTTGGTGAGGAGTTTCAGTTTTTGTGTGTCATAATTTTGACAAGCCAACACTTTATTATGCCACACAATCCTAACTGTTTATGTTTGGCTACTAGTAACTCTGTACATATACTAGAGCAATATTCTCCTATCTTCACACTCCTGAACATGGTCACAGCCTGTCACCACAAACATCGAGCAGAGAACTCTCCTGTCAACCTAAATCACTTTCTCTGAAGCTCCCCTGATGTTCACCGTCCCTCTTTTAGGGCGCACGTTTCCATAAAAAACTGCTGCACGGTTGGAAGTCATGGAATCTGTGCTGGGACACACTGTCACAAGTGATGTAATGAATCAAACAGACAATTCAGACATATTAAAAATAATTCTCCCCAAGAATGTTTGTGTACAGAGGAAAAACATAATTTTCAATACAAGTTGGCGCAAGTGTTGAAGAGGCACTCTAACCCAGGCTGGGGGGGACAGTTTTATATACTTCCAACTGTGTGTGCCCTCCGATGTTTTCCCTTGTAGCTTTTTTGAAGAGCACGCAAATCTTCTCAACACCACGAGACATTTCAAATAAATTCTTCATTGGCCTGTCAAAATGCTTTTCCTCTCCCTTCAACACCAGCAAGAGACTACCGTGATGTGCTACGAAATGGCCTCATTGTGCGGGGCATCAAGGATTTCTACGGCTCCATCTCCGGGTGTGCTCTGAACTGTAAATTTCAGATTCAGACAGCCCAAGGCCCTGGGCCATGGGCCGCAAGCGCTGCTGAAGCACTCTGTTGCTTCACACATCTGAAATTGGCTGACATGTTCAAGTGTGCCGTACCTTTTTTTTCTCTCAATCTTTGTGCGATTTGCTCCATAGAAACCAAGTGACTCAAGACCTACATGTGTCAGGGCAATGCAGTTCTCCCTTCTCTAATTTTAGTCAGTACATTTTCCCGAACTGCCATACATGCACATTTTGATGAGATTTAAGGTATACACACACACAGAGGGGCTGTTAGACTTATCAGCATGTAGCACGGTAATCTGAGAGAGGATGTTTGACAGAGAGTTTTCCATTCGGTCTCAGTATCCCACGGTGCTGTAATCCCTTAATATCACAGCAATAACTATTAAGGATTTAATGTCACTCGTACTCTGTCGGGGGTTTGACTTGATTCTCTCTCAGTCCTCCTGAACCCAGGACACAGATGAGACTGACTGAGCCCATACAATCCCATACAAGTTTGGACTCACAGGTCACAGAATCAGTTGTGCGTAGACAGAATGTTCAGAATTATATGATAATAAGACATAAGGGAATATTCAACTTCAAGTCACAATGTAAATAAAAGAGAAAAATTAATTAGCTTAATACGTACTCTGAACTAAAGAGTTTTTCAATTAATGGCCTGTATCCAAGCCCACAGATCACACCAGCTGAGATAGATGAAAAGAAAATGTCTCCACATTTTAAGTTCCCCTCAAAAACCCCCATAGTTAATTTTTCATGGCCCGCACCTTTTAAGAGACATGTCAGTTTGATTTAATGTTCGGCTGACAGTTATTGGTTTTTGGTGTTTACCTCTTTTCACTCCAGAAAACTGGGGAGGCCAATTTATACTCTGGATGGCACATAAAGCAGCATCAAAAATTAAGATCTTGACGCCCTGGAAACATTATAAAAGCTTTCTATAAGGCCGCTCTGTGTGTAATTGGTTATGCTCTTTTTGTGTCTGTGTTAAAAGGATGGCAGGCGTTTTAAAATGTATAATTTTTTTCTTCTCTATTCTGTCAAGAACGCACCCCCTCCTCCACAGCTGTTTTGAAAAGCAATTTTTAATGCTCCTCTTTTTCTCCCTGCTGTCTCATCTGCAGCTTTACTCACTCACACACTGGACCAGCAGACAGTTTGCATCTCAATGATGATGGAAGTGCAGACTGGATGGTGTTTTTTTTTTTTTTTTAACTGATGCCCAGAGCTTGACTTTGTCAAGTAAGAATTCTACATAATAAACAACCAAGCAGCAATAAGTGCCCATTGACACATATGCTGGCACATTTGAGAGAGAAAATCTTTAAAGGGGGGCTTACAGTGAAGAAATTGTCTCAAGTGGTACGAAGGATTTGAAGTGGAAGAAGAGAGGATTGATGTTTGCGCCTTGAGCCCCTGAGCAGAACTGGCCCAGGGTCTAATCAGAGACCAACAACACACCCCCTCCCTCCTCACAGCCATAGGATTTTCTCTCACTATTCAGGCGCTGATAGATGAGCCCCTCTTTGTATTTCAGCCATGCACTTTCTTAAATCTGAAAAGCCAATTCATCTTGGGCACACATAGGAGGAGGGGGGAGTAAAATAAAACTTCAAAACTCATTTTTTCACTCCTTGCCAGCGCTCAAGTGTCATTCACGAAATCCCTAAGCACTTTGTCTCTCCTCCATTAATTGTGTCAGTGCCTCACCCACGTCATGCGCCTTGAATACAACCAAAGCTGAGACGATTCCCAACTCTGCAGTTCCCCTATGTCCTGTTCTCCATGTTGATAAGTACATGATATAGATAAGTCTGCACACAGGGAAATATGTTTATCGTAAAAATAAAGGGGGGAAATGTGTGTATGTATCATGATGGACTGGATTAATCTTCGCTTTTCAGGTACAGTGCTTTTCAGACATACGAGCACTGTAGTTTATCTGTGCTTGCTGTCAAATAGAATCCAAGCATTTAGTGGGCCAGACAAATAACCAGTGTAATAAATCATCCCTTTTTTGTGTAGTAGGGCGTCAGAAAGGTTGCCGTGCGGACAGGTTGTTTGAAGTTTAGGCACTTTCATTACACACATGTCAACAACATGTACAAAGTGTAATGGTCCTGTAGTGAACTCGGGGGCAAATTCTGCACACTTCCAGCAGCAAAAATGAAAGCCTATTTTTCCAAGAAGATACTTTTTCAGCCTGCAACACAATACACACCACAGTATTTTCTCTTCTTTATAATCTCACAGTCTCTCACTGTGCCCATGTGTTGAGAGAGAAACGGTGTCATGTTTAATTAGCAATTCTCACAGCAAATGTGGACACCTTGTTGACACATCCATTCCACATGAGCTATTGCTGATTCCTTTGAATGCAATTTACATAATTATACCTCATTCAGTCCTGTGAAGCACATGCCTCAAACACTGTGTTGCTCGCAGCAAATCAGCACGGGGAGAAAAACAGCCATATTAACGCTCTTGGCAAGAAAACACTAAATGTTGAAGCCGCCTCCTCCATCTGCATCGTATGAGACGTGATGGCCGTGTTGCATTACAGATATGACCCCCAACCCCCTATATGTGCGCACACACACACACACACACGCACACGCACGCACGCACACGCACGCACACGCACACACAAACACACACACACACACACATGCTCCCCTTGAAAACCATACACACAAAGGAAGAAAAATCTCACTGCCTGAGAAAGATGACCTAAATTTATATAATGCTTTGCACTTGGTGTTCATATTTAAGTTGATCTGCCTTCAATATGCAAAACTAACAGTGCATCACTTCATTGCAAAACATAAATTCTCATTTACATCCACAACATTGCAAAACGAGACTTCCCACCAGTGAGTCAGTCCATATATCTCCGTGGTAACATTCAAAGTCAAACAACAACCCATCTTCCCCAAAGAACAATGAAGCATGACAGAGTGAATTGCCAGAACGTACTGTCAAAGGGCCCCATTTCACTGAATTTCCCTTTGAATCTTGTCTTGCTCATCTAATAACTTTGTTTATGTCTGCTATGGGACTTGTCAGGAGAGACACCTTGAACACTGGGATGCAGCTCTCTCTCTCAGTCCAAACGTAAAGAGGGAAAAGAAATATCTCACCCGCCTGATTGTCTCCATACTCCAGGAGAAGAATCAATAAAACATAACGTTGGCTTCTCTCTGAGTTTAAGACTTCCGATGGGGTTTGAAACTCCCATGTGACTTTGGAGGCTTCTCTCCCGCATGTGAAAACGCTAGAGTTTTATTTTTGATGTTTGAATTAATCAGCAGAGAGCATCTTCAGAACAAAAAGATCTGATGTTGCCTCTGGGATCCTCGGTCATCTGAGATTTCACAGCCTGTATTTAAAAGCATGTTTTGAAGAAGGCATTGCAGCAGGCCGATAATAAGCTAGGACGATCCATAGCACATCTCATGGCTGGTCCATAAAACTCAGCCAATCCCCCCCCCCCCCTTATATAGCACAGATTTTTTATGTCCTGATCTATCCCCTTTGAGAGTAAAATTTACTTCAAAGAATCGTGTTGGAAATAAGAGTTGACTCAAATAACCCCATGCATAGTGGGTGTAAACACATCTTGAAAGTTAAACCCCTGTGATGTGTGTCACTTAAAGCGATACAATGGGGCAATTATGCATACCAGGTCAACATATGTAGATACCAATGGAAGACAAAGGACACAGCTAAACTGTGACCCCATTACCGTGTTATCTCAATGGTTAAATCAAATCCTTTTGGCTCCTTCTCCTATAAATAACAGTTTCAGGACAGAAGCAGACACTACTCTGGCTTTGTTTGAATTAAAAATTCCCTGTAGAAGTGGCTAATTTCACTGGAAAATGTCTTCATTAGGCTACTTTATGTGAAATGAATTGTTGGACATTCTTGGAAGTGTATGCTTAGATTAAAAGATTATTACCACAGGACAAAGATAGCTTGGCTCTGTGTCCAACATTCACACAATCCACCTACTAGCAACTCTGAAGCTCAATTATAAACTACAAAATATGGGAGAACGGGGGAATCTGAGGCATCGGGTAATGTGAGCCACCCCTTGTATCTAGGCAACGGAAAACATTTGTGGTCATGTGAGATATATGTTTTCAAGCCCCTCTCATTTCCCCATGGCCCTGAAAGAGAGGACCTCATGGTGCTGTGGTAAGCATGTTTTTTTCACCAAAATAGGTATTTTGCATGTAAAAGTAAATGTTCTTGCTGTCAACTTAATCAACTGTTGTGCCAAAGCAAATGTATTCACGTAGAAAAACTTCTATCATACGTGTTGATGAACTACCAACATATGAAACCATGTGATGCTGATAACTGAAGATCAGCCTGAAATGGTGGTGGTGGGGAAAAGTGAGCCAAATGCTGTGGGGGAAAGTGAGCCAATGTCTCACTTTCCCCCACCATGAGGCACAAGTTAAGTTTAGTCTTAAACATATTTTATTGTAATATTACATGACATATGTTTTATTTTAATGTCATACACATTGTAGAAAAGCCATCATGCCAAGGAAATACACCAGGAAGACGACCTGGGGCAACCACACGGAAAGAGCACCTTCTCATCTTTCCCTGTAACCTTCAGGGCTGGACTGTAGAGTAGGCCTAGTTGTAGAGTATGACAGGCTGATGTTATAATCCAGTTGGGTCTTCTCCTGTGTTCTGAGTCCCAGGCTGTTCTCGCTGGTTCTGATTTTCCTATGCTTTGACCCCCAGACACTAGCTAGCTCTAAGGGTCCTGTGTTCTGACCCCCAGACATGTGTTCTAATCTAACTGGTTCTATCTTTCATTTGAATCTTATTAAAACCTTTTGAATTATAATATGTTGTATTTGATTTTGTTCAGAGTTACTTTCAAGTGTTTAGAACATTTGCTTTGCTTAATTGACCAAACCCCATCATTCTTTTACTAGTCCGACATTAGTTCTGGAATGTGTGGCTAGCTTTCAGGATTCTTACTGTTACAATATGTGTTGTTATGGTAGTTTCAGAGTGGAAAAAGTAAGTGGATCAGTTTACCCCACAGCTGGGGTAAAGTGAGCCACATGACAACTTTTTTTAAAACAATCATATTTTCACTGCCCTTTGTCTTGAAAAAATTCTGGTAATGCCCATTTCTAGGAAACATCCTGAATTAATGGGAAATGTGTAAATTTGAGTGATAAATCATTTTAGCTCGCTTAGAGGGGAGCAAATGTAAAAAGTGGCTCAGATTCCCCCATTCTCCCCTACACAAAAACAGGTTATTTTTAATGAACTGTAAAAACTACATGTTGTTATGTTTGTGTGTCTAAGACAAAAAGGAGGAAACATGTTCATTATTTAGCTTCAGATATGCCAGGTTAGCTGTTTCCTACAGTTTCCAGTCTTTGAACTATAAGCTAAGCCAACCAGCATTTGGTGGTAGCATCACAGTTAGCGCACATAGATCTACTACAAATAAATGGTATCCATATTTCTCATATAACTCTTTGCAAGAAAGCAAACAAACATATTTCCCAAAATGGTGATTCCATACCTCCTCCTGAGCTGAGAATATTTGAACTGTAACAAAACAAACAACTGGGTACGCCTACACATTTGTCATTAGGTCCACTTAAATAAAAGTGTAACTCAAATGTGAATGTGTAGTTAAACATGGGCAGAATAACTGACAAAGAGTCAGGGGGTGAGAGGGATGAAGGAGTGAGAAAGACAGACAAACAGAGAGAGAGAGAGAGTTTCAAAGACATTGGAATATTGAGTTCTTCAAGGCAAGCGATCTCCCACCAGGGCAATATTCTGTTGAGCCGTGCTCCACCACAGCATAATTTGCCTCTGATTTCTAATCTTTGTAAAAGAATGCGAAGCTAAGTGCCTTACACAAACGCAGACTATCATGGCATAACTTCAGGCACATTATGGACCAGAGTGATTAGAGAACTTAAAATGCAAAGGCATTCCTTGAAACTGAATGCATTTACAATCCCATTAAATATGGAATTGTGTCTGTGGGCCAACAGTAAATTTGAAATATCCTTCACTGCAACAGTTTTTTTTTCTCTCATACATTTTCCATTTTGCCGCTTCCTTCCCTTCAGCCTCACGGTGAATCTGTTTGAGGCTGTGAATAATTTGCCCGTAACTTTCATGGAAATAGCGACACTCCACACAATTATACAACATTAATCATGAAAATGCTATCAAGACTTTCCATCAACGATGGATCGATTTTTTTTTATTACAATGTTTCTGACAGTTGCCACCTTTTCATCGTGCATAAAAAGCAGTTATAGCAAAATATATACAAACCCAGTATTAATATGAGATGAAGTGTGAATTCAGAGAGCCTAGGATGCGGCACACAGTATTTCTGTGGAAGTGACCTTGAGTTCATGTATTAGAATATATATTTTTTATTTTTTTATATCAAATTCTGCTCTCTGGGTTGTTATCAATTCGAACTGTAGAGCACTGCTTATCTGGAAGTCAGACATTCACGCAGCTCCAATCTCCCGACAGGTCATAATGAGCAGAAAATCTGAGACTGAAAAAACTTGGATATATTTAATTTTCTCGATCACTGCTCAACACAATGAAATGCTCTATGTGTAATTTAATCTACATGGAACTGTGAGCATTTGAACTCCCAATAAAAACAACCATCTGCTGAATAACCTTTCCTCAACCATAAACAAGCATTTACTTATCATAAATTCACATAAACTCCTCTGTGTCCCAGTTCTAACTAAGGCTGCATTGTAGTATAGTAATCCATCTATTACCACCGCCATTTGACCTGGTTTAACGTAATCCAAAGAGAATCGTCCACACTGCATCTATGATCACCTCTGTTCTCATTAAAGTCAATATCAGCCTACGTGACATGTGGCTTTGAATGGAGCTGAAAGATGAAACAGCTGTTTATCAAACTGTTTAATGAACCATCCTCAATGGTCTCAACTCATTCCCTTTGCTGCATTAAAAGTACATTATACTGTGTATTGCCACTTCAGCATTCAACAATATGACAGTGTCAGCTGTGCAAATACGTGACAACATCTAGATGATTGGAAATGCAGAATTGTCTAATTAAAACATTTTTTTTGAAGAAGCTAACAGTAAGCCAGCTTTCTGTTGTAATTTGAACTATAGCCAATGTTAGATGTACTTCAACCATGATGGAAGAGGGATTATCATTATTGTTATTATTATTTTGTTATGGCTACTTGGAACAGTGCAACAAGCTGTAAATGCAACAATTGCATATTTTCACTGCATTACGTTGATATAGCCACCTGATGAACGAAAGCCAGTATTAATTTGTATTTAGCTCTGTTTTGGTCTCCACCAACTCGTGAGACAAATACCCTCCTCTTTAGCTGCTCAATTGTCCACCTTGTTTACTAGCTAGTGGTTAAAGGTGGATTCAGCCATTTTGGAGAATGCTTATTGTCAAAGTAAACCTGTAGGTTACTGAGTGTGCACTGGAAATTAGAAATCCAGTGTAAATTCACAGCTTAGGCTCTGTAAATGGGTATGTTGCTAGCTATGGTTGGGCCCCTGTTTACACACCCTTTGTTTATGTACCAGTTTACAGAGCCTAGGCTCTGAATTAACACAGGTCAACACGCTTTCTCCAGAATCGCAGACTCCACCTTTAACTGTGTCTGTCTGCTGTTCAGTGTATTTTTCTCTCAGCTGCCCTATAGCTGCTGGTGGAAAAAACACTGATGAGAGCAGTGAGACTGAATGAAAACAACCCCGGGCCATAAAACCACAACCGTGACCTGTCAGAAAAGAAGGAGTCAGGTGAGGATTATCTGTGGGGTTGTCACTGCCATCAACACCTTCTACAGATGGTCATTTGATCCATATGGTATATCTTTATTTAGAGCGATTATCTTTCTTCAAATATTATTTAAACAGTGTTTGTATGCTTTAAGAAACAAATACATTATGTCACTGTTGTTCTCTCCATTAGTTCGAAATATACTGTAAAACTGCACACCAAGCATTGTTGTTTACTGCAGCCTTTTCCCTTTCAATGTGTCTCTGTGGGTTTTCTCAATGTTTGGGATCATTATTGCCACTGTTAGTGTTGTTGTTTCAGATCATTGTAAGGGGTTCCACCGCAGCATGCTGTGGACTCTATGGCTGACTAATGAATCATTATGAGCAAACTACACACAAGCTGTCATCTTCAACTACTCTCCTCCACGCCCCATTAGCATAAACAGTAGATGGCAAAGTTCGGAGTAAATAGCCGGAGACAAATTGTGAGCAGATGCCTCGAACAAGTGACTTATATCAGGATGCAATGTAGTAATATAGTGATACTCGGGTTTTTCTTCCAAGCCCGCATGTAGTCTCCACAGCAGCAAAAACAAAGCAGTGCAGCCTAATTATGCTGGAACATAATTATACACTGTAATAAGCTCCTACTTACATTTAGTATGCTTTGACAATTCCATGTTTAAAAAAAAGAAAATAGGGAAATTACCTTAACAGGCATTGTATGTCTACCTGTGCTTACATCACACAAATACAACAAAATAGGAGCATGAGTTTTAATTGAAAACAGAGCAGTCCACTTTGCTCAAGAAGTGCAGGCTCAATTTAGTGGTGGGATTTTGAGGGTATTAATGTTCAGTTATAACACCCTCTGCCCTTCTGGGTCGACTTTCCTCAGGATTTTGGAACCTGGCTGCATGGATTTGCTCCTATTCAGCCACGAGAGCTTTAGTAAAAGTCGGCCACTGATGTAGGGCAAGAAGACCTGGCTAGCAACCATCATCAAGCTCAACCCAAAGGTGTTGGATGAGGACTGAGGTCAGGGCTCTGTCCAGGAACAGTCAAGTTCTTCCACATCAAACTTTGAAAAAAAAAAAAAAATTATTTGTGGACTAAATGGCATTGTGCACACTGGGCATTGACAAGAAACAGGATACAGCCAGGGAGTTGGAAGCACACGATTGTCTTAAATATAATTGTAGAAGAGCTTAGCCCAGAACATCCCCAAACTAAAATTGCACAAACGTACTGTATATTTATCTTTTCCTTTTAGTATGTGGAGAATGCTCTCCACTTACGTTTGGCCGTACGGTGTAGTTGCTGTTTTTCTAATTACGTTAAAAATACATGTGAAGGTGCAAAAGTAAATTGCTCATATAGTGTACTGAATTATTGAATTAGTTAAATCTCGTATGATTTGAAATACAAAACATTTGGAAGTTTTCTTTTCAGAGTGGGTTGTTGGAGTCAAAACACAGTAGATATTTTCTAATAAACCAGTGAGGTAAGATGTAAGAATGGAAAAAACAACCCTTTGTCAATTAGCTATTTTCTGTTTTTAACCATAGTGAGATGGTATCATACTGATAACCTTGTTTTTAACATAACAGATTTAACCAACAAAAGAAATAAGCTATATAGGGCTGTATCAAGTGGCATCGATCTGGCATTTCTCCTCGAGAGGTTGTGGACGCTTTCACGCGAACGTGTCTCCAGCTAATGAGGCTGTTCTTAAATGAGCTGCACCCTCAACTGAGCCTTGATCCGCTCACCAAAAACAATTGAGCTGGCCTCGAGTGTCTGCACCTTTTATATACTATCTATGGTCTGCACACGTCTGTACCCGCGCGCGCGTTAACATAAGCACACCTACAGGCGCGCGCTCCGGCACGCTCAACTAAACATCAAAAGAAGAAGAAATAGGCTTTTTCTTAATAAAAAACATCGCTCAGTAATGGCTGTAAAAATACGATTAACAGGGCAGGCACTATATCTTCAAGCAATTGCATATCTTTCTGCCCCTCATATTTTTCCAAATGTGCAACTTCCTTCAGCGTAGCATGCACGTTATAAAAAGAAAAAAAAGGAAAATAATAAAATAAGGCCTTATCTTGTTGGGTTTATTTTCCATAAGGGGGTATTTTTAATTCTAAAGCGAGGGATTGGTCACACTTTGTCTCATTAGCATGAGGAGCCGTATAAACCCCGCCACTGCAGAATTTTGAGCTGTGTTGAAGGCGAGGCAACAAGCGTATCTGACTGGCTGGCTGCGCGCGAGGAGCGAGTAACTTTCACTTCCAGCACAGTTCAGTTCATTAAAGCGGGAGCTGTATGGAGAGCTCAGTTAAGAGGTGAACTGCTCTGCTCGGCACACAGAGAGGCTGCCTATCGGGGAAAACATTACAATGAAGATGATACGGGGCAAACGTATAACTTATTGGCACCGGTGGATTTTTATATTCTCAATCCATCAATTTGTATTTGTCTCAATGACTCTGTCCGAGGGAAATACGATTCGTTACCAGACCAATGAGGAGGACGCACCAGGTACAGTAATCGGAAACCTTGCCAAGGACATGTCCTTGACTCTGTCTCACTCCTCCAAGACCAATTTCAGGATGATGAAACAATTCAATGATTCGTTCATCAGGGTGAGAGAAAGCGACGGGGAACTTGCTGTCGGAGAACGAATTGACAGGGAGAGAATCTGCAGACACACTTTACACTGTCTCGTTACTTTTGACGTGGTCAATTTCTCCAAAGATCGCTACAAATTGATTCACGTCGAGGTGGAAATAAAGGACATCAACGACAACTCTCCACAGTTTCCAAACAGGGAATCTATAGTGGAGATCTCGGAGAATGCAGCAGTGGGGTCCCGCGTCCCTCTAGACCCAGCTGTGGACGCTGATGTCGGGTCAAACTACATCCAAAGCTATCAAATTTCTGTCAATAGTCATTTCACCATTGATGTGCTCCTGAGAGCGGATGGGGTTAAATATGCGGAATTGGTGCTAATGAAAGAGCTAGACAGGGAGACTCAGTCATCATACACTGTGGAGCTGGTCGCCACAGACGGTGGACACCCGCACAGATCGGGGTCAACAAAGATAACTATAAAAGTGACTGACTTTAATGACAATCATCCAGTTTTTGACCAGAGCAGTTTCTCGGTCAGTTTGCCAGAGGACGCGCCGCCCGGCACTGTTATACTGGACTTAAACGCAGTTGATGGTGATGAGGGCTTGAACGGAGAAGTGGTCTACGGGCTCGGAAAGGTGTCTCACGAGATCCGAGAACTTTTCCAAGTGGACCATAAATCAGGTCGCTTGGTGCTGAAGAGCCCCGTGGATTTCGAGGACAAAAGCACCTACGAGCTAGACGTTCAGGCGACCGATCTGGGAGCCAACCCGACCCCCTCCGTGTGCAAAATCATCATTCACGTCACAGACGTTAATGACAATGCCCCAGAAATCAGCATCACCCCGATGACCTCCATTTCGACGGGCGTTGCGCACATCAGCGAGGCGGCAGACAAGGACAGTCTGGTAGCGCTGATCAGCACCTTGGACAGAGACTCGGGTGTTAACAGCCAGGTCCACTGTACGTTATACGGCCACGACCATTTCAAACTCCGACAGGCGTACGAGGACAGCTACATGATAGTCACGGCGGCAGTCCTAGACAGGGAGAGGATTAGTGAGTATAACTTGACGGTGATGGCGGAGGATTTCGGGTCACCCCCGCTGAGAAAGATCACCCAGTTCACCATTAGACTCACAGACGAGAACGACAACGCCCCACACTTTAGCAAAGCTGTGTATGAAATTTCAGTGGTGGAAAACAACGCTCCGGGCGCTTATATCACCACCGTCGAGGCCACTGATGCGGATCTGGGCAACAATGGCAAGATTACTTATAGGCTTGTGGACAGCGTTATCATGGGCTCTCCAGTGAACACTTTTGTGTCTCTCAATTCTGTCTCTGGCTCCATATATGCACTGAGAAGTTTTAATTATGAAGTGATGAAATGGCTAGACATACACATCCAGGCAAGTGATGGGGGGTCACCACAGCTGCAGAGCACGGCTGTCATTAGGCTAAAAATAGTTGATCAGAATGACAACCAGCCTTCTATCATAGCACCCCCGCTGTACAAAGGATCTGCTGAGGTTTTCCTGCCCAAAGATGCACCTGCAGGCTATGTAGTAACCCACATAAAGGCCACAGATGCTGACGAGGGCATAAATGCACAGCTGTCCTTCAAAATCACAGAGGGGGGACACCTGGGCTTCTCCATCAACAAAGACACAGGGAAGGTGCGCGTGAGCAGACAGCTGACGTATGATCTGGCAGACAATGTCAAAGTCACAGTGTCTGTCAGCGACAATGGCTCCCCAGCGCTTAGCTCCACAGCCATTATACACTTCAGCTTCATAGAAGGGACTGTGCCCAGCATGCCATCCTTGTCTGAAAACGGCAGTGAGGAGTTTTTTGAATGGGACACGTCCATAGCCATCATCATTGTCCTGGCGGGGAGCTGCTCTCTCCTGCTGCTGGCTATCGTTCTCATCACAACCATTTGCAGCCGGCGTAAGAAGGAGAGCAGGGAGAGGGGGCGCGATGAGAAGGAAGACGCTCCAAATGTGGAGAATGTGGAGAGCGGGCATATTGATTCATTGATCGCCAACCACAAAGGCAAAGTCTTTGATGCCCATCCATTTCCAGAGAAACCTCCTTTGGCCAGCAGCAACCCAACAACACAAGAGACAAGCTGTGAGGATGGCAGGCCGACAACAGGCGTCTTTGAGTCCAACAGCCGAGTGATGGAGGGTAAATTGAAGGTAGGCCACTCTGTTTCAGAGATATTTAAGAGTTTGTGTCACGCCGCCGACTTTGTTGTCTTTTGCATATTTACTCAAGATATCTGTTGAATGTGTATTTTGTGTCTCTGCAGGGTTATTCCACATTACCGGGATACGGGAAGGAAACAGTCAGACCAATAACAATATGGAAGGGCAATTCCTTCACCACAATATCGGCACGAGATCCCCACATCAGTGGCAAGGACAGCGGGAAAGGGGACAGTGACTTCAACGACAGCGATTCCGACATAAGTGCAGATGTGCACAAGAAAGAGTCGCCACCAACAAACAGTGAGTGTCGCAAAAACATATGAAAACACCTTTCATGCAATAGAATGATTTAACTTAGAGGATATAAAGGTTAAAATCCATGCTGTGGATCATATTTTAAATCCAAACCAATTACCACAGAGATTGCACCCCTTTGAAACAATACATCTTCTAGCAAATTTGACACTTTATGAGTTTTACTACCTGTGCTCACTGGGGGTCCTTTAACATCAAACACCCTCAAACAGGTGAGCCGGTAAAACGATTCATATTACATCCTGACAGTGCTGTTGTTTTTCCACAGGTCTCTGGGCATGTACGAACGAGTGCAAAGTCTATGGACACTCGGACCGATGCTGGAGCCCTTCAGCTACAAGGCCCAACACGAGCATGGCCTCTGGACCGCATCTGTCCACTTTCTCCAAGACAGCTTCACTTCCCCGGGACAGCAGAAGGGAAAACTACTATCCAGCTCACTTACCCAAGACCAACGGCCTGCAAAGCGTCTACGAGAAAGTGCAGCACGAGGAGTTTGATTATATTCTCGTGGGGCCGCAGACACCGGCCAGAATACAGGAAACGGATGAAATATCCATCCCAGAGTACACAAACTCTTAAAAAAATCACACATCAAAGGGGGATTTTGTATTTATACTGTAAAGTACTTTTATGTTCATTGACTCCATGTTGGATTGTTGCAGTGTTTTGCAGTATGTCGTGTCTTTTTGCTCATACGTATGAGACTGTTCATTGTATCATGTGTAATATGCAAGATTTTGTACATCAATAATATATTTTTCTTAATGATTCAATGTAAAGATGATAATTTTATTATGAATTTTCAAGAGCATGTGTTACTATTTAAGGGGGCATGACCTATGGACATTTAGGCTAAAAGGGGCCTTTCTGCTGTGGAAAACAATCAATATGGAGGATTACCATGTTTGTGGGATATTTTGTCACATTGTTGCACAAATAAACAGTTAAAAGTAAAATTGTTGTTTTGCTGTTCCACAACTGTTTAAATATTGTCATCATATTGGGAACAGTACAACCTATTATCCTGAGGAAATATTCAAAAATCACACAAAATAACCTCAATAAACCGAATGAATACATTTAATTTGCCTTAAAGGCCTATGGGCTGCAATAAATAATATGTGGTCATCCGACAATCACAGCTGAATTGTTTGCAAGCATAAGCCAATGTCGTATAATTTCCCTGATAAACAATGTAGTTACTGTGCTGCCTCGAATTGCATGTAAATAATGCATTTTCTGATCAAATGCTCTAACAATTACATATTTTTTCCAAGGTCAAATAATTCCCTCACCTTTTCTGATTGCCTCCCAGCTTACCAATTATCCCCCCAAAAAACAGTTCAATCTGTTTCCAAGCAACAGAAGCACAGCACATTTGAATCTCTTTTTACTGTGATTCTTCTTATTGAGTTATGATAAGGGCCGTGTAACCTTTACAAGAAAAACAACCCATCTCCCGTTGCCGAATCTGAAAATTCATAATAAGGCAGAGTTTGTCTGTGCGGTAGTGCAAGTCAGAGCTGTATTGTAAGACGTTACAGGAATATAAAGACCTAAGAAGATTCATATCGCCACAAGGTGACCGAAGTTACTTCAATCAGCCACAGACAGCTGCAACTAGCAACCGACTGGAGAAAATCAACAGTAAACCATGTATATTTATATCATAATTGGCAACAAACTATAACAAGCAGGTAGTTAAAGGCATGGGAGTTTTCTCTGAAAGCAAAGCTGACTGACATGTAAGCAACTACATCAACTACATATTTTCCTCCCAATACAGACTGAAAGGTCAGTAAAAAGCCTTTCTAGCCACCATTACATCACTGTCTGTATACGTCACACCAGCCAGTGTCTGATGAGCTCACGGGTGCTTCAAAAGTCTGGTTTGAGTTTGGTACCACAGGATGGCCACCTTGCTTAAGGCAACCTGGGACCTATAACATTCAGACGAAGAATTTAGCTCAAAGAATTTATATCAACTGTACGTCAGTCACACCTCAACGTCAGTAATCCACCCCAGTGGATAACCTGAATCTCCACAGAGAAGCAAACGGCATTAGCAGAGGAATTAGAGGGGACGTCATGAGGGAGACCATGGAAAAAATCCAAAAGACTCATGGATCTGGTTGTTTTGAACACTGCACGCCTCCGGTAAGAAAGGCTTAAAATGTTTTTTTGATAAGAAATATAATTGTCATCCATGACATGTAGGGGGAGGGGGGGACTGTACACTGCAAATCTCTCAAGGTTTTCCAGGTTGCAGTTCTCCTGGTTATTATATGATGTGTCATCTCTGACTGTTGCATCCTCTGAACTTTGTGAAGGAACAGCAGGCATCCAGCGCACAGACCTCCACCGCGGTCAGTCGTCTGCTGACATTTGGAGCTGTGGCTCTCATTGTCGGGGCGGTGTTAATGCTGTGTGCATCCATGGCTGCTCTCTACCTGTGGAAATTCAGCGATAAAAATGTAAGTGTCGACTGAGGACTGTGCTGTAGATATTACAGTGGCCTTTCCATAATAGATATCTAAAGTGAATGCAGAGGTGACTTTAGGATGCTCTCTCGGTGGCAAATGGATCTGGAGGTAGATTACAAAATCCTCTGATAATAAAAACTTTTTTATTATAGCGATAAATGTACTTTCTTGAAGACCGTCACTAGATATATTTATGTTGCTTACTGGGATGCATTAATCCTATCCATCATTATTCAGACTCTGAAATTGCTTATGTAATGTAGTCTACAAGTCGTAAAAACTACACGATTTTCGTTTTCCAGTTACTCTATTCCATCTTTTATGAAATTGTGTCATGTTTAGTTGTGTTCCTTTGAGCTCACCTGTAGGGTAAACAATCACATCAAGTTATGCAAAAGCATCTCCGGCCTAGCTTAAACTACACAGCAAACCAGTAGAGTGCACGCGAAAAAGGATGAGCAATGCAAGTTGTTTTTCTGCCTCTCCCTTTGGATTGTGTTTGCCACAGTGTGATTCACATAACTCGACTAATCAGTCGCCTCAACATTCTCCTTTTGCTGCCAGGTTTATAATGTTCGTTACAGTATGAACATCAACGGGGAGGTGAGGGAGGGTTCCGTGGAAATCGATTCTGACAACAACCTGGAGCGCTTTAGAACTGGGAGTGGAGCGGAGGAGGCTGTGGAGATTCATGACTTTCAAATTGTGAGTTAGTTTTTCCTTGTTCTCTCTCTCTCTCTTCCTGAGCTAGTCTCTGTCTGTGTGCCTAGCAAAGTAGCAACGCTGTGAGTGTAAACATGGCATCTCTGTGATTTGGTGCAGGGAATAACGGGAATCCGCTTCTTTGGAGGAGACAAGTGCTACATCAAACCCCAAATCAAAGGCAGCCTTCCATACATGGGAGCTCACGACAAAGAGTCGCTGATGTTTGACCTGGTATATTGCCAACACACTTGATCTAAAACATTGCCTATTAGAAAAAAGAAAGAAGAAATTAAAAAGGATATCAGCTCCCATTCACCACTGTCAGTCGTTTTTCCGTCTCAGTAATTCAAGGACATTGTGTTTTTCTTCTCGACAGACAGATGACATAATGCCAGTGAGGTTTGACGAGGAGTTCCTCATATGGGCTGCTGCCGAGCAACCGCTGAAGGACACCAGCTTTCTGAGCAACAAAATCAAGGGTCTTTGCAGAGAACTTCCCATCTACTGGCTCCAACCTATCTATCCTAAAGGTTCAACCTTCTTCTCTCCTTTCATGCTATTTCGTGTTGATTTACTCCGTCTCCAGATCTATAAATCTGTCCTGTTATCACAGAGCATGGTCTATTCCGTTTGAATTATTGTACCTTCTCGCCTGGCTTATTCAAATCTCGATTGTGATTGCCCTGCTTATCATGATGAGAAGTTGGGGAAACACTTGAGCAACTTGAACATAAAATAAATTCAGAGTCGCACACACACACACACACACACATAGTCCCTGGTCTTGTATCAAAAAAGAACGATTTTGAAATATGCATTGGTCGGCTTGAAAATCACCGCTGCTAATTTAATAATTCAGGACATCCGAGACATCCCCAGCTGTGTAGGATTGAGCTCTGAGGACGTGTATGGCGTCTTGCAGATGATGACCCAATATCCTCTTGCCTCCCGTGGCTGCTCTAACAGATGGGGAGAGAGGAAAGAGAGACACACTGCGAGCCAAACGGCAGTTTAACATGGAGGAGTTTGAGGCAGCTGCTGAGGAGAAGGACCCGGCGAGACAGGCTGAGGATAACAGCTCCACAGTGCTGGAAGAAGAGGAAGGGACACAGTCTACTGCAGGGTCGGCCTACAATCCAGAAAACCCCTATCATGTGAGTATAGCAACTTCGTCAACATCCCTGTTTATGATAAACACGGCTCTACAGCTGGTGAATTTTTGATGAACTATCAAGAGGCATATACTGGCGCCCTGCAGCAAACCTTAAAGGAACATTATGAATTGAAGTGGTTTGTCAACACTTTCCCGGATGACTTCATTGCACCATCCCGAAAAGATACCAGCCTTGTTAAAAAAAAATTTGCTCTTGCAGAAATAGAAGTCAATGGTGTGGAAATGTGTTAACCTGGATTTGGCGCTTTTGTCAGCTTTGGTTATTAACTGCTGCCACCACTGCTGCTGCTGCCACTGAGTCGATGTCACATTAGTGGCTATAATTGCAGGTCACTGGTGTAGCAGCTGCCATTCCAAGTTGATGAACTTATGAACTGATTTGAAAAATTCCCAACGGTTATAAAAATTAATGTTGCCTAAGAGAACTGTGTAGGCGCTGGTGTTGGAAAGGGTGAGATATTCTTTTTACATTTGAATTGCAAATGAGTGTTAAAATTAACATTGCTTCAAAACTGCAGCGCAGCGGAGAGGCTGGAGCGGAGGGGGCCATGACCTTTGACACCATGTTAGACCACCAGGGGATCTGCTGCTCTGAATGCCAACGCAGCTACACTCACTGTCAGAGAATATGCCAGCCTCTGCGTGGCTACTGGCCCTGGCCTTACAACTACAGAGGATGCCAGGTAGCTTGTCGAGTCATTATGCCCTGTCGCTGGTGGGTGGCGCGCATTTTAGGTGTTGTGTAAAGAAAGCATGTTACACTTTTCAGGGAACATATCTTTTTTGTTTTGTTTTTTGAAAAAGACCCCAAAATGGTCACTAAACTTTACAGCTTCTATGCAGTTATACAGTAAACATGCAAATATGTATTTGACTGAGTTTGACTGGAAATACTGCCAGGAAGCTTAATCTGTTAGCATGAAATGTAGCTCATGATGTAAGGATATACTATAGGCTACTATAGGCATCATATTTTACATATAAACCAGCGCTTTCTCTTTGTAGGCATGTCTTACTTTCTTTGCATAACTGGAATACATAAATGTCATATATCTGTTTGCAGCTACATGCTCACAAATGTAATGAAATCCTTTTTTTGTACCATGTAATACCAGCGCTAATTGTGCCCTACTGTGTTTAGTGGAAGGTATTGGACTGAATCCAAAGGCTCAGCAGATCATGTACCTTTTCTGACTGAGTAGGCTTTAATAAATTCTAATTACAGTATGTGCTGGCTTTGATGTAGATGCTTTTTTGTGTCACATCTTGTTTCCATGGTTCCACTGGGTGCTTTTTTGATCAAAACTGAAGTGACAGCAATGGTTGCCATAACTTCCATTCACAGCTCAGAATGAGTTTGAGGGCAGTGCAATTTGTGCACACTGACATCTGCATTGATGTGGACTAATGTGAGCTGAGTGTCACGGCAACCATGGGAAATGTTTCCATAAAAAGTGAAATTTTTATGAAATAAATAAATCAGTATTTTCTTTCGATGAAAAGAAAGGAGCTACCAAACAACATGATCACAGAGGCAGGCTGTTCTTCGCACACAGCTGTTGGCAGAGCTCGTGGTGTCGGACATAGTGAATAGTTCAAAATCAAAAGCAATCAGATTACTATCTCCAAAGCCATATGCCAACTTTCTAAATAATTGAAAGGAGCCATGTTGCGATCAAGACGATTTCACAGAGGGTGATATGGGCACATCAAATTACAACAGATGTGAAATTGCGCCGTATCTGCCATTAAAGCCGCATTGAAACTATGAACCAGTGTGAGGGAACAGCACAAAGAGATGCTTGTCTCTCTCTGCTGCGAGATCTTTCCTGGTTTTCATGGGGGTAGAGGTGCTTATCGCATCGGCACTGCTGATAAGACGGGGCCTCTGTGCTTCCGTAGGCTATATAATATTAATCCTTCTCCCACGTCTGCAGATGCACTTAAAGGAAGGTGACAAGCATGACATATCCAGGACCTCCTGATGGCTCGTGCTCGGGAGTGCATCCGCTAAAAGAGCCCCAAGTACCCTCAAGTGATGTAAATGTGCAGGGGGAGTCCAATTTCCATCACAGCACTGTCAGTGCCATGGTCATTAAACTAAATCATCCCGCTGTGTGTCACACAGCTCCCATTTTAAAGTCCCCTCAATAATGGAGTTATACTTGGACTGCAGATTGCAGCACAACAGCGAATGTCTGACCTGACAGCGGCTGTAAGAGTTTCCAGCACATTATTTCATCTTTAGAATTCAGAAAGGCAGACAGGGCCCAGGCACATAGCAGATAGCACCTGAAGAATTATTCATTCATTGAGAGACCTTTGTGCAACAGCCGCAATTCAACAGGTCAAAATATGATCTGTTACTGCAGCTGAAATTTAAATGTGATGTGTTAGGTGCCTGTTGCTGGTGGCGGCTCCCTTGGATTTCAATGTTGATACAGCAGAAGTAGACAAAGCACTCTGAGTCTGAGCTAGACAAAAGGAGATGAAAAACAGAAAGAAGAAAGGGGAAAAAAACACATATCTCCACCAGCAACAACTAAAAAAAATGGCATAAACAGAAGGAAAATACATAGCTTAGAACAACAGCAGTTTTGTTATCCCCGGGCCCTATTTAAAAAGAAAAAAACTGGTTTCCCTTTGACATGTCTGTCCTATAAGAGAAGAAAATGGTCCCCCATTGAGGAAGAAAAAGACAAATGTGTTGGAGAGCCGCTTCGGCGTGTGAGACAGTGGTGCCTTTTTGTTTGTCTTCCCTCTGGAGCCAAGCTTACCCTGGGAGCCCTGCAGGCCAGGGAACAAACAGAGCTTTGTGAGCACTGACCCACTGTGCCCAGCAGCCAGACTGCAATCCTCCACTCCTGTGCTAATAGCAAACCACAGAAGAGGAGTCTGCAGCAGCCGAGGGTGGGGAGCTTTCTCGCATCCACCTGTGCTTTCATCATTGCCCATCAAAACAAGCACAGTTGGGCAGGCCGCTGCTAGCTGCTGTGGTAGGGGAGAACGGGGTAATTTTTCACACGGGTTGGTTGTCACAATCGTTATATCTCGGAACCAGAAGGCGCTGTCTATGAAATTTTGGTATGTAAATATCCAGAATTGGAATCAGAGGTCACCTACATAGTCTTCCTTGGAGTTAGACTGCTGACTTTGAGGTGAGACGACTGTTTGTGTTTTTCATGTCAAATTGAAAATATTTAGCTCCTCAGTATTTTTCTTCTAGGCTTTTACACAATGGGTTTATAACAAAAACACTTGTTACCCATACAAAGTGTAAACTATATTTTAGATTGTGGTTAGCAAGCTAATTAGTTGTCAGATGGTTGTTGGCCTTGATGCTAGCAAGAAATTCAAGTTGGGGTTGGTCATCACATTTTTGGGGGGGTTGGTTGTCACATGTTATCTCAAGGCTGCAGCCAGAAAAGGAACCCAATAACAAAATAAATTGTCAAGCAGTATCCTCACTGACACCCCAGAGAAGGAAAGAATAGAGCAGGAAAAGGCAGCTAGCATGCAAAAGAAAAAAGGGCAACACAATCAAAACAACCCAGTGCATCCCAAACTAGACCAGCTGCCAAGGCTACAGTAAGTTATGTAGGCCTATTTGTCAACTTGACAATCCAATTAAACTTTCAAATTTAGTTCTACTTTCTTGCCTTCTTTTTAAGATTATTCCCATTAAGATAACATTGTGACAAACAACCCCATAGTGTTTGACAACCGACCCCTTGATGGGGTTGGTTGTCACAATGTGTAAGGGTGTCTTTGATGATTAATTTCTTCTTTATTACAATAAGTTAGAAAAAGTGAGGGGTACATATTTCAAGCCAACACCTTACGCTTCAATTTAATGTAGGAATGACTATTGAAAGATGTTTAGGTGATAAGCAATTCTCACTAGAGTAAAAAGTGTGCCTACTTACCCCGTTCTCCCCTACTCTTTTGACCACCGAATCAAAAGCTTTTTCCAACCAACATCCTCCTTGGCTCAAACACTCGGCAAGATACATTTGGGATACCTTAGCTAGCTCGTGATTTATTTCCATGGCACGGATTTCTGCTAATCAAGCCTGTGCACTCACTATAAAGCCCCCTATAAAAACGTCAATAGGCCTGTCATAAATTTGCCTGTTGTTGCCCAGGAGGCATTAGAAGTGTGAATAGAAGTGTGAAGTGAACCACTCTAGCGAACGTGTCCTACATTTGATTGCATGTTTTCCATTACATCCAGACATGACTGAAATAAACAGTAGTGACAGTCCATTTTGCACCCTAACCAGAAAACACAGAAACCCTTTTAGGTTAGCTCATTATGTTTTTCCGCAAGAAAGCACTGCAGTACGCTTATAGATGCTGGCATCAGAAAAAACCTGTAACACTGCGCTTTTGCACCAGCAAAAAAACAACCAAGGCATCGAACATTTGTCTTTTCTTTTTTCTTCTGAATAGTGAGAAATAACATAGCTCCACTGAAGGCTAAGGCTGGGTGGGGGTGGCGGAGGTGCTCTGGTACAAGGCTTAAATGCTTTTTAATCCCATGGTTGAGTGACCACTTGCAGCTCTGCCCAATAGTCTGACTCTGCTTGCCATTTGCAGGTCTCTCTGAAGTCTCCTTTCCATTGGCTGCAGTGTGTGCTTCTCTCTCTCTCTCTCTCTCTCTCTCTCTCTCTCTCTCCCCCCTCTCTCTCTCTTCTACAGTAATTAGTATGCAAGCCCCAGATGGCCGTTAATAAAATGCCCGCTGGTATTGTATCAGGAAGCCTGTGTTGTTTATTCCATTCAATTAAAACTGTAAATATTGTCGATAGCCCTACCTAGATTCAGTGAATTACACTTTTCTATGTCATGAAAGATTAACAGCAATCCATCTAGGTGACTCAATTACTTTGCACACACTGCAGGGTTTTTCCCCCTGCACATTACACTTGGTTGCATGGTGTCCTTGTTACACTCAAATAGAAAAACCTGTAGTGTATTACAGGTCTAAATTGGACACAGTGCTGGAATTTTCACCATTGTTTTGCTCGGGACACACTATGTGACAGTTAGTGTGACAGAGGCATTCCAGCCTGCAGTGGATGTCAAGAGTTCCTCACAAGAGGTGGGCAGTTATCATAGCACATCAGGCAATGGCAATACAGTCTCACAGAACTGTATTGCCAACACAACATAAATCACACTACCTCAACCGTATCATTATTTTTACCCTGTCTGTGAAATTGAATTTGAAAAAGCTATAATGATGGGATCAATATTAAAATATTCTCTGTCAAAATGTGACATTTGTCAAAACTTTGTCAGCGTGGGATGCACCCCAAACGTACACATCCTCTGGTGGGGTGCTTAAAAAGAGCTATAGATAGCTCAAAGAAGAACCAAATCAAGACTTCACATCTACAAACTGCTCCTCCACAAAGCAATGTCAAGAGGCTTGTCACATGAAAGAAAAAGTTGTCCAAAGAGGTGTGGGAAGTACTGACAAAGTTTATGGGGGGAAAAAAGTAAATGTTTTTTGAATCCTCAGTGCCACGTGCAACAATAATGGAGCCTGAGCCCTTAGATATGCCACCCCGGGGGCAGGCTCTATACTTAAGGCTTACAACAGCCTCATTATCTCCCTCAACTCACATCAGATTCGAGCAGCAGTTTGTCACAGGCAGGCTCCTCGCTGCCAGTAGGCATCAGACCAATCCTCCTGCAACACTACTGTACATAATTGCCATATGGACAGCATTTTGAGCCAGACTGAAGACTAAAAAGCCCTGCAGGCAGATTCCCCAGATAACTAAATGAATATTTTATCTCATTTCCATCTAATTTGCACCATATTATTATACAGAACTGAAATTTTAATTAATTGATAGAACAGATCAAACACAGGTTTACACTTTGATTCCGGGAGCTGTTATTTTGATAATTTGCATGACTATTTTCCCATGCCAAGCTTTTTTCTTAATCTCACAGAAATTCCGGCATCTTTATATAGCAACACTAGAATAAAATATACTGCAAATTAATAACTGTCAGCGCCCATGAAATGCTTGTCTTGGTTGTTTGAGCAGTTCCAGTGAGAAGTATACCTGCCACCCCGCTGATTAATTAATTTCACACTGTTTAATTAAATCCACAGTCTGGGGAGTCTGGGCAGCACCGTGGGGAGCCCCATCTGAGCCCTGTGTGTACAGAGATTACTGGAGAAGGTCTCAGACACCCACTCTCTCACGGATGTTGACATTGACGTCACCCTTGGCCGGATGCCGGAGCGTGATTGTGTCAGTGTCATTCATCTGGCAGTTGTGAGCTTTAAACTGCTCATGCCGCTGTACCATTTGTTGATCATCTGCGGGCATTTACATTGACAAAGTAGATACGAGCGTTCGACGTAAATTAAATGTTTGACAGAAGCGTCTGCAAAAGTGTGCTGCTGAAGTAGGCTATAGCTATACACCTTGTTGTTCCATTAAAGGTGGATTCAGCGATTCTGGAGATTGTTTGTCGTCAAAATATTTTTTTTTCAAAATCTGTGAAAATCTCCTTGATTAACTACATGTCTGTACTGTGTGTGCGCTGAAAAAAACAACAGTGTTATTCTTCACAGCCTAGACTGTAAACGGGCATGTTGCTACAGCTATGGTGTACATCCTTTGTGTACATAGCCTACCCATATACCAGTTTTACAGAGATAAGGCTTTGTATTAACGCTGGGTTTTTTTCCAGTGCACACAAAGTACAACAGCTAGTGATTGTGAGGAGATATTCACAGATTTTCACAAAAAGTGATATTGACGAGTGTTCTGAAGAATCGCTGACTCCACCTTTAAAGCTAATCGAAAGTGCCCTAAAATAGACTTGAAATAATAAGAACAGGTAATAGCAAGGACATACACACATAAAATACGTGGAACAAGCTAAATCAAAATATGGTACAAATTGTTTTCAGCTAAAACGAGCATATAGTGAACTGCCATATTCTCTGCTACACTGATGTATCCAACAGTCAAAGCCTCAGAGAGACAGCGACACAGTCTCTCTTATGTCAGAACAGAGAGAGGTACACAAGTATGTAGCACAGCAGGCAGTATGACTGTGTGGGCTGGAAAAGCACGCATGTTACTTCCTCTGTTCTCTCGAAACATATTTTTGGCATTTCTAATCACAAACAAACACATTTCCGAATCAGATGGCTCAAATGTGTTTTTACGGTGCGATTTGAAATGAAATAAGGTGAAACAATTAATCACATTCTGAAGGACTGAGATATATGTGTCAATTTTGAAGGGATTACGTTCATTCTTGCTAATCTGTCACATTAAACAAACCTGAACCTGATTCCAACATGTCGTTTGCCCAATGTAGCGTTCACATGGCAGAGGAAGCAAGGATAATGGATTAGGTTCATATAGATGGCAGTGTGCTGGTCTAATGCGATGCGATGTGGAACCAGCATTTCCTTATGCGATGCGATGTGGAACCAGCATTTCCTTGTGCTCTCTATTTGATGTGCCAAAAGCTATTAGAGCGGCAAACACTCTGTACAGTGGCACTGATATGAAAAATACTTGATATAAAACAACGATGAAAATTCAACATAAATATATTTACATTTTAAATTATGAAGATTGCTTAAAGAAAATCAGGTTTGTTAATTGAAAAAAAAGATTGTCAGATCTAGTGTTCATTTATCTTATAAGGTACACGTTTGTTTGATGGAAATATTGGAAAGCAAAGTGAACTTACTGCACAAATCTTTTACACAAGCGTCACACACCGTCACATGCTATATAAAAAGCTTTTATTCAAACAAACTACTGAATCTTTACAAACAGTTGGGGGTTGGTGTTCCTTACATAGACAATATCAACTTTTAATGGGCATTTCCAGTGCACGGCATCAAGACAGTTTTGCCGACTGATACAGCATTAGCTGGAGGAACAGCGCTCATATTTGTGCTTGCCTTGTCCTGTGACAGGAAGACCTATCAGGTGCTCATCTCTAGCACCCCCTCCCATCCCCTCTCTCTCCTCCCTGACCTCATTCTGTCATCTTCATTTCCCTGCTTCCCCACTCTCAGGTCTTTTATAAAGTGTCTCCATGCATTACACATTTAACAATGCATTAAAAATAGGCCACCATCAATCAGTCATTCAGTGGCAGGGAGACGGAATCTACTTGTGGCACCAATTTGATGTGTTTGGCGAAGTTCAAGAAGAGACAAATGAATGCTGTAAACTCTGAGGCTGCTGTGTATGATGGGGGGTAAACTTAACAGACATGAAAACACACATTTCCGTGACGATTATACACTATACCCCCGGAAAAATCCCATTGTAATCATTTTGAATTCCCATTTTGCGTGATTACCTCACGGCACAGTGTCTTTCCAGAATCCAGAAACAGAATTGTAGTAATATATACACGCAGGCGGTAAGCCATGACAAGATTTCTGTTGATGGGTGCCAGGTTAACGTCGTGCCTAAAACAGTGATTTGAGAAACGGTGATGCATGATACAGGATAGGTACAAGGTGAAATCTGATGTAATGGTTGGGAGTGAGTCAAGACCTGGGGGCAAATAGTGTGAACAGTCTGACTCCCGGTTGCTCATGCCAAAGCAGATGTTCAGCTGACGACAGCAGTACAAAAGACAGTGCTGGGCATGTTATTCACAAGGTATTTTATATTATTATTGGGTTGGCATGTCCAGGGTTATACCAAGCTCTACAGATAGTCGCTTTTGGCAGCTGCTTTGATAAGCCCCTATATATATTTTATAAAGAAATGTTAAAGAGCTCACAAAAGATTTCCCCCTAGTTTCACACAAGTTTTGTTTAACACAGTAAGGTGTTCTCCCGCTCAGGCGGAGGTGTGGACGTCTGCTTGGGAGCTTTGATGTTGCAGCTCTGCTCCGAGGCCTGATCCTGCATTCTGGACTTCAAAACAGACTGCACCTCATCATGGGTAACGTCTTGAAGAGGCAGACACCGACTGCACAGACATGCCTGAAGGACCACACACACATACACACACACACAAACACACACACACACACACACACACACACACACACACACACACACACACACACACACACACACACACACACACACACACACACACACACACACACACACACACACACACACAATTGGTCAGAAGTCAGAAGACAGAAGACAACCGACATTTAAGATCCGCTTAAAAATTGAACATCATGAGGTTTGTTTATGTGTGCAGTGTTCATAGTGTAATCCAAGATTGTATGTCTTTAGATAATGACCTACTTGTCGCATTGATACAGAAAGAAATTCAGGGAGGACACAATAGGAAGCGGTAATGTTTTATATCTCTCCATATAAACATTGGTTGAAAGCAATCTTCCGTTTGTGTTGTCTTTTAGTTCATTAATACAAATGGATTATTAAAAGGCTTATAAAAATATACAATGATGTAAAAGAAAAAGAAAGAAATGGGAAGTTTAAAAAAAACCTTATCACAGAGGAACAGTAGTTCTACTCACGCTGTGCAAAAACCTAATGACATCCAAAACAAATCAAAGTATGTTATAGATAAGTCCTTTAAAGTTAGTAATAGCAATAAACATTTGAAATAAAGGCTCTTTGAAAAAAATCCCATAAGAAATGCCTTGAAGCTATGTTTTCATCTTCGTTACAACACATCACTCTTGATTCAGTGACAAATGGTCTGGTAAGTTGCCAAGTGTCTGTTTTTTTTCCTGTTTTTACTCCCAACATTGTTTTTCCAGACCATTTTCACTTATTACCCCCTCGGGTCATTGCTTTCTCCAGTCTGGCCATTTAACAGACATGACTCCATATGTCCTTGATGACACATGTGATAGCTCATCTTAAGTGGATCCCAGTGTGTGTGTGTGTGTGTGTGTGTGTGTGTGTGTGTGTGTGTGTGTGTGTTTGCCTGTGTGGGTTTTTTACCCCCCAACAGATTTGTCTACAATTGAATAGTGCTGTATGTTGGAACGGCTTGAGAAACAAAAAGAGTGCATGACAGTATCTTACCTTGAAACCTCTTTTAAATCTTCTGCTGACTATGTACAATGCAACAGGGTTGATGCACGAGTTGAGTGATGCCATATTAATGCCAAAATAGTCCATGATCAGAAAGACACTGTAATATAAGAATTGCACATTAGTTATTAAATGCACAATGGTGTCCAGTCAATGAAAATAAAAATAAAATGACATTTAATTCTTAAAGCTCACCTCAGTAGCTGACACCTATTAGGATCTTTTGAATCATATATGGTTAATTTCAGGATTCTGCTCAGGTACAGGGGGAACCAACAAAGTGCAAAAACAATCACCAGGCAGAAGACGGTTTTTGCAACTTCGCGTCTCTTCAAAGGGGAAAGACATGATCAATATTAAAGTCGATGTCACACCAGAGTGCGAGAAGAGAAGTTGAAAAATGTCCTTAAAAGTGTTAACGAGTTTACCTGCTTGGTGTGGTCACTTAACGTATTCTCGGTGTTCCTCAGCATTTTCCTGGTCATGAGTGTGTAGAAGATGGCGGTCCAAGCCAGCGGCATGCAAAAGTAAAAGCCAAAGAGCCACCAGTCCTTTACTGATTTATACAACTGTTGATTAAACATGACATCAGGCTCACAGTCAGTCGCTGCTGCAGATGACAGAAAAAGCTCAGTGGTTGCTACGCTACAGCATGCATTAAACCACATCCCAATGCACACATATATATTATATCATATTATATAGGCCAAGAAGGAAATGTTACAAGAATGTGTACGAACGAATTCAGGAGAAATAATACCGGTACCATCATTAATTTCATTTCATGTCAACACGTGAAAACATGGAGAATCAAATCAAACACATGTTGATCAGCTTGTTTCATCCTGTTGCAATGGCGGGAGACTATTACACTATACCTGCATGAACTGTGTGGTTTGAATGGGATGAAGTAGGCATATTCTCAGATGCTTGTCTTTATAGTTCATTGTTATCATATCAAAGCCCACGACTTCAGGCACAGCCAGCAGGATTGAAATAACCCATATCAGAGTTATTTCGATTGCTGTCCACACTGGAACCCTGATTCCTTTGATCCGATTCCAGGATACTACAGCTCGGTATCTGCAAAAAATCAGTTGGGGAAAATGTTATGGCTTGGGGGACTTTTTGTCTCAAACAATAATGTATTCTCAAGTTTTAAAAAGAACATTACAAGGGCTAATGCTAAACAAATCTCTGTCTGCACGATGAAATAGTAGCCAGGAAAACACCATTTTCTTGTAGGGCACCACCGCACAGTGCTGCTTATCTCCTTACCTGTCAACACTCAAAGCGCATAAGCTCAACACAGTAATTCCAACAGAGGTTTTCTGTATGAAGGGGACGAGTTTGCACAGCACCAAACCGAATGGCCAATCTCCCGCTATGAGCTGAGAGACAAACAAGTTTCAGTGAGAAAAACACCCACAATCAATTGAAGGTGAGATTGGAGTCTTAAAAATGGTTTTAAAAAAAGAACAGACAACAGGATAACTGTGCTTTTCTCTGTGTAATTGCACAGCACGAGGTAAACAACTCACCCTGTATGCATTGATTGGAATGTCTATCACAATGTGGATGAGATCGCCCACAGCAAGACTGGCAATGAGTATGTTTGGTCCACTTCTCATGCATTTGTTTGCGTGTATGATTTTCAATAGGGCCGCATTCCCCACTATTCCGACAAGAAAAACAACAAGAGATACCAGAGTATTGACATATTTGAAGGCATCTCTGATTCCAGCTGACTCCAGGCACATGGGAGGGTGTGGTGTTCTCGTTCCCGCTACTTGGGGTGGATGGATTGAGCTGTTGGATTTCTGTTTTTCCAGTATTAAAAGAGCGGGTGAGGCCGTTTCAGAGGGCTCGATTGCAGAAAATGGTTCTGTATGCTGACCACTGCCAGCCTCGCCGCAGATGAGAGCAGTCCGCACACAAAGGACCAGAGCCACTGAGGTCCACATTGTCGACAAAACACTTTTTGTTGTTGTTGCTGCCAGAATTAGACTGAAAACGAGAGGGAAAATAATTAGCACATAATCTTAGCCTTGAGAGTTAAAGCAAAGCGTTCAGGTGAGATAGAGGATTCATTTTAATTTACTGATCAAAAGGCAACAATAAATAAACAACACTGTTTTAATATGATACGCATAATTGTTGCCGGCTTACCTTCAGATGTCCACATCCAAATTCTGCATGGAACGAGGCTCTGTAATAACCACTAATAGAGGCTGTATTTTTATGTTTTTACAAAGGACTTCTCTCTACCACTACTTTGTTGCTGCTTCTGCTTTGAATGTTAGAATGGGGCAGAGGGATATCAGGATTTTATAGACTAGGGTATTGCTGTCACCATTAGTCATGGACCTGTCAGTGGTGACTGTAATTACTTACCTTGATGCATCATCCTCAATGAAAGGATAGCATTGAAGTGTATTGTCTGTTATCGCCGAGTGAGATCATTTTATAGGCCTCAGCGGGGATATTGTGTTACGTTTGTTTTCCCCCTCTCTCACTAAAAAGGTGGCCATTATTGTGTCTGACATAAAGTTCCACACAAGACAATCTTAATGTAGCGAAATGTCTATTTTATTGAAGAGAGCTTATTCCCCTGGCTTAAAGCCTGTGACATTAAACTAAGAAGACACCCTAGGGAATGTCATCGGGACCAGGGAAAACTGTCTTTTGCTTCTATATTACATTTTGGATGTACATGAATTCGTATGCAAAACTACTGCCGGGCAACAGCAATTGAACAATAACAAAAAATGATACAAATGGAACTGTGCAATATTCAGTGAGTGTCCTCTAGAGATTGTTACTTCGGTTGACACATCAGGTTTTTTTTTTGTTTTGTTGAAACATGAGTCAGTCTCCATCCTACCGGAGAGATACTGCCTCTGCATCTCCTGAGAGTCCCGTAGAAGGTGACTTCTTCTCCCCTAGACAGCTGTGTGACAACCAGGAGAGCATGGAGGAGCAGGAGACATGTGACGACCACACAGATCCCATTGTTCACATCGTACCCGACAACTTCTCCAGCTTTCTTCAAAACGCTCAAACCTGTGCTCCGCCAGCGGCAAACGACCTTGGGAAAGAATGTGTTGGCGGGCTTCCACAAGAACAACCGATTGAGAAAAGTGAGTTGGCTGAGTTGGATATGAAAAAAGAGTAGGACAACTGTCCCTATAGCCAGGCTGTGTATATAAACTCTAAATTATGACATCTTATTTTTTCTATTTCAATACAGGCCAATGGAGAGAACCAAGATCCCTCGTCAGTACATCACCCATAGAAAAGATGTTGTGAGAAATTATTCATATTTACAGTTAGCATGACTGAAGGATTCCTTAAACCAGTGTGGCTTGGCCCTCTGTCTACTTTGGCCAGTGTGGCTTTGTCTTTCCTTTGAAAACAGTTGACAAATATACGAATATTATATAGTCTTGTAACTCAACTCTTTTGTTGGGTTATAACATCCACAGGTCACTTTTGTCTGAACTGCACTAAATGTTAATTTAGTAGATTCTTATTTAGAATGTCTTATACTAACTAGCTAGCCCTAACAAGTATTAACTTTGTAAATTGTTTGATTTGCCTATGGTTATCAATCAGTACACTTGCACGAATGTCTGCAACAGCCACTATGTAAACTCAGATTAGCTAGCTGGTGAGGAATACCTAAGCACCAAGAGGCATAATTTTAAATGACTAGAAATTGAGCTAATTTTGCTCTATGTCGGCTGAATGTGTTATGAGGCAGTGCTTGCTAACACGTTAGCCAGAACAACTTTATGAGACAATTGTATGGCACATATAACTTGTTGAGGGTTTTTTTTGTCCCCTATGCAAAACAACAAACAAATATAGCAATTAGTATAGGTCTCATCAACAGGTAAAAAGCATTGCTGTAATTCTTTTTCTTGCTATCTCTCTTCTCATGAGAAGTCCAATCTTCGAGCTCACGGAGGTACGCGGGCTGGATGGAAGATTCATTATTTTAGTGAGCACGCATACCCAGACAGATTGGGAGTGGGTGGAGCGGAGCCTCGCTATCAGCTGTCAAGGTAAGCCCTGTCTTCAGTTAGGGTGTGAAGGGGTCACCTGTTCCTGCCCCCTCGTGCCCCTCATGACTCAGACATCTGTTAAATTCCTAATTATTTTCTCTCTTGAGCAGTTCTAAAGGAAATTGAAGATTCCCAGTTGTTGCAAGCAGATGATGTGAGCACGCACCCTGATTTTTCAGAGGCAGCCTCACTCAAGGTACGGAAAAGTGTGTTTCATGTAAGTAACTTAGTATATTGACTCAGATCAAATCAAATCAAATCATTTTATTTGTATAGCCCAATATCACAAATAGACATTTGCCTCAGTGGGCTTTACATTCCATAAAATATGACACCCTGCCCTTACACCCTTAGCTCGGCTGAGAAAAAACTCTCAGTAAAAAAAACCTATACCGGGATTTTCTTTTTAAATTTAGAAATCTCAGGGAGAGTCGACAGAGTAAGGGATCCCTCTCCCAGACGGACATACTGCACTAACACTAAAGTAAAGTGAGAATAGTGTGGATGCAGGAGGACTTCAGATGCTGCCAGAGGGGGACCGGATCCACACCGTCTCGTCTCCACCAGGGAAAACTGAAAGAGGACAAACAGACAACCAATGAGCGAAGCAGAAATTTACCTTAAAGGTTGAACAGGCATTTGAGTAGAAAGAGTACTATCCTGATGGACGGTGAATCAATGCTGATGTGAGGCACTAGCAGCCGGGGTGCGTCCGTTGCTAGGACAGCTGATTCCGCACAGAACTCCGAGCAGCATGGAGAGTGCTTGGTGGAAAGAGGGAGAAATCCCCCGGGCCATCACTCAGCAAATCATGGAAGATGGACAAAAGAGCACAAATGTTAGGGAAAAGGATGAATATATATATTCTATAAACAGTTATCAGTTATGCATTTTGCATCTGTAGGACAATTTTGCAGTGGCATGACACCGGTATTCAGACCCAGACAAACCGAGACCGAGGCAGCCCCTCAGGCTGTTATAGTACCGCTAGAAACACTATGAACACTATTAACATTGAATCACACTCTTCCGTTCTCCACCAACACTCAATCGGCGCCAGCCCCCTGGACCCAGAGCGCCGCGACCGCAAACGTCCGGAAGGCAAGGCACGATCGCACCCCGCAGCAGCGGCTCCCAAGGTCAGAAGCTAATTTGCCCCAGCCCGGACGACTGGGGCAGCCCACCGGAACAATCCAAGACTGGCACAACCCCAGAGCAGGCTCCCCCAAAGCAGAGGCCAGAGAAACCGGCCCCAGACAGGAGGACCCGCCCCGACCCCGCGCCAGCAGAGAGGTGGACGAGCTCAACCAAAAGTTAATTCAAAGAGATAAGTCTTAAGTTTAGACTTGAACACCTCGATAGACTCAGATTGTCTGATCCCTATCGGGAGTGTGTACCACAGCAAAGGAGCTCGATAAAAGACCTGCTGCCGGCAGTTTTCTTAACTCTGGGGACAGACAGGAGCTCTGCAGTCGTAGACCGTAGTGCCCGTGATGGGGCATACCGTGCAACTAGGTCAGACAAATATGAAGGTGCAAGCCCATTTAATGCCTTATAGGTCAGTAGCAGCACCTTAAAGTCGGATCTGACATGGACAGGGAGCCAGTGGAGCGACGCAAGTACGGGGTTGATGTGGTCATATTTTCTAGTTCTGGTCAAAAGCCTCGCCGTAGCATTTTGTACCTTTTGTAAGCTTTGAGTACTTGCCCTGGGCAGCCCAGACAATAGTACGTTACAATAGTCAAGCCGAGAAGATACGAAGGCCTCTACTAATATTTGCGCATCAGCTATGGACAGACTGGATCGCAATTTTGGTAATCTCTTTGATGTGTTGATCAAAGGACAGGTTGGAGTCGAACTTAACACAAAGGTTTCTTGCTGTTAAGCTTTGAGAGATAACGCAATTGTCGGAATTAATAGTCAGTTGCTCAAGCTGATTTCTAACGTGCGCAGGACGATTAATAACATTTAATTTTTTTCTGAATTTAAGAGCAGAAAGTTTTGCGACATCCATCTTTTAACAGCGGATAGGCAGGCCTCTAAATTTGCAATTTGAGTTGCATCGTTAACTTTGACCGGGATATAGAGCTGAGTATCATCCGCATAGCAATGAAAATTGACCCCGAAGCTACGAATAATTTGACCAATCTGAGAAATATACAAAGAGAAAAGCAGAGGTCCGAGAACAGACCCTTGAGGTACTCCATATTTCACGTCAGTGAATATGGATGTAGTGTTGTTGTAGGAGACGCACTGAGTTCTACCGGATAGGTATGATTTCAGCCAATCATGGGCCGGCCCTGTAATGCCAAACAGGTTTTCCAGCCGATCCAGGAGTATGTCATGGTCGATGGTGTCAAACGCTGCACTGAGGCCCAATAGTAGAAGCACTGAGGCCGTGTTGGAGTCCATCATCAACAGAGTGTCATTAACTACTGTACTGTACTTAAACAAAAGAAATGTAAGGCACTTTTTTATGCCACTTCCTCTCCACTAGATTGATTTAAATGACATTCAGTTGACAGCTTTCGTCACCCAGCAGTATTACAATGAGGTAGATAGCTAATTAATTGGCTTTTAATTTAAATGCTTTACAATTCAACTTAAATGAACAACATCTTTAAAAGGGTAACACTTTACAATAAGGGTACATTAATAGTTAATGGTTGGTTAGGCATTAACTGTGCTTGGTAAAGTAATGCTTAATTACTCATTAATTAAACACAACAGTTAATTAATGCTTAGTAAGCTTTACCTAAGCATGTATTAACGGTTAGTTAATGATGAGTTAATGTTTAGTATGATTTCACTAAGCAGTAACTAACAGTTAATTAATGTACCCTTATTGTAAAGTGTTACCTTTAACAGCAGCCACATTAACAGGATTATAGATGAATGTATAGCAATAAACACATTTGAATAATATCAGATATATTATTTTGAAATGGACCATTCTGCACAAAAAGTGCTTTTAGTTTTAGTACTTTATTTTGAATTGGCTATACTTGTGGTGTTACATTTATATACTGTAAATAATGGTTTAAAACCACTGTGTTTACTGTTACAATCGATACAAGTCTTGGTTTCTTATATTGACAGCAGGAGTCGAAGGATAAACGCGTACCTTGTTGTGTGCTTCTCCCTCGTCTCATACAAGCATACAAACCGGAGCCGAAACAAACTCCTCATGCTGGAAAGGTATGCCAACAACTTAATCCTGTATCTCTATATTGCCCACAGTGCCTGGACATGACAGTGATGGCCTTTTTCATTTCCCAACAGTACTAGCAGCATGTGAAGGCTATAATATCAGAGGTGGAGAGGTGATTGCAAATCTTTCTCTTTTTTTCTGCACTGTAGGTTCCAGAGGTTGAATCCAAACAGTATGTGCACCTTGCTCAGTGTGACTATTGCCGGCAGCTCTGTCAGCCCTTCAAACACAGTGAACAGTTGGGAAATGAAAGGGACTGTGAGAGGGTGAGTGCAACTTGTTTACCTCCGACAAAGAAAATTAAAATAGATTCATTTTAAATATTGGCTGTTTGGATAACCTTTTCAAAATGACAATAATCACCTCCATTTGTGGTGGGGGAAATATTCCTAGTGTAAGTAAAAAAGAAAGAAATGTGTAGAGTTGGATTTGTTCTCTTTCTTCTATTCAGCTCTTTTGTTGTGAACGAGCTAAACAAATGGGAATGCTCATCCTGGAAGAGCAAGAGAAATTGGCACAGGAGGAGCTAGATAGAAAGATTGATGTGAACCCGCATGCACCCGTCATGAGCAAGGAGGAGAGGGAAGCTGCTAAAGAGCAGGCACATAACCGGTGAGAAACGTGCATGCCCCTGACACCTTCTGCATTTATTTCAAACGTCGGTATGACTGTGTGGAAGGCTGTTAAGGACTTACATGCTAATATATTGTATTTCATTGATATTGATTGTACTGCACACAGTGTGTCATTAAAGCTCTCCATTTCTGCTAGTGTTTACTGTAGCAGGTTAGATGTGGTGGAAACTGAACTGAATCGGATTATGACATTGTGTTGTACATTGTTCCCACTTAAGCAGAAAATAACTTGGTCATTTTCTTACGTAGGTTGAGACATTTGCAACCCCAGAAAAGACCTAGAAAAGAAAACTTGAATATGAATGACTCAAGTAAGTGTACAACCTTGAGATGATGCATTGACTTACCATCTCATTTAAACTACATATGATATAGATGGAAATGATCCAGTGCTAATGCTTCTCATTGACACAATGTCAATAAATTGATATTCGCTTTCGCCTGCCCAGGCAACGTAGAGACCAAACATAAAACTTCCCTCAGGCAGTTTAAAGTGCCAGACACCACGCCTATCAAAAAAAGCGTGGAAACAAGAGAAGATGAAACAGATGTTGAACCAAAGGTATGTTAAAAATTGTTTTGCTAACACTTTTTAATAAGGGTACATTAATTAACTGTTAGTTAATGCTTAACAAGTGTTCACTAAGAATGACCTAACTGTTACAAAAATGCTTAGTAAATAAACATAAACTAAGCATTAACTAAATGTTAAGCTTAGTTCATGCTTAATTATGTATCAGTTGACAAAGCATTAACTAACAAATAATAACTAACCATTAACACTTACTTAATGCGTAATAGGTGTTAACTACGCATTAACTAACCATTAATATCATTAACTTAGCATTAACTAACTGTTAATTAATGTACCCTTATTGTAAAGCAGGGGTGTCCAAACTTTTTTCACTGGGGGCCACATACAGAAAAATCTACGAAGGGCCGGGCCACTTTGCAAAAATAACACATTTATCAGGACATGTAGCTGCTCTGATGTTTAGTTTCATAGTGGCTTCGTAAATTGTAATCCTTCTTCACGGCAACACGTTCCCTGCAAATTAAATAGACACATTTCCCCTCAGAGCCAGCCCAAGCCTTCATGGGGCCCTAAGCAGAATTTTATCAGGGGGGCCCCTCTCCAATGTTAGGGCTGACCAAATCATTGACTATTGTTAAATGCCTTTCAGACACCTAGTGTTTTCTGCTATTGCCTCCAATGTCCAGCTGGGTGAAAAAAGTGGCCAGCAGAGATCCTGTCCCTCCTAGGGAGGTCCGGGGGTATGATAGATTTATGGTAGATTTTTTAGACTTTTTAAAGTGAAATGCATGAATCTGGTGCACTTTGAGAGGAAAATTAAGAGGCTTAATCTGAAGAATTTTGTATGAAAAAATAATTTGGAGACACTCAGTGCGTTTACATGCAGACTCATAATCGGGTAACTAAACGAATAAGACTTCAACAGGACTTTTAAACTGCATGTAAACACCTTTATCCGATCTACTTCGCACACAAATCGGCACGATAACGGACAAGAGATGTCGGATAAGAACACCTAGATAAGTCGTTCGTTGTCGGCATTCTCTCTGCATGTAAACAGGGATCGGACATCTCATATCGGACTTCTCGTTCTGTGCTTGTGTGCCTGCGCGTAATAGGCTACACCATGGGTTGTTGCCGGAAGAGAACCGGACGTGGCTCTTTCAACACTTGTTGAAAGCATGGTTGAAAGGGCTACAGCGCCACCTAGCATAGTGGAGACAGCCATGCATTGGACATTTATCCGATATCTTAAAGGCCATGTATACTCAGACAAGTGACACGGTCCGTTCGAGTGTCTTGTTCGATATATGTGATAATCCAATCTAGTTGTGCCATGTAACCGCACTGACTGTGTGGGATGAATTAGAAGCTATTGAAGAAGGACACATGGATAAAAAAAAAAAAAAAAAAAAAAAAGGCCACATTACATTATATTTAGTAGTAGTAGTTTGGACACCCCTGTGTAAAGTTTTACCATCTTTTTTTTCTTTTATAATGACATGGCTATTGACATGGCCTCTACAAAACCAAAAACATGTTTATTCATCCATATAATGACCACAAATGTAATACATAACTGCCTGTGTATTTTCAGTCACAGCCGTCACAGCCGTCACAGCTAAAGGAAGTTATGCTGAAGTCCTACAAAAACGGGACCTGTTTTCTCACCTTGTGTCCGGATGGAACGGGTAATGTTTAGTATCCTTTTAAGCAGTGCACACAGTAGAAGATGATCAAGGACGAGGTCATACTACTTAAAGGGAGGGTGCACATTTGTTCCCTTTGATAAAAGGTTTGCACAGTGTTAATGATCCTTAATAGACAAAGTTACCCTTCTGGGAAAGCAGCCATTATAATATCCTCGGCAGAAGCTGCTGACTTCACTTACATTATAATGGAGGACAAGGACGTAGAGCCCCGCATCAAAGGCATTTTCACAAAAAAAGGACACTCCACATGCTACCATCCCAATGGAATGATCTGGTAATGGCTTGACCACAATTGTTATTCAATTCATGTTAACAAAGTTATTTCTGAAATAACCACTATCAACACAATACCATTCTCAAATCCGCAAATTAGCTTTCTATCTTCTCTTAGCATAAAGACTGGAAACAAGGGGAAACAGCTAGCCTTTATAGTTGTATGTAGTTTATGTGATCGAGATCCTACTTGACTTCTTGACTTGGATCTTTTTCCAGGTAACCAGCAAAACGTGTTTAGGAAGTTACAAGTCTAAGACATAAAAACAGTCGAAGAGAAGAGTAGAAAACTCCCCATGAAATGGCAAAATGTCATTTTTAGACTTTGGTTGTTTTTCAGAATAACCTAACATGTTAACAAGGGGGCCTTCAAAAGCTAGCTGTTTTTACCAGTGTTTCCAGTCTGTATGCTGGCTAAGCTAACCAGAGATTTGAACACAGAGAGCAAGTATGCATTTTTCCCAAAATGTCAAAGCATTCCTTACATTTTATCAGACCATTGTGAATAGTTATTTTTTTTGTATCTTGGTAGAGACCTTCTGGGTTGCTCAAATTACTTTTTTGACCAGCAGTTTTTTTATTAAAACGCTGCTCTCATGCTACAGGTCGGTGTGTGTGTGTGTGTGTGTGTGTGTGTGTGTGTGTGTGTGTGCGTGTGTGTGTGTGTGTGTGTGTGTGTGTGTGTGTGTGTGTGTGTGTGTGTGTGTGTGTGTGCGTGAGTGTGTGCATCTTTGTGTGTGTGTGTGTCTGTGTGTTGCTAATCTCTGTGGTGTGTCTGTAGGTTGAATCTGACCCCTGTGGGAGGTCACTGCTTCAGTGAGACAGGTACTCTGAGGAGGCGCTGGAATTGGTTGTATCTCGACCCACATGTGCGTAACCTTCCTTTCAAGCCTCTCATCCTTGCCCTGGGCCCACACATCAGTGTGCGCATACACTCACGAGACGACATGTACATCACCTTTGCACATCAGCAAAACAGCGTGCGATTCAGTGTGGGGTCAGTGCTTAAGGTAGGAAATAATAAATGCAATTGAAGATGTACATGTGGGTGAATTCTCCTTGTCTTCAGCATGGGCGAAATATGGCAACCACTAGTGTCAAACTGTATGAAGCATTTTAGAGCCATCGTTAATGATTTGGAATATGCACAAAGAAAAAGGAGAGATTTGAAAAGGTTTGTTTGTTTGTTTGTTTTTGAACACAGCTTGTTTATCAGGAGAACCATGACAAGCCGGAGCAAGACGTTCTGGAGAGATATACCCAAGTGAAGAGCGCAGAGATTTATTCTCTGCTCGGCCAGATGCAGACCCACATGTCCCACCACTCTGCAAATCTCAGCAACATTAAACCCCATTACAGTTTCACTGCCGAGACGCAGCGGCTTAGCAGACAAATGGAAAAGGAGAAGTCATCCGAGAAGACAAAGGCCCATTCAAATTAAGAGAGAAATACAGCATTGGCAGTTCGCAGATACAATTTATGGCTTTGTTTCAATTTACAGCCTCATATTATTTAAAAAGCTCTTGAGTATCTGGTGCTCAGAGCCATTCACTGTTACATTCAGACTGTTAAAAAAAGGCTTCAGCTTTAATGAAAGGAAGAAAAAAGATTTATTGAAGATTGGGTCGATTGGTTTGGCAAGGCAAGCACTTAAGTAAACATAAGGACAAGTTCATAGCTAAAAATGTCCTGCTGAGATCAAATTTGAAAAGGAAAAATGTGAAGGACAAATTAAAAAAAGTTAGGTGAAGCAGCCAAGGTTGTCTGTCTATTAAGAGAGATCACAAGGTGTACTATGATTCAGGGTTCAATGCTAAATTGATCCTAAAGAGAATAGCTCTACTTATCCTTAGTTTTCCATACACAGACATGTCTTCCACTAAATAAGAGCACAAACAGTCCAGCAGTAAAATGGACGCTGAAGCAGAAGCACACAGATTTGGAACAGATTTTCAGCTCATCCCTCTCTCAATCATCCATCACATCGAATCCCCATCTCTCATCTGTCCAAATCATCACATGCCCATTTTCCCTCAGTTGATAAACCGTCGAAATCCATTATACTGCACCTAGCTAGTGATTTACTTGGCATTTATATGGCCATTATAATAACTGTTGAGTCAGAAGTCTCCAATACCAAAAACCTAATGCCATCCTCATATTGCATTACTAAGGTTTTTATACCAAGGCTTCCTCTGGGTTCCTTGTGTAAAAAGGCTTGAGCTGGAGTTAGTTATTTAATTGGATGTTCCGTTCATGTATATAATTTCCAATTTATTCAGGGAGCAAACACAACATAATGTATTTTTGCAAATGCAAAACTGCACGCATTACAGAACAATGCTTAGTGGTGTGAAGCTTACGGATACACAGATATAGTAGCGTATGAAGCAACATTTTAATGGCCGCTATTCTTTTCCATCTATTGGCACTTCTTTTCATATTGCAGGCATAACTTCCAGAGGAAAGTAATTATTTTTCTGTCAATTTCCTCAACCACTCAAACACCTTTTTCCCTTCAGGGGCTTTTGTGCTGTTGTTCAGCAGACTTTTCGAGAAGAAGGAGCAAAGGCTGTGAGGGGGATAACGTATGAAAAAAAAGGTGCAGTGCTTATGCAAACATTTTTGTGGTGCACGCCGTATCAAAATGAAAACCCCATGTGATAAATAAAACACCTTGGTAGCATCCTGTATTACAATGAAACAGATACATCAGGGAGGAGTTCACCACATAGGCTTTTAGATAACCATAATCATGCTGTTTTTAAAGGTACTTACAGTATGTGTGCACTGTATCAGTCTGATCTTTTGTTTCAATGCATTTTCAATGAGTTTGTAGGGGATGGTAACAATCTACTTCTATAACTAATGTACTATTCTAGTCCATTGCAGACTGCTTTAATGATTTATTTCCATTATCTAGTCAATGTGTATATGGCCCACACTGAAAGATTTTTAATTAGTGTTATGCCCAGATCTCTAAATCATGGAGCTCATACGGCCACTGGATATGTCTATATATCGCTGATTTTACACTGAAGATTTTTACAGAAATTGTAGATGGTGAAACTACACTTCAGAGATCTGAATGTTTTCTTTCCCTTGCTCCTGTCTTCCCTTAAAGTACAAAAAACATGTGCTGTGCATTATGAAGTGTTTCCCAAGCACAACATTTGCAGTGTAATAATTCTGAATTTTAAAAACAACACATTTTACAGCCTCACTATTTGGTCTATTTGGTAAGATCATAAAGCATATTGTTGAAATCATTAAAAAAAAATAGCTGGATATACATATTTATTTGCTGAGATGTTAACAATGCAATTCTAGGACTTGAACAACTGCAAGTAATGGCAATGGTGAGAAGAACAGAAGAGGACAGATCAAACTAGAAAATGCATTTCCTGCTGAAAATGCGTGTGAATGCTGAAACAGCTTACGCTACACTGGATAGCTGAGTATGAAGATTTGAAAAAGTTTAAAAGGGTCTATGAAGATTTATAAAGTTGTTAAAGTTTATAAAGGTCATAATTGTGTAAAATAAGTTTAAAAGGAGTTGAAAAGTTGAATATATAGAGGTTTGAATAACATTTCTTGCTGAAATTATGAAGAAGTTGAAAGACATGGATACAAATCTTAAAACTATGAAATAGTAATTGAATAGACTTGGAGCTAAACTACCTTGATGGCTTGAATGTATATGAATCAGCTAAAGGAGTATGAAGATGTGGAAAAGTAAGAAACAGTCTTAAGTATGAACAGTAGTGAATTGTTTAACTCTTATAGGAATGATGTTGAATATTTAAAAATGTCTAGATAAAATTATTACTGAAAGACATGAAAAAAATTATGTGTGAAATAGGCCTTCAAAGAGCAGAGTGTTTGCCCCATTTCAACTGTGCCTCTCCGAACTGTCTAATAAAGCGGAAAAAAGAAAAAAATAATCAAGAAAAAAAAGTGAAATTGCCCTTTAATGGGCAGAGTGAGTCACCAAGGTGAGTGTATAGTACAGCGGATAAGCATAACAATTGTGCACTTTTTGAGAAAAGCATGACATTTCTAACATAGTTAGTACATGCCATAAGGTGTATTTTAAGATGTGGGGGAAGTCAGATTTTGGCCGTGACGGCCGTGAGACGCCAAATCCAAGATGGCCGACATTCCGCTGGGTATAATGTTTAAACTCTCATAATTTTGGAACCATACAATGTAATAAAACATATAAGATGTCATTTCCAACTAAAGTGGACATGCCCAATCATTTGGTGACACTTTTGAGATCACCAGTGTTTGAGGAAACATATTTAGGTCAAGGTCAAGGTAAGAATTTACCAAATTTTGTCCGTAAATGCGAACTTTTGCCAGGTGGTGGCGCTACAGCAAATCTCTTAGGGTTACCAAAATCAACGTGGTTGGTCCTGTACATGTCATGAAGCTTCACAGAAAATGTGACATGATTCCCATTAAAACTGTTTGAGTTATCAAGGTCACAAGAACAGCCCACGTTATCGATGATCATCAGACATTGCAAATGGTGTATGCCAGCGCTTTAAGTTGGAAGATGTAGTGTGCCCACCCAAGTTGCGTAATGGACTTTTCACAACAGCAGCAGTGGACAACATTGATCACAATCCAAGTTCTGCAACAGCCAAAGATTCTTTCCATGGCACTGGAATCTCACTAATGCAGCATCCATCACACACAAATGGAGGAACTGATCGTGGTGTATTAGTGATTCATCAGGGTGGCTCTTCCACAAAATCAGTGACACCTCTGCCATCAGCCTACACATTTGTGCCACCAGCTGCCTTCAAGACAAAAGACTTCAATGCCCCTAATGTACAAGGTCCTGTGAGACCTTCTGACCTCCTGGTTACTGCAGCTGCCAAAGAAGATGACTATGTATGGCTCAACAAAGTCAAAACAGCTGTTGAAAACTCTACCATGGATGGCATGATATCGTGGTCTGCTTATCACGCTGACACACACCAAGCAGTCAGTCCACCTGCAGCAATCAACTCACTACTTCCTCTGTTTCTTGATAACGCACTCTCAGTGGCAATGGTGCGTCACTCAATGGACATTGTAAGAGCGGCAGTTCAGAATGTGAACCCTGGTCAGATTCCTGTCCTTGCTGCTGATCAACCTCTGTATGCACTTGCTAAGGAAATTCAGTGGACCTGGCCAGCCACTCACGGAGAGGATCACTTTGTGATCATGTTTGGTGGTCTACACATTGAGATGGCCACTTTGAAGTTGCTGGGAGACTGGCTAGAAGACAGTGGCTGGACAAATGCATTGGTACAGGCTGGTATTGCAAGTTCGGGAACATCAAAGTCCTTTATAAATGTCAGCCATGTCACCAAGACCCGCCATGCACACCAGGTCACAGCTGCAAGCCTGTATACACTTTTACAACAAGCCTACACCAAAGAATGCACATCTGATGATATTGATGAAATACAATCTGATAGTCTGCCTTTTGAGGAGTGGTGCATACAGCGAGCAAAGACCACTGTTCACTTTGACTACTGGCTTAAGACCCTGTCGTTGGAGCTTCTCATGCTGCGTTACATCAGATCACTTCGAGAAGGTAACTTCCAGCTGTATGTGGAGTCCCTTACGCAGATCATGCCCTGGATGTTCTCCCTCGATCACACACACTACTCTAGATGGCTTTCTGTACACATCCGTGACATGATAACTCTTGCCAAAAAACATCCTGATGTCCTAGCAGAATTCACATCTGGAAATTTCGTAGTGCACAAAACCTGCAACCAATTCTCTGGCATGGTACTTGACCAGTGTCACGAGCAGAACAATGCAAAGGTGAAAGGTTCTGGTGGGGCTATTGGACTGACTGGCAATCCAGGAGCACTCCGACGCTGGATGGTAGCCGGGCCAGAAATCGCCAGGATCACATCAGAATTTGAGCAGCAAACAGTAAAGCAGCAACATGGTGCTAGTGGCACTGGACACCATCACCATGATCATACACCCGGAGTACAAGCTGCCTTCTTGAAGGAAGTTAAGGCACTCGTGAATGTGCTGGAAGAGATGGGGAATCTATTCTTAGAACAGAGCCAAGACCTACTAGTCATTGACACAAGGGACATCATGGACCCCCAAGTAGCTGAAACTGTGAGAAGGATTGAGACCCTTGGTGAGGAGCAGTACACCAGGTTTGTGACAGAAAGGCTAGAACAGCGTACAACACTGGTCACACAAACAATTCCGAAGAACAAACTGCCACTGTTCAGTAGGCCACCAGTCAAAATGATGTCAAAACAGAAGGCACAACTTGCAGCTCTAAAAAGTGATTGTGGTCTTTTTTCTCGGCTGTACATCTCAAAAATGTCTTCTCCCATGAAAACCAGGCAGCCCCACCAGCTCTGTCAACTGGAGGAAAACTCAGCATTGGGGTTAAAGCCGATTTACTTTGCTGCCTGGAATCAGACCTGCTTCAAAATAAATGTGTGCTTGTGGCAGATGCAACAATTTTCGATGGTGCAGTTGTGGTTCAAATGTTAAATCCTGGAACATCAAGGACATTTAAAGAATATGGAGAAAGAATATTTGCACCATACATCTCTGCTCATCTGGTAAAAAGCAGTCGCATCGACCTCGTCTGGGATGTATACCTACCTGCCAGCCTGAAAGCCTCAACCAGACAGAAGAGGGGAAAGGGCACAAGGAAAAGGGTGGCTCCTTCTACTGTCATGCCAAAGAACTGGAGGGACTTCCTTCGATGTGATGAGAACAAAAGTGAATTGTTCACATTCCTCACACATGAAGTGATCAACCTTCCTCTAGCAGAAGGCAAGGAACTATATGCGACAGACGGAAGTGGAGTCCTCTGCTCTCCTGCTGAGTCAGACTCTGCCTACTTAGCCCCATGTTCACAAGAGGAGGCCGACACTCGCCTACTTCTGCATGTGGCAGATGCTGTTCAAAAAGGGTGTAAGAAGGTGACCATATGCACAGTAGATACTGACGTTGTGGTACTGGCTGTGGCTTCATTCAGAAAGATAGCTCTTGATGAGCTGTGGGTGGCCTTCGGGGTTGGATCAAGCTTTCGCTACATAGCCGTTCATGAAATTGTCAACACAATGAATCCAACCCAGTGTCTGACTCTTCCAGTATTCCACGCTTTCACCGGATGTGACACTGTATCCGCTTTTGCAGGTAGAGGGAAGAAAACGGCCTGGGAAACATGGAAATATTTCCCCGAGGTGAATGATGCTTTCACCGAATTACTCAGTATGCAAAATGAGGCTAGTCAAAAATCAATGAAACACCTTGAACGATTTGTAGTGCTGATGTACGACCGAACTAGCGAGTGCATGGATGTCAATGATGCTAGGAAAAGGCTCTTCACACAAAAGTCTAGAAATCTAGAGAACATTCCTCCAACACAGGCAGCACTAAAGCAGCACATTAAACGCGCATGCTACCAGGCTAACTGTTGGAACCAGGCATTGGTCCTGAATCCAGAGATGCCAGACCCATCTGACTGGGGCTGGACAAAGGAAACCACTGGATGGCAGCCGCTTTGGACCACCCTTCCTGAAGCATCAAAGTCATGCCATGAATTAATCTGCTGTCGGTGTGAGAAAGGATGCACTGGACGATGCAAGTGTGCCAAAACTGGACTCAAGTGCACTGCACTGTGCTACTGTTCTGGAGACTGTTAGCTGTCCTGTTAGCTGTCCTGCTAAACAGTAGCTTAGTATAAGTAGAAGTGGTGAATCAGCAGAGCTTAATTTAGCTGTTCACTGTTTTGTAAAGTAAATACTTTTATACGTACATCTCTGTTTGCTTCTTAATTTGTGGAAATAACTTATTTTAGGTTGTGTCCTCCAACCCCAAGATTAGGGCATAACAGTAAGATTTTTTTCTTCAATAATTTTTATGAAGTATTAGACCATGGTTGTTCACTTATCATTTCTTAAAAGGGCAAGAAAATGATTTCCCTATTATATATCTCAACCAGTGTAGCAATTTAAATTAAAGGTTCCAAACTGAAAGGCAGATCATCGATAACGTGGGCTGTCCTTGTGACCTTGATAACTCAAACAGTTTTAATGGGAATCATGTCACATTTTCTGTGAAGCTTCATGACATGTACAGGACCAACCACGTTGATTTTGGTAACCCTAAGAGATTTGCTGTAGCGCCACCACCTGGCAAAAGTTTGCATTTACGGACAAAATTGGTTAATTCTTACCTTGACCTTGACCTAAATATGTTTCCTCAAACACTGGTGATCTCAAAAGTGTCACCAAATGATTGGGCATGTCCACTTTAGTTGGAAATGACATCTTATATATTTTATTACATTGTATGGTTCCAAAATTATGAGAGTTTGAACATTATACCCAGCGGAATGTCGGCCATCTTGGATTTGGCGTCTCACGGCCGTCACAGGCAAAATCTGACTTCCCTCCACATCTTAAAATACACCTTATGGCATGTACTAACTATGTTAGAAATGTCATGCTTTTCTCAAAAAGTGCACAATTGTTATTCAAATGTGAGCTTATCCGCTGTACTAGTATGTCTTATTGAGGGTCTGTGATCAGGCAGAAATCCCACCTTTTAGAGGCCTCAGAGAGGTCATTTCATCCAAAACCTCACCTCAAACCGCTGCCTCTAACTGACGGACCGTGAGTCTAACTGACAAAATTATTTTACTGTTAGAACCAGAATAATCTGATGAAGACACAGTGTCAAGATTATGCTTGTAATGTGAAGAATATGAGAACCAGAGCCTTTTAAAAGTGTGGTACAGTCTGCCTTTCTCCAGAAATGTCATGTCTCAGTTATCAAGGCGGCAGTTGGTTGGACACCATTTAGCTTGGAAGCCCAAACCTCCCATTGTGTAGGTCCGATTGCTTCAGTAGTCACATCTATGCGACCGGCAGAATATGTCCTACATTTTGATGTAAAAATGATCCGCGTAGGATTTAATTTGTGGGAGTGAGAGGCAGTTATGTGGAAGGTTTTGGTGTATTTTTACACCAGTTCTACACTGTAACAGTTCGTTCCCCCACTCTGCCTCTGAACATTCCGTCCCATCCGGATCCCATTATAAATTTAGAAAGAGGTTGAAAAAAGCTTAAAACTAAAACTGTGTTTGTTCAAAGACAGTTGAAGATTTTAAAAAGTTGTTAAAGAATTTAATAGCTGTAATTAATGTGAATTGTTTAACGTTTGAATGGAGTCTCTAGCTGAAAAAATGCGGGAGGAGATAGGTTTCAAAGCAGAGGAAGTTTTAGCGGTTTGGAATGCTGCTCCTATCCGCTTCAATGTTAAAATAATTTGTTAAAAAGCTGAATATTTGAAATATTTGAAAAGGTAGAAACATTTTAAAAGAGGTCCACACATGTCCTTAAAGAGCTGAACATTTTGGTATTTGAATGGTTAAAATAGCTGAAGATTTGAAGGAGGTATGAAGGTCCAAAAAACGTACGGAAGAAGTGGAATAAAGATTTGGATAACAATAGTGTGAACTAGAAAATGCATTTCCTGCTGAAAATGCGTGTGAATGCTGAAACAGCTTACGCTAAACTGGATAGCTGAGTATGAAGATTTGAAAAAGGTCTATAAAGGTTTATAAAGTTGTTGAAGTTTATAAAGGTCATAATTGTGTAAAATAAGTTTAAAAGGAGTTGAAAAGTTGAATATATAGAGCTTTGAATAACATTTCTTGCTGAAATTATGAAGAAGTTGAAAGACATGGATAAAAATCTTAAAACTATGAAATAGTAATTGAATAGACTTGGAGCTAAACTACCTTGATGGCTTGAATGTATATGAATCAGCTAAAGGAGTATGAAGATGTGGAAAAGTAAGAAACAGTCTTAAGTATGAACAGTAGTGAATTGTTTAACTCTTATAGGAATGATGTTGAATATTTAAAAATGTCTAGATAAAATTATAATTGAAAGACATGAAAAAAAAATTGTGTGTGAAATAGGCCTTCAAAGAGCAGAGTGTTTACCCCATTTCAACTTTGTCTCTCCGAACTGTCTAATAAAGCGGAAAAAATAAAAAAATAATCAAGAAAAAAAAGTGAAATTGCCCTTTAATGGGCAGAGTGAGTCACCAAGGTGAGTGTATGTCTTATTGAGGGTCTGTGATCAGGCAGAAATCCCACCTTTTAGAGGCCTCAGAGAGGTCATTTCATCCAAAACCTCACCTGAAACCGCTGCCTCTAACTGACGGACCGTGAGTCTAACTGACAAAATAAATTTATTGTTAGAACCAGAAGAATCTGATGAAGACACAGTGTGAAGATTGTGCCTGTAATGTGAAGGATATGAGAAGCAGAGCATTTTAAAGGTGTGGTACAGTCTGCCTTTCTCCAGAAATGTCATGTCTCAGTTATCAAGGCGACAGTTGGTTGGACACCATTTAGCTTGGAAGCCCAAAACCTCCATTGTGTAGGTCCGATTGCTTCAGTAGTCACATCTATGCGACCGGCAGAATATGTCCTACATTTTGATGTAAAAATTATCCACGTAGGATTTAATTTGTGGGAGTGAGAGGCAGTTATGTGGAAGGTTTTGGTGTATTTTTACACCAGTTCTACACTGTAACAGTTGGTTCCCCCACTCTGCCTCTGAACATTCCGTCCCATCCGGATCCCATTATAAATTTAGAAAGAGGTTGAAAAAAGCTTAAAACTAAAACTGTGTTTGTTCAAAGACAGTTGAAGATTTTAAAAAGTTGTCAAAGAATTTAATAGCTGTAATTAATGTGAATTGTTTAACGTTTGAATGGAGTCTCTAGCTGAAAAAATGCGGGAGGAGATAGGTTTCAAAGCAGAGGAAGTTTTAGCGGTTTGGAATGCTGCTCCTATCCACTTCAATGTTAAAATAATTTGTTAAAAAGCTGAATATTTGAAATATTTGAAAAGGTATAAAATTTTTAAAAGAGGTCCACACATGTCCTTAAAGAGCTGAACATTTTGGTATTTGAATGGTTAAAATAGCTGAAGATTTGAAGGAGGTATGAAGGTCCAAAAAACGTACGGAAGAAGAAGTGGAATAAAGATTTGGATAACAATAGTGTGAATGCTGGAAGCTCCAGCATTCACACTAATAAAGATTTGGATAACAATAGTGTGAATGCTGGAAGCTCCAGCATTCACACTAATAAGTGAAGAGGCGGATGTTGAAGATCCTCAGTACAGTTTTCTCTTTTTTACCCCCTTGTTACTCCTAATGGGTCTCCCATAGAAACAGCTGCTTGTTGTTCTATGGTTGTCATGGCACGCTGTTTTTATTTGACCGTTTTTGTCTGATTCAAAATTATTTTTTTGTGTGATTTTTTTTATTTATCCGTGGTTTGTGTGCTTACCTCGGTCCATAATGAGTCAAGGATGTCACTAAATGAAGATTCAAACACTCGACGCCGGGCAAATTAATTGAGATGGATTCAACAGCAAATCCTGGACTTGTGAGCGAACAGAGGTTAGGAAGGAAATGCCACAAATTGTCAGAGACTTAGAAACTAATAAGCAGAGCAACAAATCGAGGTCTATGACTATGCCAGAAAAAAAACTAAATGTCATCCTACAAAATGTGTTATTCCAGCACCTTTAATGGTTGAAAAATATATGTTTAAAGGTGATATGAGGAACTTTAAAAATATTTCTGTAACCAATTTCCAATTTTTCCTCCGGTAATCATAAATGACATGTAACAGCAAACGAGACCACCAATGCAAAGAATGCTATTTTCGTATGGTTGTTCTTAATGCCTTTGTCATGGACATGCTTACCCAGGAACTACAGGTGGTGTTTTTTTTTTAAATATGTTTTGGCATTTTTATGCTTTATTGATAGTGTAGAGACAGAGTTGAAATGGGGCAGAGAGGGGAGTGACATGCAGAGATGCTGGCCGAGGCCCATGGGGGGGACGCCCTACCAACTGAGCTAAGAACACTACCGCTTTTGTCCAAAGGGGGGCAAGAATTAACACAAACTGAAAGTTCCTCAAAGCGCCTTTGAATAATTGTTTTTTTTCTATCTGAATCAATCACACAAAAAAAGTATGCTTCCCATACAGTTTGTTCTATTAATTGTAGGGCGGTTGTATATGGGTACAGTGTAGGCTCCGGGGAGTATATTACCATCCATGCATTTGACGGGAGAGTTGTCACCAGAACCAATATTAGTACACAGACTGACTGGAGCCATGTGGAGGAGTCCAGTCAAGGTACAGTGACCTCACATTTCATCCCTTGACTTTGGTTGGTGAATGTCCAAGATGACTAATAAGTTATTTATTGCATTTGCAGACTTTGAATATCCAAACCAAGAAACACCTCAAAAGGAGGATATAGGGTTGACATATGGACAGGTGAGATAAATAAATACCCAGAAGATGGTTCACAAGGACAAGCTCGATATAAGGCGATTCAGCTTCTAAAAGAACCCCCCCCCCTCCCCCTCCATCTCTCAAGTGCAGTGAGGATGTCCTTGGCAAAGCTTTGCTAGGACACCACCGAACAGAACTTGACAATTTTTTTTGTCATCAAACCGACATTTGAAATGCACTTTGGTGTGCATGAATGACACATGTTGAATAATAGATCCAATTAGCATATATGAGGATCATTCTGTGTGGTTTTCCCAGATATGGTTGACAATTGTCAAAGAATCACTGAATCTGAGTTTCCATGGCCTTGTCTATCCTTGTAGGTAATATCTTGTGAAAGACGATATGACATGTATCCCGGGACATGGTTTTTGATTTATTCATGAAGTTCAAGTTAAAGACCTTCAAAGATTTTAATAAATTATGAAGAGTCTTTGTTTTTTTCCTCTCTCCCTTAGATCGTTCCTAAAAACATGGAGTCTGAGTTGGAGATATCCCTAGATAATGAAGTGGTGGATTTGGTTGGCACGGAAACTCCCCAAACTCCAGCAGCCTGCCAAGAAGAAACTAAAGAGCCTTTAACTAATCTGGACAAGGTATCGGGAGAAAATGCATACTTTTAAACTGCTCCTTTTTATACTTCCATTTGAATATAAATTCCTTTGTGGAATAAAGCAATTTGTCTGCATTTGTATTGTGTCAAAACATGTCGCTGCTCATTTCCAAAAGAAGACAGACTGTAACATACTGTATGTATTTTTTGTATAAACAGGGCTACTTCATTAACTGGAGTATAACTGAAAGAACATATGATTTGGAAGAAAAAGTAGAAACATTTCCACAACAACCATGCTCTCCAGAGGTGTCACTGCCGGAAGTGTTGGAACCCCCTGCGGCCAGTAAGCGTGATGAGGTGAGAGCGCGAGTGTGCGTCTTACACTACTGCTAAATAAGGCGGCAATGTACTTTATGCCTATGCTAAATGCATAGCATACGTATAAACAGCAATATAATATATATAATATAATTCAGACCGATTTTGTCAGAATTTGTGAACTCTTTGTAAAATAAAGTTTTTTCAAGAACCATTTGAAGTTACCAACTGAAAAAGTCAAAGAGAGGAATTCAAACCATGTGAGTTCAGATAGCTATTTCATCAAATGATATGGTATATGTGATTGTTAACATGAGTTATTCAGTAGTGGTTACTAGATAGTAAAGTGAGGCTGTACTTATTTATGAGATGAATAGGCCTAATAATATTATGAATGAATAAAATATTGCGAAAAAGCTCCCTTTGGAATTATCTAACATTTCTACAGTTACAGTCATTGTCTCTCTTTCTTTCTTGTGTTAGCTTCGCTGCTGTAGAAAGAGATGGAAGTTATCAGAGATTGAGCCGAAGGGTGCTGAGGTTATTACTGAAGAGACCGTGACTGATCTAAACCCAGCGATGCAGGAAGATCAAAGGTCAGGATCACTCTTGTCCAGTAATGCCTTCCACCATTACATCACGTTTTCAAATTACATTTTCTATGCCACTGAATCTCTGATGCTACACTCTTTACCACACGCCGCAGGTTGAAAGGTTCGAAATTAGAGAGGAGCTCAGGCCGCCAGAGCCCTAAAGCAGGTTATACAAAAGCCATCTACCACAATTATACACATCTCTCCCTTTGTTCATCCATGCCATTGACACCTTTAACTACATTACAGGATATATCCGACAAGTACCTGCCACCGAACCCTATTCACTCTCAGCTGACGCTTGGTTTGCCAAGGAGGACGTTTCATCGCCTGAAATAGAAATCCTGAATGCTGAAAACACTTTCTCTTTAAAGAGCGAAAACTCTGGACAGAAGGTATTCTCCTATGTTGAATTCCCAATTGTTCTTCCCACAATTGACGTCTACAGCTATGGGTACAGAAGCCCACATTACTTATTAAAGCTGTTTTGGTTCAACAGAGGACGACACCGCTTTTCAAGCACTACAAAAATGGGAAAACATTCAGTGTGATTTTTCCAGATGGAACTGGGCAGGTGTGGTATCCTTTTACGGTCAATCCTGACAATTTGCTGTCATGATGTCATAAAAGTCTTGGATTGTTAACCTTAATCCTATTAAAAGCTATCCATCCGGAAGGGTTGCCATCCTTGTGTGTTCTGAACCATCAGCTGTGTGGTCAAGTGCAATCGTCCTGGAAGACAAGCAGCGGAAGCCTTGCATCCAGGCAGTTTTCACCAGCAGAGGAGTGTGCACCTGTTACCACAACAATGGCCTTATTTGGTATGATCGGTTGCCTAATCGTTTCCTAATAGTGCATTTCATAGAGTGAATATAACTGATATAAAATCTGTTTCATTATCACCCCGCTTCTCTGTAAAATAGCACTTCAAGTTTGGTTTATTTTAATTAATGGTAGAATTGGCAGCAGGCATAGATGACAGCCTGTGTGGGTGAGGCAATAAAAGCCCAGAGGGGCTCATTGTTCACAAGCTGCTTCTCTTTATTAGGGTGAATCTGACTCCGTGGGGAGGCACCTGCTGCAGTGAGACGGGAGATTTGAAGAAACGATGGAGCTGGGGGCAGAGCAATCATGATCACGCTGCGCCCCACCAGCCGCTCTGTCTGACACTGAGCCCTAACCTCAACATCAGCATCCAATCCCAAGAGCACATCTGCATCGCTTTCACCACTGGCGAACACTCCCAGCGGGTTAATGTAGGCACTAAACTGAAGGTACGCTAGTGTGGCTCGTGGGGTAAATATTCATAAGTAGCCAATAGCATATATACAAAGGGATGGGGAGGCTGAAGAGTAGCACCTATTTTGATTTGCATTGATTCCGCGGATGTGACAAAAAACACAACACCGGGGGTAAATAACATAATAGCGGTGTGGCGTCATAACCACCCCCCCCCCTCACACACACCAATGAAACTAACAGGAGAACATAGGCTTATGGTTCGTATGAAATGTAAACATGTTAAAATCTGTATGTTCATGGCTTCATTAGCCATTATTTCCATTTCAAAAGATGGGTTGGACGGGGTTATTTCGTAATATTAAGTAACCTATTCCTAGGCTTGATACGTGTAATACTGAAAGGTAATGTATAGCATTTCTGTAAAGTTGAAAAACTTCAGATTGATTTTGTATGGAGCAAGCAATGTCGAGTCATAAAATACACAACGAAACGCAAGCTATAATAGCCAATGAATAGCCAAAGTTAAGGTTAACCGCAACACCGCTGTGATATGTTGAGTGATAACCGCAAGGAGAAAAAAAATCTATACCGTCACAGCCCTAATTCTGTCTTTACTTTATATTGCCTAACTGTCACAGCTGAATCAAGCCAAAGGTCTGAGGCCGGCAGGGCCGGACATGCTTCAGAGGTATCTGCAGCAGAAGAGTGCAGAGATCAATGTCCTGCTTCAGAACATCCAGTCCCTCATCAACTTTCAAAATACTGTCAGTCCGCGGAAGGTCAAGCCCCAGCAAAGCCTCGACTCACAGACGGAAAGGCGGCGGCTGCCAACCAAGCAGCAACAGTCTGCCAAAAAGACCCCCTCAAGCCGCTGTTGTCCTTGAATGGCACTTCCTCATTTGAATGAATGCAACTCATACCCGCAGTATCCCTAGATACGGCATTCAATGATAGCGATTGACTTGAAATAAAAAAAAACAGCTATAAACTTTTTTATTTTTTTATTCAGAAGTTTCATAAATAGTATAACTGTACATGTCATGTTTTTACATGGGACACACCAAAGCAAATATTACATTGACAGTGTCCTGTTACTTATGTTACTCTGTGAGGACCACTAGGAAAACATACCAAGGAATAATACGGCATTTAGTGCAAAGCTGTCAAGGTCAACCGTCCATAATTTCGCCAGAGTAAAAGTATATGAGTATATTAATCAGTCTAGGTATAAAAGAAAAAGGTATAAAACATAACATTTCATTGTATTTTCTCTTTACATATTTGCAACAGAATAACCAAAATGATCAAAAAGGTCAAAGTGGAAGAATCTTTAAGAAAACATCTGACAATTAAAGACCAGCTGGGTGGATATTTTCTGTTGATCAGAGGGAAAAAACCTGCTATGGTCCTGATGAGGCCACCATATAGTTCTATTGAATGTTACAAAGAATGTTGCATTTTTAAAATAGAGGAATACAATATGTTGCAGCATTATCTCCTATTTCCTTTCCAAAACCATTTAGGGAATATAGGCATCCAAATGCAAGCCCCCGCCCCCCACTCTTACTGGCCATTAACTACCTGGCTGATTAACAACCCTTTAGTGCCTCAATTCGCACACCCCAAGTGTCCTTGTCTGAACATGCCTAATATAATTCACCCTCCACCCTCACATAGTAGGCAAATTCTTCCCATCCACAACAATTCGATGTTGAGAGAGCGATGCAACTTTGATCACAAATCCACCCTTGTCAAAATGGATTTCGACAACCCCTGACCACTACACCACTTTTCAAATTTGAGTCCAACAAAATTATCAATTCAGGTACACAGAATCAAAGCCTCAACTTCCTGGTTTTTATACTGACTTATGCCTGAACCTCAACCGAGTAGTTGCCACTTGAGCTTCTGTCTGAGAATCTTTGGCCATGTGCAGGATTTGGATTTTTTTTCCGCCCTCAGTACCACACTCCAGTTCTAGCATCTTCTCTTGCATCTCGGGCGCAGTTCACTGGTCCTCTCACACCCACTCAGCATCACACAGCTCCCGGCTCAGGGCTGGCAGTTGCAACGTCCAATTGCCATCCAGAGGGCGTACACACCGGCCACATCGCCACGCCAAAACCAAACTCCCGACATTACTTATTCACAGACAGCAGCAAGTTAATCTGAAAAAGAAAGAGCCGTGAAAAAGATGATGAGTTCTTACCGTGACTTAGCCCTGCATTCGTTATCTATCTTTAGCGTTTTTTTTTTCTCAATATAGTGGCTCTCAGCAGTTTTGGGATGTTGCTGTAAGCGGTATTATTAAAAACTATGTCAGGTGCCTAAAGGCTCCGCTAATCCCACAGTACTGTACCTGCTCCATAGATGGACAGGCAATGATTTGAAGGTCTTCTCCGCTGTATTCCTCCTGAAGCAGGGCGTGCAGTCTTTGGAATACCTGCTGGATATTATTCTGTGAGAGAAAAAAAAAAAAAAACATCCCATTACCGAGTGCTGGAAAGAAATTATTACTGCATTTCCATCTGGCCTACGGTCCCCCCTCGCTATCTTGTTTCCATGTCAACCGCAGAATTTTGTTTCTCCCTCATTCAGCTTAACCTGGCACCTTGATGAACAGTACACGGGCAGCACAAAGATTTCTCCATTAGGGTTCAATCGCACTCATCATTTACAGCTAAAAAGGCACACAAAGCCAGGCCAAATTAGAACAAAAATAATTCATTTATGATTGACAGGCCATTTACTACAGTGACTAAGCATGGCTATTGAATAAATGTAAGTCAATGATTTCTAACACTGTGAGAGGTTTGTTCACATGGTAATGTCCACCCACACCACTGCACAAAAAGGAATATTTCCATTTCTATGACGACAAGGAATTAAAAATTCCTCTTCTATCTTTAGGTTTGACTCTTAAGGGAGGGATACGTTAATACCTTCTTATTTATATTATCTAAAATAACATTACTAATCGGACCTTTGAGGACAAGAATGTTCCTGCTTTTGTAAATACTGTATGAAGGATTCTTTGAGTTTGAACAATGACTTGAAAAGAAAATTGATTCATTCGGTACATGCTACAACTTAGCACTTCTGCCACTCACCCGCACGGGCTTGAAAAGGATGAATTCGGTGTCTCTATTGGCTAAGTACAAGGACATGCTCTGTAAAGTGCTTGGCAGCTTGCTCTTCATCACCCGGTAGGTAGCCATCACTATATCGTTGATCTTTGCTGAAAAGAGAAAAGAAAGAGGAAAAAAAATTACTGGAGGGAAAAAAAGGAAAAAGAACTTTGACATGCCCTCTGGTATTTGCTAGACAAAGTTTTGATGAATTGCAGTGTGATGCTAGTGGCGTTGCCGGTGACAAATCTTACCCGGCTGTGCCCAAGGTTGCTGAGACAGACTGTATGTGGGACCCCCCTGGATGGCCATAGTTTTGAGAGCTGCCACCTGAGTGCAGACACAATCAAAACAAAACATTACAATTTGTCCTGGTGTGAGTGTAAGGCCAGGCAAACAACTGAAGTAGACAAAGAGTAGTATTTACTCAAATGATATCAAGAGTGATCTGGATAGAATGTTACAACCAATTACTGGTTAATACAATGAAAGATATAAAAAGGTTGAGTCACCTATTCTGGAGAATGCTCTTGTCAAAATCACTTTTTGTCAAAATCAGTCATTTTTTTCAGCGCACACACAGTACAGACAGGTAGCGGACCGTGAGGAAATATTCACTGATTTAGACAAAAACAGGTTTTGACAACAAGCATTGTCCAGGACACAATGTATTATCAAGACAAATGCATATACTGCACTGTATGCATCACATATCCCAGATGAAAAGAAGCCATCCTATCTTGAGTTGTCAGGTTAGTAGTACTGATACCTTCAGTCATCATTGAATAAGCCAACAAGATTTTTAAAAGGTTAAAAACTGAAGGAATTGAAGGTCCGGATGAGCCGTGGTTGCCTGAGGCTAAGTGGGAATCGGCTCCCAACAGTTACCTTGGTGAGAAACTCCTCAAGGTTCCCCACAAAGATCTGAGTCTGCTGCTGGATGAACTGCTCGCAGCTGAACTTCAGGTGGCGGTCCACATCCTTCTTAGAGTCGATGTAGTGCTCCTTTATCTCGGGGGTTCCCTTGGGGGCAACAGAGACAAAGGGGGTTTTAGCGTTATCAAGTGGCGTGTCCCTAGGGCAGTGTGCCATCTAAGCACATCAAAGTGTTACTGCATGTTGAATAAAAAAGGTATAAAAACTACCTCCAACAGGAATTCAAGTATGGCGTTGTGGCTGTTGGGTCGGAATAAATTGGGAAAGGCCTTTGGGTTCATCATTTTGAAGGCGGCATCTTTAACACAAAGCAAGAGATTAAATCAGAGGCTGGTGTAGTCTTAGAGAACTAGAGTGCCCTCTAGTGCTAGACATTTAACATGACCTTGGAGCACTTAGGAGGATAATAGGAGGAGGAGCGTATCTGCCCTGTGAGCCATCGGTTAATGTACATTATGGTTTTGGATTACACTGTAATTTCCACATTAATTGTTGCCACTGGTGCATGTGATAGGCACAAGTTGCTTAATGAGCATGAGAATGTAATGACTGGCTTTATGGAGCCGAACGCCAATGTTCCCCCTCCTTCACCTTTTAATTATCTTACCTCGCGTTTTCTTCAGGTCCAGTGAGATCTCCTTGATGGCGAAATCGGTGTGAAATGGGGCAATCTGTTCGCGCATTATCAGCAGGTGCTTGATCAGGAAAAGTTGTCCATCTATTTGTGTCTACAGAAAAAGTGATAGCGCACTGTTAAATCCACACTGCGGGCCTGCCAACACCAAAGGGCATCTGCTGACTATCCCAGCTACAGAGAACATAAGAAGTGCAGGCCCAGCGACGATAAGGGAGTGTGTCTAATTAATAACTGCTAATTAACCATAGCTGGAAAGGAGGACATATTTCTGTGACACAAAAATAGGAAACTGAAACCATTTAATTCTCAGCTAGCCATTACAACACTGGGTTGTGGGGGGAACACACATGATCCTGTGGGATTGATGCTGCTACTTTAATTTGAAGTGTTGTGTTGAAAAAAAGGCCAAATAGCAAATATAGACAGCAAATGCAGAGGTGAGAGAAGAAGCCCATAAATAAAGGATGGTCTGCTCAAACCTCTGTAAAGCATAATAAATCACCCATTAAAATAAACTGTGGATGACAACCGAGCTGCTTTAGCCGAGAATCCTGTTGCCAGAAGGAATTTGAATAATAGAGCACATTTTACAATAAATAAAGCATTGAACAATAAATATCTAAAAATAGTTCAGTAAAGCATACTCTGCTCTAATGACGTGTGCCAACCTTGTTTTTAAGGATGATATCCGAGGCTTTGAGCAGGGACCCGATGCAGGCAGATAAGGCTTCTTGAGATAAACCTTGGAAGACTGCTCTCTGGAAAAACCACACAGTAAGAAAAGAAAGGAATAAGAAATGCAAAAGTGGAAAAAACGTATACAAGATATTCTCCAGGATTTGAGAATAGGAGGCTAGACATCTATACATACTAAATGGTAAATGGTAAATGGACTTGACTTATATAGCGCTTTCTAGCCGATTTTCTCAGCCCCAAAGCGCTTTACATATCTTACCACATTCACCCATTCATACACACACTCATACACCGATGGTGGACTCACATCTATACATCTGTAGAGCTTGGACAGGCAAACGAGCGTTCGTCTGACAGTGGGGTACCACATGCCGTGCAGATCAGCAGGAGAAATGGATGTCTGTAGGCTTGATGCTTCTACATTCCCTGTATTTGTTGTACAAAAAAGGATGAAGAGGCATCAGGCAAATGACATAAACACATCAAGTTGTTAAAAAAAAAGATAAAAAGTAAAAAAACTGTTTAAATGTGGAAACACGGACCAGCGTTGCTGTTTCTTCTAGCACTGGGATCCTCAAGCTGAACATCGGAAAAGGAAGATTCTTGTGATATCTGCTTCATGTGCTCTTCCTTTAAGCTCTGAGCGATTCTCTGTTGATGGCAAAAGGGGAAAAAAGCAAGAGTATGTAGATTTAACGCTTTTTTTTTTTCTTCATCATTTGCTTTAAAAATACATGGTTTTTACAGGCAAACAGAAAATATAATTTTCAACTTGCAAAACGAGTCGTAAGGCAGACAGAAAGTTGAGGAAACATCTAAAGGAGAGCATCAAGGAGACTTCATAGTAAGAACATTTTTTAGTTGCAACACATTTGAGAGCTGTTACACAAAAGTTAGTATATGAGACTCAAAGGAATATTTAACAACGTGCAGAGACTCTCGAGGCCAAGGACCTTCAGAGGCCTTACATTTGGCATAATTCAACTTGAAACATTACAACCTGTAGATAGAAAGTCTTTCATGTGAGAGTCACTTTTATTTCCACAGGAAGTCTACAGATCTTTAAAGACTTAACATGAGGTAAAATTCAACACTGAAGACAGACAAAACCATACATTAAGAAAGACGGGAGAATGTGCCTGCACTATCAGGGAGATCTGATATTTAGAAAAATAGTGAACTAACCACTAATTTACGAGCATTCCAAAAGAACCAACAGGGCTTTCTTTACAAGCAATTACAGTTAAACGATTTAAGACTGATCAGACTATTTCAGATATAAGCCTTTTGGAAACAATTGTCTCTGCTCTGGGAACTTTGACGAGCCCCCTTTTTTCCACATTTTATAGTCCCAAACTATTAATTAACCAATGATAATATAATTTTTGCAGTAATTAAATCCACGTTGTGTAACAGTGGTTGAGTAAAAGCTAAAAATGTCGGCAATTAGTGGAAGTTTTGTTTCGGAAGATGTCAGATATGGTTGAAAACTATACCAAGAGCTTCCTTTTACCTCCATCATCTCCAGTTTGTCGGGATAGGCCAGATCCCCTGGAGCTGGGTTGTAGCCTGTGATGTCTGTCTGGATGTAAATGTGAGTCCTGTAGACCAGCCTCTCCTGGACATCCTCCAGCATCTGCTTCACCATTCCATCAAAGGCCCCCAGCTGAACCGCTACACACAAGCCGGCTCGGTTTACAGTTGGACAGATATCAAAATCATTCACAACAACAAGGCTCTCTAGCCCAAACCTTTTGTTATGAATAGTTACAGATACAGATACACATACACCGCTTTCTGCAATACTGACCCTGGAGATTGTGTTTTTCACAAAATTCACATTCTTGGTTTTTGTCTGTGTTTTACATAGTGATCCCAGGGAAATGTTTAATTAATAATTATATTAGAAAGATTATTTAACTGCCAAAAGTCGAAGGGGGGTCCAATCTTTTTTTTCTTAAAGTATTATATTAATCCCCAAACTCAAGCACAGCTGTATTTTAGTAATCTAATATTTAGCACCGGTTATGACGATGCGACAAGCTTTGAGGAGAAGGGAAGGTCCAACCTACCATTGTTATGAACGTGGTCCTCCAGCATCTCATTCTTGAGGATACTGCAGAGCTCAGACAGGGTTTCCAGATGCATGATGTGGATGATGAGCGGTCGTAGGACATCATACAGGGACAGACACAATTTCTCAAGCAGCTCGCTGTCAGGGATTAAAGACCATTTAATTGCTTTGTGCAACTGAGAGACGTCTCAAATGACACTTTCTGGTTATTTCAAGCTTCAGGTTTTCCTTCAAGTTAAAGAATAAAGTAATGAATACAAATAATTATGCCAACTTCCTAAAAAAAAAAAATTCTCTTCATTATTCAACTTCAACCACTGCTGTGTAAACAGTTTTTTTCAAACACTTATCGTGCACTTGAAAGTGTCACGCCTTAGACAAACACATAGTGCTCGATGAGAAGCTGGCTTTCTATTTGTTCAGGGATCAAGTTTTCAGAGCGCCGGGCACAACTCACTCTAGTTTAGGTGTAGGTTTGGAGAAGAACTCATTGTACAGTTGGTGTTCGTCCTGGCACACGTGAACCATGAAGGCACAGCCGCTGCGAACCTGGGCAAAAACACACAATGATTCAAGCAAGCAAACCCATTGGCACAGACACAAGATGCATAACCTTTCAGATTTCATGAAAAGAAAAAAAAGTCTTGGACAGGTAGAGCGGCTGTTATGACGTTTGTAGCATGACATTCTGACCTTTACAGGATACCACATCAAGCCAATTAGTGAAGCGTCAAAGTACAGAGGTATGTCCAGATGCCAACACTGTACCGGTTATTTCTGATGTATCAAATCAAAATGAAAAATACTCCTGAATATATTATGGTGCCAAGCCTCAGTTCATTTCATGCCAGGAACATGGCACAATATTCACGGCTTTATTGATGAGAAATGACAAGAATATACAAAAAAAAAACACACAGGAATAAGCTTTGGATGTCTGCTGTGGATACAATGTGGGGTTATGCTCATTTATCATGTGCACAGCCTCTTGTCTCTCTACCAGGAAATATCTCCCAAAGGGACCAATGGACCATACTGCACATTATCTGCAAGCTCAAATGTCACCTCACTATATCTAAAAGGGCAAGTTGCGCTTTGAACATGTGGTGCCTTACCAGAGCGCAGTGGTCTTTGCTGTTTTGGTTGGTCAGGTCAGTAATGGTGGATGTAATGCTGGGGCTGAGGAGCTGCTCCCTCTGGTCCAGGTAGCACTGGTGGATTTCGTCTAGGAGCTGGTGGTACCTGCTCACATATAAGGGCGGGATGAGTTCATTTTGCACAATAACTGTATACAAGATATGACAGGAATGCTAAGGCTGCAACTTCATTCTGGAAAAATGGGCTCAAGACGACTTACTCTGGAATCTTCTCCGCTCGCTGTTCTATCTGCTCAATCAGTGACTGTAAAAAAAATTAAGAAATTTTAAAAAAGTAAATGAAAATGTCATTTTGTTACAGAAATGTAATCCATGTGGGTAAAAAAATAAATAAATTATACTCACTCTAACTTTAGGCGCAGCTGCTCTGAACTTAACATAGTAAAGTGTAAAGGCATTGTCTGCGTTAATCAAGCCCATTGGATCCTGGCGAGACAAAACATTTTTTATTGATATTTGACTGGAAAGATACTGTATCAATTCCTCTATACACCATTGTTGTCTCTTCAAGGAGTAGGACGTGTGACACTTCGCTTACCCTTTTTGTTAACTGGCTTGTGAGATTCTGCATAGTGTTTACGATGTGGATCTTCATGTAGTGCATAGCTTTAGAAAGGCATTGTTTAAACTTGACCAAATAAACGGTGTAGTCCTTGAAATTAGGCTGCAAACAATAAGAGACAAGTGAGAGTTAGGCAACTGTTATTTTGATCGAATACACATATAGTGCAACCAAGGTATAGATAGATTATTCTACAAGGGTAACAACGTTTTTTAGTTATAACAAGTCAACTGTATGTTGTCAAGGTCAGTCACACACTAAACTCTATTCATAAAATGTATTCATTCAAACACATTTAGTGCTTAAAACCATGAACTTGTGTCTCATTATTCCAATGCCTGTTATACAATATACTGCACTGACATAACAGTTTTTTTTAAGAAGGCATAAGCTACTTACATGTGAGGAAACATATTCAATGCAGTCATCCAATTTGGACAGCATTGGTATAAAGCCTTCACTATTTACAGACAAGGTTGGTGAGTTCAGTTTCTGCGAAGACAGAGAGAAAGCCCGGCTCAAAGTACTTCCAAACATGTATCCAACAACGATGATCTTCCCGTTTTTGTAAGGAAATCCTTTTTAGTTGTTTTTTCAGAAAAGTATTATTAACTAAAATTCTTATTTGATATTCGAAAGGTTAAGTCAAAACATATTCTTTTTTAGAAATAATTATGTAGGAAATAATAATACGACTAGACTACTTCTATCTAATTAGCAATTAACATTTACAATGCATACATTCAATACAACATGTTTTAGGATGTATACAACAAGAAGAATAAAAGAAAAAAAAAACAGCCCACCGTGTTTATGTTTTCTAGCTCGTTAAAATATGACAGTTTCTGCTGTATGCTCTCAGCCAGGTCAACAAGTTGCGACTGCAAAGAGAGAACAAAACAAAGCACAGTTGACACAATACTACGGCATGACAGTTTCATTTCAGTTCCGTTCAAGTTCTCCTCAAACGGTCCAATCTACATATATTTGGAAACAAGAGCAGCGATTTGCACGAAACAGAGGGAATAATAAAAAACTGCAGCGTCAACAAGATATTAAATATGCCACAGAGAGAATGTGCAGCAGACTGATTTTTTTTTTAGGACCTGTATAACGCCTGCTGGCAAATTTTGCATTTAGCCAAACTTTTATGGGTGTCATGCTGAACTAGATAGTGTGCAGTATTTCCAGTCATCTCCGGTGTCTCCTTCGGGTGTTAACCTAGTTGGTTTTAAACTATTTCCTCATTCAGGGACACTCCAGAGTTCAGAGCAGCTCCAAAGGACTACATAACTTTTACAGCTAATCAGGCTTTTTCTGTGTTGGAAAGTGATAATCATTTTCGCCATTACTTGATACTCGGCCTGTCCTTGACTACAGCAGCAATACATTCAGTACATTGACTCAAACGCTTGGGTTAAAAGATAAATAGAAAAGTGTGCAGCCTACCTGCTCTTTTAGGAGCTGTTCACAGGCCTCGTGTAAGGTGCCAGTCTTATTGGACACAAACAGATATTGTTTCTGAAGGGAGTCTAAGTGCTCCAGAGCGGCACTGACATCTTTCAGAATAGCGTCGCATTGCTCCTGGTAGCAGTTTAGATCATCTCTGGTTTTCCTGAAGAGGAAAGCAGACGTAGTGTTTACTGAGGTGATGTAATCGTTAGCATAGCAATGTGACAAATAACACTGAGCAGAAAAATGTGATACGCTGTGCTGTATGGGTTGGCATTTTCAAGTATGTGGCACTTCTGACCAGACATCAGAAAGGGACGTTGCAGCAGATGTGTTACGCAAGCCGTCAGAGGCATAACGCCAGCTGCCACTACTAGGAGTGCGTTGCAAATTGCATGGAGAATTACAGTAGCTGTGTATCTGAATCTAATGGCAGTGGGGGCGGGACCTGATAAGCCTTTGGCTTCTCCTGCCACCCTTCGGACGATAACACAAAGTAATATGTATGAATATGCAAAGAGAAAATTGTGTATTGTGTGTAATTGTCCGGAATAATAATAATAAAAAAAATTAAAAAATGCATACAATTTGGTCATAACATTGCACCATAAACTTGACTCCCTTTCTTGTATATCACTGTTATTGCTGGTTGTTCTCTCTAACCCCCATGGCACAGGAGTGTGGGTCAAAATGACCAAAAGAAAAAGTAATGCTGTTATGCATACTGTGAACGAATTTAGAGGGTATCTGTGGATTTTGGATTCTGGACATCAAAATATTTTTCTGGCATGTAAAACGCATGGAAGTATGGGTACTGATACTGAACGCAGGGGTTTAGCCCGTTGTGCAGCAGATTTTTGGCCCTGCTCCGTGGAACACACAGCCAGACCTACGGTCTGTCACATCCATGGCCTCTTTTAAAGGCAAACTTGAAACATAAATACTGGCTTATATGTTACCCTATGTCTCTGTGCATGTGTGTGTCTGTGGTTTATGCCTAGCTGGAATGATTATAAGACCAAATTTATTTCAATTGAATGCATTCAAAATTGCAGAACAAATTCATCAAAGACATTCAGATGTCTGAAGCAAGGCTCCTTTAAAATTAGAGTGGTTGTGGGTTTTTACAGTCTGAGGGGTGTGTGGGGGGTGATTGAACAAGCAATTTAAATTACCTACTGCTTTACACTGCTTTGCCTTGGTTGTAATTTGTCCTGCCTGCCCTCCTCTCAACATGCAAATGAGTCAGTATGTATGACAACAACACAGTGTAGGGAGAATCATTTACATTTACACACCTGTACTTTGCGCTCTCCTCCTGGTCCATGTTTGCCTGCAACTTGGCAAACCAGGCAAAAAACTGCAACACAAATTGGCACCGTTTGTTAAATCCATTGCATTGTATGACGTATGTTGAAGGTTGCACTATGAATGACTGACTGGCTGCAGCACAGACTGGTCTACCTGTTGTGCAGTTTCTATCCTGTCGTTCTCCATGTCGAGCGCCTGGAAACCCTTGAGCAGGATATCCTCCGTTGAAGCGGGCACGGTCGCTGAGAAAGAGGACTGCAAGGAGCGCGACGAAAGGTTGCACAAGTCCTCAATGGGCAACTGCAAAAACACACAAAACAGAAGGCTCTCTTGTTGTACCTAAACAAACCCAACATGCCTCGGTATAAGAAGCTAGCTGGACGGCTTGAGTCCCGCTGCTTAGCCTACACGCTAGCATTCAGTGGTGTATTAACTTTAATATCATGTTTACACAGCCGACAGGTGAACTAAGCTCATACAGAGTTAGTTTACGTCACTGGCGTTTAGAGAAAGTAACTTAGCTTCCCTGTGTGCTAGCTGGCTAACCAGGATTCACAACTCACCTCTGATGGGACGGGGAGTGTTTCGGCAGCGGCTCGGATATCCAGCACCGAGTCGGTTTGTTTCTCCGTGAGAGGAGCCATGGCGTCGGTGCGGCGGTCCCATAACGACAGTTTCTCCCAGGTATCTTTATCCGTGAGGTCTAGGAGTGACAGGTCTGTGAACGCCATTGTCACTCTGCGCAGGCAACAACGTCAGCAACAGCGGTAGGTACTTCCTGTTCCGGGAGCGTGGGCGTGGCTTAGTGAAGTTGACGTACAGCTCCAGCTACAGAGCTGAATTTGAGCCTTTGAACCGAAACATGGTCAATTTAGACAAGTGCGTTTTATACTTTTCATAGTGATGCTGGCCTGCCTAGAAACATGCAAGCAACATGAACTGATTTTTGTGTGTGTTTTTATTTTTATAATTTCCACTTTATTGGATAGTTTTGCTATTTTTTGTTTCTTTGTTTTCTTTTATGATGTACATCTGGATGTAAATAAAACTCAGGCTGACTTAACGGTTAGCCCTGCAAAAATTGCTGTGTATTTTTGTAGCATTTAATTGCCCACAATAACCTGGACAGAGCACTTAACTATGATGCAACTATGCAATTATTGTCATGTTCCCCTCCACAAACATATACTTTTGTAGACTTACTTTTTTTAAATTAATTTCTATATTTTTGTTATGTTTCATGTTGGATTTATTTTGTTGTTTTGTCTGTTTGTTTGTTTGTTTGTTTGTTTGTGTGTTTGTGTATATTTTTTCTTCATTCTCTTTTAATTAATGTCTTCTGTGCCGATCAAACCAGTCACTTCATAATTATGATAACTGTCCATGCATAAATGAATGTCAAGTTTTAAATGACAATAAATACGTTTAAAAAAAGAAAGAGAAAAGTGCTGGAACAAAACTGTTATTACGTTTTATAACGTTTATGTTTAGATCATACCTTCATATAGTAACTATGTTGATAAGTCACTCACTTTAATCTAGCCTTTTAATATATTCTTTACCAATTGCTATTTATCCTGTATTTTCTTTGAACCACCAGACCAACAGACCAATGTGATGAATGAAATTTTACTGGGTGGGATTAATATGGCCTTTTGATTTAGCACAGTCATCCATCACAGATTTACAAATCCAGCAGGTGGAGCCCCGGGGCACATGCTTCAAATTGAGATTTTCAAGTCCCTTTTTATTGTGTCTGCAATTAGGTGTCTTTGCTCTAAGAACACTCTGAGACAAAGGCAATTGATCACATTAGTGATAGTGTTGACTCACATAGATAATTTTTCTTATCCATCAGCATACAGAGCTTCAACTTTATTGTTTGCCAACTCTCCTTAGTTTGTATTTGTTTAAGCATGTTGAAGAGAAAGCACATCTAAGTTAAGTTTGTTTTCTTTGCCACAATGTTTTTTTTATTTTAGCACATAATGGACAGAAGAAACTGGGAAATATTGAAACCCATCACAATCAAATGTTAATTTTATTGAAAATATATATTTAATTTTACATATTTTCTTCAACATCCTCTGTGTGTGATATAAAACAGTAATGTTATTTTCTTTTGCACCATGCATCTATTATTATTATGAAGTAAAAAAAAATAATAATTAAAAAACAAGAAATGTGTTGCCATTTATAATTATTAAAACAAATGGCTCCCGGTATTTCTTTGCACATAAACATTTACACATATGAAGATCCCAACAGTGTCCTGTTAGCATTACATGGGGGAGGTAGTGTTCATGTATCACAGCTTTGTCTGCAGGGTGTCTCATGGGGAGGTCAGACAAGGTTCAGATTTCCTCCCTTTTTTTTGTTCTTGTCTACTTTAGTTAAAAGGAGATGCTGCAGAATTCAAGCCACGCTGCTCCAGAACAAAAAGAGATGTCGGAGCCAATCTTGTCAGAAGTTGTATTTAGGCTCATGTGGGTCAGGGTGAGTTCTGTAAAACACAACGGATATCTATGACGTTGGTGGTGATGCTTTCTTTTCACCGTGGCAATGAGAGAGAGAGAGAGAGAGAGAGAGCTTGTTGAGGCTTAAGTGAGAGATCAAGTATCAATGAGTGCAAACACATAGTGTACAGTTTATTCAATTAACATCTTAATGAAACACGTTTCTTATGAAGACAAATCACACAGAGGATCTCATGAAGTCACTTTTATTACATTTTGTCAGACAGATGTGTAGTTGTGAAAACCGTGATGTGAAAACTGCTTGAAAGGAGGAGATGAATTTCATAAGACCAAACTGGACTCAAAACATTTACAGATAATAAATATTGTTAAAAGTCCTGGATCGGCCGATTTCACATTAAATGTGGAATTGAAACTTTTGTTGACTATTTTTTTTCTGATCCGATTTAAGTGCTTTTGTTTCCTTACAAAACACAGAGAAGGATAAATGATGGTACAGGTGGCTAAGAAACACATTTTGTATAGTAACATCTTCTCAAAGTGCGATGACTTTTTAAAAAATCCTTTAAAAACATTACATTTAAAATAGCCTATTATACAACCCCTCCCAGAGACATTACAGTCAGAGAGTGCACTCGCCACTTGCACTAAAAAGGTTTTTTTAAGTCACCTTTAACGACACATGAATGGAAGCGTGTGTAATCTGAACCTTAAAAAATGAAACAATTTGGAGCCTATTTGTAGATATCTCCATGCATTTCAAGCTGTAAGCAAACCCCTTAAAAACTCTCCCAGCAGTGTAATGTACATAAATGTGCAAAGCAAAGAAATACAGCTACGGATTCTTGTAAATTATTTCTTAAACAATTCCAGTCTATTTCAACATATAAGCTTGATTACGAATGTACACCTGGGCTATTTATTGCAATCGCATTAGTTTTTTTTATTTTGTCAACAACAGTATGCGGGCATCACAGTCAGTGAGGAGCAGGCAGGTCCGGTCTCTTTTTTATGGGTATGCAAAGAAACTAAAGCAGGACAGGTTTTTTTTTTGTCAGTGGTTGTAGTCTGTCCCCTCTAAGTGATCTGGGATTGGTAGTCCAGTGAGGATGGTTAAACACCTGTTCCACACGTTGAACACGGGGCACACGGGCTGAGCAAAGGCGATGTCAAACGTGTACAAGTGCTGGGAGCTGACGGCGTCGTAGAAGGACAGAGAGCCAGAGTCATAGTCCAACAGTACTCCGAGGCGCCTCAGGTGGGGCGAAGGCTCGATGGGCATCTCCTTACTGTTGTGACGCACCACCCACGAGTTGTTGCATCGAGACAGCACCCAGGAGGCGGAGTTTTTGCCCACCCACTCGTGTTTTGGGGCCGACTTGTATGCAATGCCCACTGCAAACCTGAAAGCCCAATGGAGGGGGGGTAAGTAGGAATTCATAAATACCGGCACGTTTCCAACATTGTAAATTTGATGATAATATTAGAATACAACCATGATAGTGGCCCTGCAAAGGTCAGCAGAGGATAACGCGTTATGCTAATGTCAGCATGTCTGTCTGTCTGTCTGTCTATCTATCTGTCTGTCTGTCTGTCTATCTGAATGTTTAACGTGTTAACATGCTAACATTAGCTAATTAGCTCAAAATAAAATGTACAGCTGAGGCCATTGGGAATATTATGACTTTTGCAGGTATTGAGTCATGAACCATCTGACCTTAACTTAAGGGATCATCACCGTGAGTGTTACAATTGTATTCTGTGTGGATCATGTTTTTACCATGTGCTTCCTCCTATCAGAGCTTCCCAGTAATGGCGGCCGCTGTCGATGTAAACATTTCCTGTGACACCGTAGCTGCTGTGGCTGGAGAAGCGGTCCTGGCTGTGGCTCTTCTTGGACGACGTCTCGTCCCTCTCCACTGTCAGGTTGTCATGGGACACCCTCAGCTTCCGGTGAGCTGACTTTGCGTCCAACTTGAATGGTTGACCTTAAAGAAAAAAGTGAAAAAGGGGAATGCATAATGATTCTCTGGAAAAAAATCATTGAAAGAGCGAATTCTGTGCACTCAACTTACTGTTAGTTTTGAGCTTCCCTGGTTCGCTGCTGCGGTTTCCAGCCTGGTTTATTGCCTTCACTAAGAAAATGTACTTGATGCCACACTGGAGCCCGTGCACAGTGTAGTGGTTTTGCTTGATGTTTGGCACAATCATCCAGCTATCAGTGGAGTTACACAAACCTGCGGGGCCCAGACAGAGAGGAAAATTCATGCTCAGCTAGAAGCTCACTCAACCTCTAAAATCCAGAAGTGGGACAATATCATTGTAAGCAGTGTTTCAATCTTTCAATTTCTCTTTTTCACTTAGTCACAGTTGTATTACCACTCGCACAGGTGTGCTTGAGAATGAATTGCTTGATGGAGCATGTTGTGATCTCGTTAGAGCAATCAATTCCAACAGTCTTGCTGTTCGGTTCAACCCCGGGATAATATTTAGCTTATGATGTGTATCTGGATGCAAATCCGGGGCTGACTGAGCTCTCACTTTTTTCCCTTTTCCCTTCCTAAGCCCTGCAAAAAATTGCTGTATATTTTCGTAGCATCTCATTACCCACAAGAGCCAGGACAGAGCTCTCCACAATGCAATATTATGCTTGGATATTGTAACACAGGCCCCCCAAACAATTTGAAGTCCTTCATAGAATATCCTTTCAAATCCCTCCATCATTGTCCTCTTTCCCCATGCACCACCACAAACATTGCACAGTACTCCCACCGGAGAGCTGCTGAGAACAGACTTACTGACAACATTGGATTGGCTGGTGAAGATGGCGTACTGAAGTTCATACGATACAACAGAGAATTCATCGTCTGATGTCCAGTGAACCGTGATGGTGTCATACGAAGCTGTGCATAGTTCCTGGCGGATTACCGGCGGATTTGGTGCTGCAATAGGATACAAAGCAAAAGAGAAAAAGGTTGTTCTGAGATGGTAGTGAAAGCTGTGTATTCTATTCTGCACACAGCAACATGAAAATAACAAACAAACGAACAACTCACAGTGCAACTCAACGCAAAAAAAGCACATCTATTTGTTTTATTCTGAGGGTAATTAGGCTCGGCTTGCTCTTCCTCCAGCTATTTCAGCTACAGCCCCCATGTAGAGTTAAATTCACGCTGCACAGCGGGCACCGAGCGTAAACAATCAAACCTGTTACATTCAGCTTGAAAATGAAGCTTAATTGTAACGAAACATTTGTGAGAGCTTTTTAGTTTTCTGTCATTGGCTTACAAGCACACAGTTGAAGTCCCAGCTACTACTGCCTATGACAAAGCCTTTAAATGTATTCTATAATTGAAGGAAAAGGTAAAGATCATTTTCAATGCACCGTTGTTTTGGATAAAAGGAAGCCGACAAATCATCTGAAATTATGGAATGAAGAACTGGCCAAAACCTGAAGTGTATCTCATTAACAGCTTATTTTAATGATTGATTTCCTTAAACAGGCTTCGTGCCAGACAGTGAAACATTGTGTGTTTTCCACTTAAACCCATGCTGCTCACCTGTGAGGTAATCCAAGCTTTCCAGCATTTTCTTCTCCCGTGTGAAGTCCAGAGCAAAGGTATCGAAGGTGTCATTCAGGTTGATTTCGGGTAGCAGGATTTGAGAGGAGGCCGTTGCCATGGAAACTCTGCAATAATAAAGGCATTTCATTATCAGAAGGTGAGAGTTGTATACACCGCGACACGTAGCTATTGTCTGTTGATAGTGCTGGCGTTTTTTTTTCTTTGTAACCTCACCTCTCGCAGATGCTTTTCGCCGTTTGGAGAAAGCGAGTGTGATCCGACTCCTTGAGAGTATGGTCGGCCTGAGTGATGAGGGACGAGGACCTCTCAATGCACTGCTTGCAGCTGGCTATCTGCTGGGCCAGTTTCCTCATCCGCACAGACTGGCAGAGAGGGAAAAGAAAAAGGGGCCATGTTGATTGATGAAAAGCTTGGTAAAAAATCAACTGATGTATACAACCTACTGGAAGAGGCACCATCCTACCAGATGCTAGATTTGATTGTACCTCCCCAATTTAAAATAAAATCTACTCAAGAAAATCTGATGTACACCTTTGGCAACCAGGTTGTGTAAAAACTTACAAAGCTGTGAGATTCAACCTGTTCTATACAGTCCACTGGCATGAGAGGTGTATTTATGAAACATCAAACTGCAAAACTGAACCCCAACACAGTCAATTCCTCAGTTTTAAACAGGCAAAGTGTCAACGTGGATGAACTCTTTCCAAGTTATTACAACAACAGCCGGTGTAAAATCCCCACAAGTATTGGTGAACATTTTTGTATTTAAAATACGGGGTGTTAAAAGTACTCTATAAAGCCCAGCCCACCCCTTCTCATTTCGAAACCAACCTGAATCTTCACACTGCCACTGTCGCACTTTATTTTCTTATGCAACAAAAAAAACTCTTTTTAGAGTTAATTTAAAATGTTTGCCTCATTGGCTTAGTGAACCTCAGAACCTGACACCAGGCACAGGGTGAGGAAGGAAAGAAACCCCCATCACAGGAAGCCAGGCTGATCTTACCCTGTCATTGAGCATGGCACAGCAACATGTCATTGCCTCTCTAATATCTAACAAGGGAAATGGAGGGGAAATGATTCAAGAGGCACAGCATATGCACATCAAATGTATGGACACTGTGCCAGGATTGCTTCAGTCAGAGCTCGGGACAGACATTGAAGACAACATACCACAATAAAAGCTGGTAGTCTGGTGAGTATTCGGCGCAAGCAACTTGTAACAAAGTAAACAAAACCAAATACAAAATGCAAACAGATGCGAGGACTTCGTGCCAGCAGCCGAATATCTGAGCTTCAGGGGCAGGAAAGAGAAGTTGAGTGATTTGTCAGCTGAGATGTCAGAAAGCTTTGACTGAACCATCAATCTGCTGTACATCTTTGTTTTTCCCATGCCACCTAAGCTGCCCAGGGCAACAAATGCACAACAAATTAAAAAGAAATATGACCAGAAAGAATGTTAGGAAGTCGCATGTTGACGGGAATGTTGCACTTTTACTAATAAAGATAAAATAAATAACTTAAATATACTTTTTTTTTCAAACTGGTCTACCACAAACTTGACATTTATGAAGACGACCATTTTCTGCTTTTGTTCAAAAACAATAGTAACATTTAAGGACTCTCGAAATACCTCGAGAACAGTAGTAAACAGACCAAAAAATAGTGGAACAGTGGCACAAGTACAGCGGAGCAACAATAAAGTTAATCAAATGAAACAGTGATGTCAGCTGCTCCACAGTATAAAGGTCATATCAGGACATGTCAGGCAGCAAAACCCTTCGTGCTCTGAGCTGAGGCAGAGTGGGCTTTACTGCTTATGGATTACACTACACTCGGGTGTCGAGCTGTAAGCTAGCCGCTTGGGGTGGCAAGGTTATCAACACCCGCATGGCGATACACGAACAAACAAACAAAGGTTATCAGGGCACAGAGGGGGAATAAACAACCGTACCTTTCCCTCCTTTATCTTGGTAGCTATGATTTGTCTTCGCTGCTGTATGATATTCACCAGCAGGTCACACTCCTCCAGCAGCTTGTTTTCTTGTCGCGATGCGTTTACCTGGACAGGACAGAGGCAAGATAAATAAGAGCCAGTCACTCAACTGGAGAGTTATGCATTTCATTCACTTTCGCCAAATGTTTTCAAATATACTATTTAACAAATACACAAATTGCCCACTGAAAAATCTATGTGAAGCAAGGGGTCAGTTACAAATATATGGTGAAGTGAAATAAGGAACCAAATACAATACCGAGTGAATACAGTGATGTACCATATAACCATGTTTTATTTGAGTCACATAATATCTACTTTTAATGTTTAATATCCAAGTTTGTGCACACATATTTGGCCTACACACTACACAACGCGATGAAAAGCCACTCTCCGATACGCTCATTTATCTCCTTGTTAATAATTGAATGAGTTGTCGCCCATGAAAATGCCACAGAAGCGAGGAGCCTCTCTACCTGAAGGGGGGGTGGGGGGTCGGGGGTGGGGGGGGACAGATAAACAGCCTCACCTCCACGTGTTGACAGGTCTGGATAAGTTTGCCCATCAGACTTTCCAACTCACTGGTCCTCTTGATTAGATTGCTGAGGTTGGAATCCAGGGCTTGCTGCAAAAGCAAGAAGTGAAAATGAGTATTTCATTACACAAACACACACACATACACACATACCCAGCCAACCCACACAAAACAGCCAAATAAATCTTGGAGAAGAGGCAGGTGAATGGGAACACAAGGATCATATCTGGCTTGGAAGTAATGGGCACAGGAGAGGACACACAAGGCTGCCTCTGGATATGACTGGCCACATTTGGAGCCCTGATCAGTGTAGATTCCCCAAACCCCCCCCGCCCCCCTCCCCCCCCCCCCCCACACACACACACACACACACACCCCCACCAGGTCTTCCCTGTGTGCCAGAGATCCCCTCACGCTGCCTGCTGAGGCCGCAGAGCTTAGCCGAGCATCTGCCAGTGATTTGGACGACTAAACCTCCGGCTGTGTTAATCACTGACTCAGATCAAAGGCTTATGTTTCAAACTTAATCTCCGACTGTAATTGGGTAGCACCATGCCTGTGTTCTGTGGTAGTACAAAATGACTTCTGACACAAAGCATTATTCTTCTTAAATAAAAAGATTAAATTGGGTCATTACGTTTGAATCTTACTTTTCACTTTTAAGAGAAAAGTGTAGTACAACCAAAACAAGTAGAACTGGTGGGCAGGTGTGGAAAATGACATAACATAAAAATTGATTGACATTGTTTTATTACACACACTGACACACCTCTATAACAAAATCCAAACTATTAGTCCCGCTGTAAGGAGCCCATGTTTTGAAGTGATTTAAATACAAATTGTTCTTGTTTTAATCTATTATCAAATGTCTTGATAATGTGGATAATGGATGTGGAACACTTTGTTTTAGAACAATTGATGTTTAAGAGGTTCACGTTATAAATTATATACACTCCAAGATTAGGGCTGCAATATATCTAATATATATAATATAAACTTCCAACATAGACCCCAGACAGTAAGGAGGTTATGCAGAGTAGATATACTTAAAAAAATAATGAAACATTTAAATGCATTATTTCCCATAATTTCCATTCCAACAACATCATTTTATTTTTTATTATGTATAGATCACTTTAAAAGCAAACCATCTTCATGCCCCCCTTTACAACACTTTCTGGTAGTCTACATCTGATTGGCCAAATATTGACAAGTAGAGCATGAATTCTTCGACATGGAATAGCCTATCATTCACTGTTGTTCAATCACTCTTTGTGTATACCTCGAATGTTGATATTGCGATCACGATACATTTTCTAATATACTGTTCAGCCCAATCCAAGATTGATTAAATAGTGTATCTCCACAAGTTGAAAGCACAACCATTATAAAACCTTTCCCTTCAAGAAACATACCGCACATCTAAACGGGGCATCTCGCCTGGTTCCCCTTGATCAAATACAAACTACTGAAAAAAGTCAAGAAACTAACAAAGTGCCAGTAAATATCCGAGCCCGGCAACATAGTGGGGCAGACCTCTCTCAGTTAAGATGTTTCACATTGCGATTTCATAAGGTGGGTTCCAAAATAGCAGATGCTTTTTATTTAACCGCTCAAGGCTATGATTTATTTATATGGAAGTGAAGAGAAGGAGGTGAAAATCCTGAAGGTACAGGTGGGGCGAGTCCAAAACTTTTCAAATGGATGCATGATAACATAACATATTAATCAAACCGATGTTGAATATAGCCAAATTGCGTAAGCTCAAAGCTCTCCCAAGAAGTATCACGTAAAGCCGAAAACAGAACACAGGAGAAAGCTAATGGAAAAGATAGAAAGCCTGAGAGACAAAGGGGAACATTTTGGTCTACTGGATTTTCTCTCCATGTGCCTAAAATATGTCTTCTCCATGCAACATTAATATCAACCCACGTGTTTAGACAACTCTCTCTAATGGAGGCCTCTTCCCTAGAAGCATTTTCAGGCTGATGAGAGGAAAGAATAGCGGCTTCCTCTTGTGCGTGAATGCTTCTGGTCCCACACCTTTGCTTTTGGCTAGTCTCCCTTCCTTCCTCCCACAGTCCTCGCAGGTCACTGTCAGGACTTGGAAGCTTTATCCTGTGTCAACATTAGAAAATTGTAATCCATTGTCAGGGTTTTGTCACTTCATCCTGTGAACAGCGCAGACCCCGTGACACATCGGTGACCTTTTACTCTGTTGGACGGCTGCGGAGGCTTTTCATCCAATCAGAAACGCATATCGTAGTGTGTCATTCTAATGTACAAATACACACTGTTTCAGCTTCCAAAACACTACAAATGCACTCCATCCAAGGCTTAATTAGTGTATTCAATATACAGTCTATTGTCGGTGGCTTCACTGTGCTTTATATTCCAAAGCCAAATGGGAACTAAAACGCTGTCAACAATTGATAGGGACTGTTTCGAAACCATGTACAGTAACTATCAGTATTGCAGTTATGTTTACATTTCAACTGCCCCTTGTATCGCAAACTTCACTGCAACTTCAAGATGCTAAGGTTATGACATTATTTTCATATCTTAATGTTACAGGGGAAACAGCAAATACACACTTTCCACTTTATTCATATATTAAACTATTCTATACATTTTTTTTTTAATAATTGCTGTTTTTTTATATGTGATGCCTCGTTGGGATTCCTATTTTATGTTGTTGTATGACTAAAGAAGGCATTCTACCTTATTCAACATAAAACGTGAACACTTCACTTGCTGTGTATCCTCATGGTAGGAGGATTCCATATTATTGGTTGGTTTTACAAACATTTAACTGAACCTTGACCAGCTTCAGAAAGGATTAATAACTTAGATTTATGTTGCAAAACAAATTGTTATGGAAGGGTCAAGGGTGGAATGAAGACATTTTTTTTCGGGAACACTAATCATGGGTTATTTGTAATACAAAGCATATGAAATAAGCACATGTGCTATCAATCTATTGATGTTTAGATATGTCACTGGGAAGACAGATGAGGCACACATGATACATCAATACAGTGATATGATGATGATATAAGATATGTCAGCACTGTGGTTTAGTGACACATGCTGTAACCTCAATAAAGGAAGGGCCTGGGTCTGGAATTTAATTCCTGGTGCTTTCAGTGTGCTTTTTTCCCTCCGTTTACAAGCAATTTTTTTCCTATTGCATGTTGAGATTTGTTCCCGCCGCAGCCTCATAGGAAATCATTGACATTTATAAAGGTGGCTTTATAGTTAATAATGAATATAATATCAGACCAGGATCATGTCACGTTACCAGACAGTCTCGACTTTCTCACATACACAAACACACAAGTGCCTTAACAATGGCAAAATATCCCCTTGTGGGGGAATTTCATGTGTTTAGAAAAACCTGCAACAGTGAACGATCTCAGCTGCACACCACCTGGGTTCCGTCCAATGAGCCAAGGCAAAAAACAAACAATTTATCTCGAAAAATGGGAATTGCTTGTTCCGCGTGTCACCCGAGGCTCTGAAACAATGCAGCAGAGTGCATGTAATATGAGTGCAACAAGATACGAACACTAACGAATGCATGAATTGGTAAAATGAATCCTACTGACAAATTACACCAGGCAACTTAAGATAGTAAACAGCAGAGAAAACTGATCACAGCTGGTGAGTGTGTAAGACGATAACTGTTATAGGACTCTATTCATGATGTTGAGTCCCGCTGTCTTTACTAAGCACATTCTCCAAGCGCTTAAAAGAGAAACAACAGTACATGAACTAGCCTACTACTACATCCAATAATACCATCACAGAGCAGTGAACTATCATTGTAACCGCAGAGGCTGCATTACCATGTCTCATTACTATGTGGCAAGCGAGTGGCAATGAGCGCAGAATGTGTTTCACAGTCATTCTGTTGGTTTTTATAGGCCAAAGCCCCTTAAAAAAAAAAGCAACATTCGGGTTCAGTTTTTTATCCATCAAATAAATCTGTCCCCAAATGTGGAATTAAAGAAATGATGCTGATCACCTGGTCTGTCTCCTGGTGTGCATGATCACGCCCCACACAGAGAAAGCGGCGAGGAGACTTCTGCACAATGACAGCATGATCAAACAAAAGGAGAGAGGTTAAGGCTGGCCCTATCTTTCTTACCCCAAAATGCTGCATCATCCCAGTTCTACAGGTGCTCAAGCATTGTGGAAGAGAGGAACGGACACAAAAGAGGTTTAACCCCCCCCCCCCCCACCCCCCACCCCAACCACCCACGTTTTGTGTGTCATGCATGGACAATGTGAGTGAAAACAAAGCAGTCTCTCATATTTATTTCATGCAGCAGATGCCATGCTATTCTCAGTATACACGTTAGGGTGAACTATTGACACAACTGAAAAGCTACAATACAATGGAGTTAAAGCTATAGTGCGTAACTTTTTCTCATAAATGAATGACGATTACATTCAAGCCATTGTCAGACAAGTTGACACACACTTGATTAAGCCCATAAAGCTTCACAAAACTCTCCCTTAATTTCTCAGTATATGTGTCAAAAAATCCAAAAGAAGCGCCCAAGAAATGTGTCAGTTGTTCATTCTACTGCTAAGAAAAAACCTGGACATACAGCAGAAGGTATACAATCCATGTGCGATCACCGAATACCTCATAGATGTGCCAACAGTGTTGTTGTAATTACTCAGAATTCCTCAAGGGGCAACAGCAGTTACGCACTATAGCTTATTATTATTATTATTATTATTATTATTATTATTATTATTATTATTATTATTATTATTATTATTATTATTATTTACCACTGACATTATCTATCTATCTTTCCATCTATCTATCTCTCTATCTTGTGCTTTTCAAATAGAGAATATCAAAGCTAACTCGCTATCAGAGGCTTCACAATAACGCTCCACTGCACGCTCTCCTTATTGTGGACTATAAAATTATCCCTTGAGGTTGCTGAAGAGACATAATAGAAGCCCACACTGTCTTGGAAAAACATTGACCTGCCAAGTCACACTCTCACTCTAAGGATAGAAGCTGATTCCCTTCTATAATGGAGGGAATGCAGAGCTGCCTTTTTATGCACTCCAGCTAACAGCGTCTTCTCATGTCTTATTGATATCGGCCCATCTGCCTGAAAGTGAGCAGTTCCACTTAACCTAAGACTGTGAAAGCAATTTCTTGCCATGGAGTGTGATTAATGTAAGACTCTCTTAATTCATACTATGGATGCACAATGTGGTCTAAATGGGTCCTCACCCTTTCACAATAAAGGCAATGTTTTTCTATGTTTTTTCGTAAACAAATTCCATTATATGACCAAAATCAAGCCACAAGCCAATACTGAGAATGAAATCTTTAGAAGCATTCAAGATATAGTCTGCAAAGAAAATGGGCAATGTAGTGTCTTAGAAAACATAACTTAAACTACGTAGCGCAAATAGTAAATAGTGGACGCAGATCTGGCACTCTAATGCGTACTTGATGGTTCACATGGGATTGACTCAAAATACAGTAACCTACGGTGCCCATGTTCTTTGTAAATGTAAGGAACATTACTATTGTGCTTACCGAAGCGATAAGATTGATGGGTGCAATAGCATTATACAGAATCCAGTAAGAAATAAACAAATGAAATCCAAATCCTTATCCTCACCAAAGTTCGATTAGTTTAGCTTTCATCAATTGCAAGTCAACCAAAGTTATAAAGGAATTAAATAATCAAAGAAATACAACTGTTTTAGCCAGTGCTTATTAATGTATCAGCATAAGCATTAGTTAGGCTATTTACAAATAAAAATACAGTTATTTTCCGCATTATAGAATTCATTTAGTTTTTAACAAAACATAAAATTCTAATTTCTTGATGAACTGTGGACTATCAATGTCTGTGCATCTCTATACATTGCCAAAATCAAGCAACTCAGAAGCTCACTTTTTTTTTTTAAATACAATTACGATTCAACAAATGTATTAATAGCTTGTGAACCCGTCGCACTGTGGTACTGTATAAGCTGTAAAGTGGTTTTGCAGAAAAATGCAGAAATGAGCTTTGAAGTCTTTGGGGGCCGAATTCAGAACAAGTTATCTTGGGTGCATCATGAAAATCTCAAAGCATTCCATTCTCACTGCATTCCTCTCATGTCTTACCTTGAGTTTGTCGTAGCGGTCACCGAGGGCGGCCACTTGGTGGTCCCGGTGTCGGCCCACCAGCTTACACAGAGCGCAGATCAACTGTTCGTCTGTCACACAGTACATGTTGACCTTCTCGTCCTCGTGCTCCAGACACATGAGCCCTCGCAGATGGGCAGAGTCCAGCAGGGGCTCGATCAGACGGTGGCCCGTGAAGGGCTTCTTGTTGGGGTGGGTGGCCTTGAGACACTCGTCGCAGTAGGACACCTCACAGGTGACGCAGGTCTTGATGGCGTCCTGTGGAGGCTCCTGCTCGCAGAACTGACACTGCACGCGGTCGCCAGGGGACGTCATGGCTTTGCGTTGGGGGCCGGCTCGCTCACGCCGGGTCTCGTTGGGAGAGTTGGGTCCGCTCAGGGAAGCCTTCTGGTAGCGGTCGATGATGTTCTGTAGAGTGATGTTGCGTTTGAGTCCCTCTAGGCCCCTCTGGTTGAGGGTGATGACATAGCGACAGGTGGGGCACTGGAAGGCGCTGATGGAGTGGATTGGCTCGCTGGGTGTACAGTGTGAGACCAGGATACGGTGGGCGCAGTTGAAACAAAGGCTGTGAGCACAGGGCAAGAGCAGCGGGTCCTCGAAGAGCTCCAGGCAGATTGGGCAGGTCAGCTCCGACTCCAGTGTTTCCATCTTCAGGCGAAACAAAGTGGAGTAGTCAGCGAAATCCAGGGAAGCTGATCAGCTATCTGTAAAGAGGAAGAGGTGAGATGAATTAGAAAATGCTGATAGCTGTAAAGAAAAAGTTAGACGGTGGAAGGTTGTAAACACTTCTCACATCATGTCAAATCGAGCTTAAACGATTATTTGATTAATCGGTCAAGGGCGACAGACAGCAAACTTATCTGCAGCTATTATAATTATCGAATGGTACATTCAAAGTGTTTTGTTAACATCACCTCTAGCTTTGGCATCATTCATAATTTTCTGAGATTCAATGGGCCAAACTATTAGTCATGAAAACAATCAGCCAAATAATAGATAACAAAAATAATCAATGGTTGCAGCTGCTTGTAAATTTGAAAAACAAAAGTTGAATAAAACAGAATCAAAATCATGCATAGTAGCCCTATTATCAAAGACTTGTGCAGATAAAAACAAATATATTCGCCCTTTTCTTAATTTCATTTCAGTTGCAAGCCCATTATTAAATGATTCAATTAAATAACTAAAAATAGTGTTATATATAAATATTTGTCAGAGATATCTGATTATGTAAATGAAGCAAATAAAAAGCAAGCCGGAGAACACGCAAGCGTAAAACACGTGCATGCGTATTATGCACGTATCCGACTTCTGCGTGGTCTATTTGGCTGAAATTATACAACCTTGCAGCGGCGGCTCATTTTAATTTGGCACAGGAATGAGTGTAGCCTGCCCCTTGTCCCCATGTGTTCCTCCCTACACTGTTAGTCCGCAGGGCCAGCAGGCCAGCGAGGACTGACAGCCCAGCCAAGCAGAAGTCTATTGGCCTGCTTGCTGATGGCTGGGGCTCCACACTATCGCAGACACTAAGCCTTTGTTCCCGGGCCGGTCAGACACCCCAGCTGCGAGCAGACACACTGTGCTCACAGCGTCTCTCTCAGTGAACTCTCTACCTCCACTCATTATGTGTGAAGAAGGCAAAAGCTCATTACCAGGACAGTCGGGCACAAGTAGCCCTTTTGAAGTGGTGAGGTTACAGCAATTACCCCCGAGCTATACGGCTACTGGGTCAGTTCTTCCCATTCTATTCAAAATCTTCACACACACACACACACACACACACTCACTGAGCTATCCCACCACACTGTACACAGACAAGAGGCGATTGTTGCAGCACTTGTCTCCAGTGACTGGGAAAGCATCCGCGGGGCCTTTTTGTTTCTTTTGCTATTTTGTTCTTGAGTCAGACAAAAGCAGCCGAATGCAGGTGTCTAGAAGTTATTACAGAGCGGATCAAAGACAACCTTTTCATAATGCAAAAGCCCTCAGTCTTAAAGGAAATATGTTCAAACATCAAACCTTTTCATACCGACATTGTTTCAAAGTTGGTATTGTATCATTATTTCAAACACTCTAAATTCTACACACAACGCTATTTCAATTCCAAACTCCTGTGTAAAATTGCAGTGATTCAATCTTAACTATTCATGCATATATAAGTAGCTGAAAACCCAGCTAATCTCAAATCCATGAACACATGAAACTGCTCAACGACTTGTTCAACATATTTCTCCGCTTGTTTTCGCAATTTTTTATATTTAAAACACAGCGCAACATCACATCCTTTTGAGCAAAGCCACCAGCCACAGAGTGAATCGGTCCCTGAACTCGCAGATGTCTCGTCAAACGGGTTAAGTTTTCACGTTTATGATCAGGCTGTTTTACATACAAAGAGCTTTGTATGACAAACACAATGCAAAGACGCTAATCCCCTGATGTCATCGTCCTATGGTATTAAACACCCCTGCGGTTGCAATAAGCTTGTAAACCAACACTGTGGCAAAGAGCCACCGCAGGCTGCGATTCAGCCCTGCGTACTGTACATGACGCACTCCAGAATACTCTCCCATTCATACACAGTTTACTTTACCCACCGATGGATTTCGCCCCACTTTGCACTGCCGAGACATATCTGCTGAAGGAAAACTTCTGACCTAAATCATGGAAACATATTTATGACAACAAAAGCACTGGCCATACACCCCCTAGCATGCTGTAGAGACGGGCATCCGGATGGCACAGGTCTTCACAGCCACAGTAGTGCTGCAGCAGAGCTGTCATTAAGCAAGAGATTGAGCAAGAGTTAGCAAGCACAACAGGAAAAGTTGCCCGACAATTCCAGGAAAGCCAGCTCCACCTACAGCTGGAGCGCTGGCCGGTACTGGAAGTAGAGAGAGAGTAAGAGCAGACAACAGGGAGTAGTGGAGAGAGAGAGAAAGAGAGAGAGAGAGAGAGGGGGGGAGAGCAATAGAGCGAGCAAAGAAGCGGAGGAACAGGATTGTGCCTCACAGGCAGGTTAGTGTCCTCTCAGCCCTGCCCATTCAAAACATTCAAAGCACCAGGATCAGTTTCAGGAATCCTTGTGTGACCGTCCCTCGGCACAATGCTGTGGATTGGGACTTTTTTCTTGGCATATGCCACCAGGGATTGGAAGAGAAAAGCTGAAGACATTAACAGAGCTGAGAGGCCGCCTGAGAGGCAGCAGCAAGACTCATCTGTGGGACAAGGGTGTGCCATTCCCTCAGCATACTAAAAGAAAAAACAAGGTGACGTGCTAAAAGCGAGATACATCACAGTCTAAGCGAGATACATCACAGTCTGTTGTATGTGTTTCCAGAGGCTTGTGAGGTGTTACACTTCAGGAGGAGTTCCCCAATTCAAAAAGCAGCAAAGTAGAACTATGTTTATCTTTTTTTTAATTTTTTATCCCCATTCAACTTCCTGATGGTATTCAAAACACAAAATTGAGCATTGTCTTCGACAGACAAGACCACAAATGAAGAGACACATTCTGTAACGTCATCTGCTGTCTGTCCCAGTTGGCCCTCATGTGGGAATCACCCAAGGTACCATCTGTTTTCCATGTGCCTATATTGCCAGGCACACCCCTGCCGTGCCTTCCATTCAAATTCTCCTGTCATTCAAAGGAATACCCAGAGTGCCTCCCCTCTCCTGGAGACATATATATACACCATACATATTAAAGACTAGCTGAAGATGAGACAAAGCAAATGGTGTGTGGGCTGCACTGCTTTGGAGATGCACATAGGAATGTGACTGGCATTCCCCCCAGGTTTCCTCAATAGAGTCTCCAACTCAAATGAAATTTGGCATAATGAGATAATCAAATGTGGGCAAACCTCAACACTGGTGGACAGTGTATTCACATGCTGTTGCAATGTGACTGTTCCTGCATTCAGAAGGAAATGATTAAAAGGCCTATTACATAATGAAAAAAGAGATTCGTAGTTCGGTTCGCTCAGCTACAGCGATCAGATAAGTTCAGAACTGCTTTTAAGGCAAAGCGAAAAGCTTTTTCGTGCCATCTGATAAACAGAATCTCTTATCAAATCTCTCAACAAAAAAAGATAACCACAAAACTCAAAACCAATATTAGCCTACATCTATATAATACATTCATACATCCATGTTTGCTACGAGAAAATAACTTGAGGAAAAAAACTGCATACATTTTCATCCTTCTTGAGTAAGATCATGAATTTATTTATTGTAATTGTAGTTTGCAGCTCATGTCTTGCCCAATTATGATTGGAGATGGTTAATGCTGTGGGAGGCTGATAAGACAAATGGGGAGAGTGTGCACTCAACTGTGAGCCACGCTTTGTCCAGAGATGAACTTGAGCACCACCATCTTAACATTTGGAGTTTTATTCCATTGGAAAGTAATGGCTCATTGAGAGATGAAACAATTACAATGTCTCAGATAGGGAGACAATTACCTGCTCAAGCACTCTCTAATCCTTTCGGTTAGGGTCTTTTATCACCTTTAATGACGCCTCTTAACCACGTACGCAGCCACTGAAAGAGTGGGTTTGCTCGTTGTCTTCTTTCCTGGGGCAGACACCTAACATATTTATCTGTAATCCTGTCCTCGCAGCATGGCTGTGACCAATGCATGGCCTGTTGCTGCTCCCTTAAAGCTCAGCAGCAGCCCACTACTCCAACAAGGCCTAATGTGATTTACCACTGGAGAAGGCACAAGGCAGCTGATTAGGCTGACAAATCTACCTGATCTGCAGCTGCACACATTACTGAGATTAGCTGTGTGAAGACCAACATTCATTATTATTACTGGTGGTGCGTTTACATGATTGTGGCGGGCCAAGTTAATTACTAATCCAAACATTTGGATTACTGGATCTCAAAACTCATCTGTCAAAGAAGGATAACAATAACAGTGAAAAAAGTAAGACCTTAAAAGGTGCAACATCTTTATGTGTCAAGAGATGTGAACATTTCCTACGGTATATTCTCATAACTGAATAAACAAACTTTCCTCATTGGAAACTTGGATCCCTGGAACACAGTTTGAAGTCAGAACGCTACCCGGGAATGTACTGTTTCACTGTTGTTGTTTACAGCAGCGCCCACAGTTGTGTCTACAAACCACAAACATATTCTAGTCTTACATTTGGTTCCAGGAGGTTCCTCTAAATTATTTAGTTTTGATGATTGATGATATTATTATTCAATACTAAGAATTACACGTAGACCTAGAGTAGGCCTAAATATGTTTTGCAAGCTAACGGCAGTCCCTGCAAATGTAAAAAAAATCCTCTCCCCTGAAACTGCATAGTGCACCTTTAATATGTTTTTTGTTGCTCTTGCTGTCCACTCGTCATCTGGCACATTGATGCCAACATACAAAATAAAAGATGACTATTAATAGGATCCAGTCCAGCACCCTGTGTGAGCGAACAGGTTGTTTCATTACTGAAGCTCCACTGAAGGACATGGCACTTAAAAATCGATAGTGCCTACATCATGTTGTGTAGCTAACGAGTTAGTTACAGACTGGGAATCTGCAAGAGACGGTCTGGATAGTTTGCTACTAACAGGTTACTTTTCTTCCTGTCATACCGTGCGTGCTGCACAGGTCACGCTGGGTCACTCCTCACCCTAGCGATCAGAAGTTGCACCACACTCTCATATCCTGTCTGCGGCTTGGCAGGTGGCATCGACGGGAAAACGCTGCATGCTTTTCCTCAACCACAGGAATTTCCCAGACTGTGGCCTTTCCAGGCATGCTGCCCGCAGTTCATGAGTGAGTCCACATAGAACAAAAATATATATTTTTTTAAGAAGACGAAAAAAAAAGCATCTCACCGAGCAGTAAACCATTGAGATGAACTAAGCATCACGTTTGTCTCCAAAAACGTAGGCTACATACCGGCTTCTTAATCCTTCGCGTGTGTCTCATGGGTACAATGCAATGTGAAGACGCCATGCAACAATCATTTTGCAACGGTCAAAGAGCGACATCCTGTGGCAGGTTGGTAAAACTACAGCAAACACTTTTCTCACTAAACATACTGCACAGGTGTATGGTACAATTACATTGTAACATTTTAGTGTTAGGTTATGATAAAACAAACAAATACAAAAATAATAATATATTTAAGTCTAGAAATACCCCAATATTTATCACTGATACTATGATGTAGCCTACTATTATTGTTCACCTGTCTCTATACAGTATACAGTATATGTATATGTATAATAGTGATTTTGGTTCCTTTATTTCAGCTGTGGCATCATTTTATGTATTTGATATTTGATTCTGATTAGATTTTGTTTTATAACAGCATTGGTGAAGGCCTTATAGATCCTAGTATTTACTGTATTTGCCAACGACTGCATCACAATCAAGTGTGTGCACATCCCAATAAATAACTTAAAACTTTAATTCTTCTTGCAAAATAAGGGCAACAACATCTCTAATCACAATAGCCATTACTATCAAGAATGAATCTCACCTCTATACCCTTCACTTAAATTATATTCAATGGTTCTTTATAAAGACCTCTATATGGGTTGCCAATTGTAACAGTTTGATTTCTATTTGTCACACTAGTGATCAAAGGCAGCGCGCTCTGGCGGGAAGATGTCTAACATTCCTCGTCACAGAAACAAGATAAGTCACTAATTAATAGGGGCAAACTGCAGAGCCAAGCTTGTCCCAGTTTTCCTCTTCATTAGCTTCATGTATGAATGCAGGACTGTCACACACTGTGTCCAGATGTAGGCTATTGCCAGAGTCTATAAGAATGTAACAAGGGGAGAGAACTCAGTATCTTTCAGTATCTTATCAGTGAAGTAAATGGTATTTTGTAGGTCACGAGGCTATACCAGATTAGGGATGAAAGGCTGGGCTTATCTCCTGAAGTGCTGCAGTGAATCTCTCTGTTTGAGTAAAGGTAATATTACACTTTTTCATGATGACTCAGAAAAAAGAAAAAGAATAGCTCACTGTAAGTTGAACCTTGAAAAATAATGTTGCAAGGTTCACTAGTGACAAAATTTATTATTTTGGTTAAATGCAGAAGAGATGTATATACAGTAGTCTAGGTAATTCTACAATGTGCATACACTGAATGGCTGCTTTGTGTGTATACTCCAACTCTCTTTGACGCTTTTTAGTCACGAAAATCCCCCTCGGCCTTCTCACTTAGTCATCGTACCTCTCAGGTATTAACCACAGTTCATAAACACGAAGGTATCTGTTGAGCACAACAACAAGGCTAAACCAACCCCAGATCTCTGCCTGGAGGCTGGGAAACATATGATGACTCAATGTTTTGGCAGCAATGCGCAAAGAGCTGCAGTCACATAGAATACAGGCTGTGTTAAGAATGACCTGACTTACCCGCCACATGATTACATCCATAAAACGGGCAAGAGAGGAAAAAGAGCCACCTTTTTAAAAACTCAGTCAATGTTGATGTTCAGTGCTCAGCCAAAGCTGATCCAATGCAGTGGATGGTGGTCTGAACTTTTTGGTGGAGTGACTCGTCTCTCCCACTCCCTGTGAGTTTCTGACCCTCTAACCCTTTTTCTCTAAGCCTATTGAAAACCAGGAGGAGGATCGAAACTTTCCACCCTTGTTTCTCTCCTCTCATACACTGAGGACCGTATACCTAACCCATCTAGAAGTTCTTGCACTGGCCAATCGCATGAAAGGGGCAGGACTTGTGCTGGTTTGGACTGTCACTCAGGGCAAACAGAGCATGGAGGGTTCCCATGACTATAATCCCCAACATTATATATATATATATATTTTTTGTCATTTTTAAAATAGCATCTTCCAAATAGGCACACCACAAAAACAACAATGAAGTGTATTACAGTACATTCTTTGTTGATATTTTTGCATGATCGGGATGATGTTGTTTATATGCAATACAAAGATGAGCAGCTACGTGTTTTATCCTCATCTAACTGGAATGTCTGGATTATTGTTGCCGGAAATGAGTTTCACGCTTAAGGCGAGATTCAATACAGCCATATTAAATAGTGCATGAAGTAAATAATGATGAGCACTCTCACAAAAGGACAGTGCTGGACGGACACTTTGTATCCGAGTCAGTGGCCCAGTGCAAATCCTAACAGGGATGAACAAAGGTATTTTTGGACACATTCTGCTGTTTAGTTTAGTTTTGCCACACAACAACCGTATTGTGCTGGCAGCTGACATGTTCATTAGCACAGATGGTGATCAAGCGAAGCACGTTTAGTCTTGTTCTTGCATTGAGCAATCATATTTCAGAAAATAAAAAGCCCTTTTGTTTTTCCATGTGAATACATCCACTGAAATGGAAACACACAGGAATGTATTGTGGTCGCGACAGTTGACTTAGACAGTGTTGGAAGTTGTCTGAGATTGTTGGCATCGGCGCTGTTCTCTGTTGCGCAACACATGTAGAATGCTCCCAACACAAACATGAGCTGGCTGACACGACTGGCATCCAAACAGCGTCGCTGATCGCATATAGTTTCATCAGTTTCGCAGCTCTGGATACCAGCCCGTGTTCACAGTTTGACTTTGAGGTTTATGAGGTTAAGTTAGACGGCCGTTTACCTCCATTGACCTTGTCAGCGACTCCAAATCAGTGTTTTTGATACCGTATATCTCTGTTTAAAGCAAATGTTTATGTTGTCTGGTAGAAACCACAGCACATATGATATAAGGCATGGATTGGTTTGGATTAGTGGCAACCCAAAGCCCATGCCAGGACTCCTTGTGTTTCAGTTTAGCCTGCAGGCTTCAGTAAAGTATGCAGGGAAAATGTGAGAGCAATGAAAACAGCTACGATTTGAAGGTGCATTAAGGCAGAGAATGACTTGAAATAAAATAAACCCTTTGACAGCTTGGTAATTGCATGTGACCCTGATGCAAATGCGAAAGGCTGTGGCAGCACTGCGCAATGTGCACTGTGGGAAAACACATGCGAGGAAATGAAATACTTTTAATTCATTTTGCAGAGTGAACTCACTGAAAAAAGGAGACTATAGCTGCAGCATCACCGCCAACGATATTTACTTTAATCTTCACTTTTCTGTGAATCCAAAATTCAAACAGATAGACTAAAAAAAGCATGCAGAGATAACTGCAAAGCTTGTTTATTCAAGCGCAACAAAACTTTCTCAAAGCCTGAGTCGAAAAAGAGCCATGGAGGGGACTTTAAAAGTGTCCCCCCCCCCCATTGCAAATACAGATGGTCCCTTACCTCACGGTCTGTTAGTCAGTTAACCACACAGTCCATAGTCCCGGTGACAAGATGAATACAGAAATAAAGCAAAGGAAGATTTTTTTTTCTAGCTCCTATACTTTCTGTCTGGGGCTCTGCAGCTTCGTGTGTCTCGCCCGCTATCTCTGAAATTCTCCTCACAGAGCCTTCTTCTTCTTCTTCTTCTTCTTCTTCTTCTTCTTCTTCTTCTTCTTCTTCTTCTTCTTCTTCTTCTTCTTCTTCTTCTTCTTCTTCTTCTTCTTCTTCTTCTTCTTCTTCTTCTTCTTCTTCTTCTTCTTCTTCTTCTTCTTCTTCTTCTAATCCTCTCTAAAGGAAGCCTAAACTGCTCCAAATGGGTCAACCAGGCGTCGACTTCTCAAGCTTTTTTTTTACCCTCTTTGTATTATTTTGTTGGCCAGGATCATTAACTTAGTTCTATGAGAACATAAGGAGGTAAATATCCCCCCCTTGTCCCCCCCCCTCTCCTGTGGGAGGCTGTCAATCACAACTGATGATGAGGTGGTGTGAGTGTGGAGGGGGGTGTGTGGGTGGGTTGCTTTTTAGCTGCCAAGGAGGCACTTCTGATTGGTCACCGGGGAACAGAGGTGACCTTGCATGACAAATGGGAGCACTAGGATGGATGGGCCTGTGGAGATGCTCAGCTGAGATTTAGCTTATGTGGCACAGTTGTGGCAGACTGTTATGCAGCGCGCTCATTTATATGTCATTCAAAAGGAAATAAAGCCATAGAATTAGAGTGAGCAATCAAAGTGGACGTAGTAGTAGCAAATGTCTATTTAACACAGCTGAATTGAATTCATGACAACGTAATTGATGTAGATGGCGGACTAAATGTAAGGAAGGGTCACCGTGAAGAATCACAGATCTTTTAAATGACTCTTTGGTAACAGTCTGGATACTCAGAGGGGGGGGGGGGGCATAAAGCTTACGTTGCCATGGCGGTGTGGCAAGAGCAACGATGCATGTTGGCGCTTCAGCCTCATGCCAACCTAATCTTTTCACTGGCAGAACCCTCTCAGCTCTCTCTTCACAGCTTGTTTGTTTCTCAGTCAAGCCTGCCGCTGTCAGTCACTCTCCACTTCTTTACAACATCCCATGCCAATCTGAAGTCCGCTGCATTTTGTAAAGGAAAAAGAAAATGTATAAAGACACTCTAAGAGGGGGAGAAACAATACCTGAGACTGCTGCTTTGCTCCCCGTGACTCCTTACTCAACTCCTAACTGACAAGTGAGAAGAGACAAGAGACAAATTAAGCGTGACTTCCGCTGTGATTCCTGTGCCTGGCTCATTCTGCACACATTACCCACAAACAAACGGATTTGTGAACAGCACAGCACACATCCTTTTTTGTAGGCCTGTATGCGAAATACACAAACAGATGCTACAGCGATGCTACATTAACGCTACATTATTCTCGCGTGACCACTCAGAATGATGTACGCCACCTCTCCGGTAATTAACAACAGCGAGAAAATCTTTAATTCCACTGCCCAAGGCCACACATGGCTATGTATCAATACACTGTCTGTGAAGCAGGCTAATTACTTCTCTCATGCCAGGATTTATTTCAGTGCGGTTTAATGTCGTTTAACCCGTGACATTTACATTGTCACAGGATTTTTGAAGTCACACTGACATTTTGGCCCGGTACTATTTAAAAGGCAAAAATGGTTTGCCACTTCAGGGTCAACACAAAAGCCCCTCCTCTGTCTGACCTGTCATAAACATTTAAATGGAAAAAATGTCGACTTCTGCGTTAGCCATTCCAAATATAAAAAAAAAACACTTGTCTCGGCTGCGGTTTGAGCAAGTGTTCCCACCTCACCCAACTGGAAAACTTACGTGATACTTGATCCAGTGCTAACACACAACGTTTCTTTGACTTTTAGTCTGAAGAATGGACAAAAAAAATGTGTTGTCCCGTATTCTAATGATGTAAACATTTTGACAAAAGAGAGACTTTATAATTGATTGATAAAATAGGACTCAAAGCCATGTTGTAATCCAGAGGATGGGAAGCTTGCATAAACAAATGGAAGTTTGTTTATGCATTTGTATAAGAGGCAATGAAGATGCTAACGTTGTTGTCAAATTACTTCCAGAAATGTGTTGCATTATTCTGTACATATATCCCCTTATCAACAAGTAACAGCACTGCTGAGAAAAAAAACTAGAAAAAAACAAATGAATATTCATCCCTGCTAAATAAGGCCATTTGCTGCCTGAGGGGATTGGCACATGAAATTATATTAATTGGAAAATAACCTGGAAAGGGCCAGAAAAGCCCTCGTGAAGGAGCAGATAAATTGGAATAAAATAGGCTGTGAAATCTGATGTTAGGCAAACTTTGATGAGTAAAAAAAGACCAGGCCAGTAGCAGACATGTGTAAGATACATCATCATGTTACGAGGTTATGATTCACCTGGGTGCTCAGCCACCCTGCAAGTGCAAACTCATTTTTGCACTGAACAAAGAAATCCTGAAATCTGCATGTCATCTAAGGTGTTCAAATTTTTAATTATGCAAGGAAGACATTATACGGAAACACTTTCATACTAGACAAGAATCAAATCGTGTATATATTATCAACTTCAGCAACATTGAACCAAGTCACCACAACTTGTCCATTAAGATTCCAAAGTAAAACAATTAATAAAAGAAGGCAGTTTGTCTGACTTACGTGTTTCAGTCCAGGGTATCCCTCTATAAAAACAAGTTGCAGCTCCTCAGCATTCAATTTCAGCAGCACATGGATGAGAGACTAAACAAGACATAGAGTACCATCCTGGGCTAATAGTCTCTTTCCACAAACTCCCTCCCTCATTGCCAGAGCTCCCCACCCTGCCACAGCCCAGGCCCGTATGCTCATGCGAGCGTAAAAACATGCCCAGGAAGCGTCACTTCCACTGGGCCATTTCACGGATGCCGTCTCCATTAATGCTGTAGGGTGAGGTCCATCAACCCCCCACCACCATCCACTGTGGGGGTTGAGCTCCTGCCCCCTGGCTCCCCACTCCCTCTCAGCAAAAAAATGACAAAGATGTAGTAAATGGAGAGACAAAGGTGATGGTGGCTGTGGGGTTTGGGGGGGGGGGGGTGTATAAACCTTGGGGACCACATTTTGATGAGTTTCTGGCTGCACAACCAGCCCTACGAACAGATGGGACCAGTCTCCAGGGCTCTCCTGCACCGCTGCACTTACTACACAGCCCCTGTAACGTCCTCATAATAAATGTGGTGTTCTGCGGCTCACTAAACGGCGCTTTGTCAGATCATAGAGCAGCACCATGCAAAGTACAAGGCAAAACAAAAGAGAATATCTTTATCATCATAAACTAATGTAATTAAAGTCTGAGTGCACACATGCCCCTAATTGAGTTAACACATGCTGTGGTGTCAAGATTTGTCTTTTGGAGCACAAACATTGATCTAAGCGGCACCAATTGTTTTCCTATAACTAGGGCAGTCCAAATCAACCACTTTCTTTGGCCAATAAACAATAAGATGAAAGCCTAGTCTGCCCCCCATCATGGCAAAGGTTCAACATTTTAATTGCCTCCATCCCCAAGGCATACTGCCCCTATAACTAAGCAACACACAATCAATCCAAACATCAACAACATAAATGAATGCGTTAGCACCAAGCCAATTAACACTTAATGCCATTTGATTTCAACAGAGTCATTTGGTGCAATTTAAGGTGGTATCCCAGAATAAATTCCCCACTTTTAGTTGTCCAAGCTATTGTTTTCCGACAGGCAACGCCGGGGACAAAATGGCGTGTATGAAGTACTGTATATGCTGCACACGTCACATAGTCAGCCAGTGTCTACATGCATTTAATGTGCTTCATGATTAGCTGGCGGAACATATAGGACTGTCATGAGCATTGACCTGGAATTGATTCTTTCCCTGTGAGTATGCTGCTGCTTTATTTATGCTGTGTTCAAGGTTTCGCCATCAATAGAGTCCTTCTCTCTGATATGGCGAAGGAAATACATAAAGGCTGTGATCTTAAGTCTATTTGAATTGAGTGTATAATATGATGTTCTTTTTTATGTAAATGTACTTCATGATGAAGGATTAAAGGCTAGGCCAACAGGAGTCAGAGCAGTTCTTTAAAAACACTTGGACTACACGATAATACATGCACATCTGAAGTGGTAGGAATGGCTTCCATCTGCTTTCATGGGATGAATAACATGAAGCTCCAATATAAAGAAGTTCTGAGTAATGATCAGAGGGGAAAAAATGAAGGCCAAGGGAAACATTCAAACGTCAGTCACCAAGAAACAAAACAGTTTTACTCTGTGGTCAAAAGCGACACAATGGAATTCTACGCTGTCTGGGTTTCTTTCTTTTTTTCTTATTGACATGAAACAGCGAAGAGGGTTTTTTGGGGAAAGTAAGGTCATGTGTTTAGTCCACACCACAGCCCCGTAGCCCAAAAGTCTTGTCTTTTATTTATTTTCCTGAAAATAGATGTGTCCTTCTGACAGGGTGCGGTGAACGCCTGCTGCATTCTTCGCTTCTCTGAGAGCAGCTGTAATTGCTTCCAGCTACTGAGAGATCTACTGCAGAGAACTAGTGTCATGTCTTCATCAGGGAATCTCAACAACACTGAGCTTATCTTATCGATGATGGCGACGCACTTCACCACAGTCCTATCTGCTTACTACTATGGCCCTGAAATACACTTTCTGGTTTTGGTTTCTACAAATAGCACTGCAACTTTTACATATGTAGGGCGGATAAAGTTTTACTCCGACTTCATACTGCTCCTTAGAGAAACTGAGTCACTTCATGCCACACTCATACTTCCTACATTAACGAAATGCTGGAGGAGGTCTCCACATCTGTTGTGGTGTGCTGTGTTCGTGTGTCCAAGGAGACAGAATCAGAGCCAAAGGCAGGAGCCCAGCTGTAAGGTTCTGGGTCGGCTGTATCCGGGTCGAGGGGGGAAGTTCTCAAAACGCTATCTACTCATCATGAGACACCATTGACAGCTCAGTTAGATCTACAATCCCTGATAACTTAAGTCAAAAAAAGCACGTGGATCAAGAAGCCTGTCTCTGCTGTGCTTACAGATGCTCCAAAGGTTAAGAGGCAGTCAAACTGATCAGTGTTCTTGCTTTTGCCTTGAACCTTGTGTGGCCCTACAAACTGTCCCCCACTTCATCTACAGGTCAACCAAGCGTTAGCACTTCAAGCACAATGCAGTATATACTACATTCCTCCAGTGTTGGCCTGTGAAGCACATTCCCCCAGAGGCTTCCCCCGATGGACGAATATTCTTCAGCTGCACTGACTGTGTGGTGAGTCTACGCACACACACTTATGCGAGCAAATCCCTTTCCCATCCCCATCCACAGTTATTGGCTCTGACAATGAGACTCAAGCACTCTCGCCCTGTCACAACAAGCAGGCCCAGAGAACTCACAGCTGCTGATGGAGTTGGCACCGCTGACCTGACCGAGTGAGAGTTTTGTTTATCGTTGGGAACGAGGACCGGAGGAGCAAGCGCTGTATGCAACGAGAGCAAGAGTGCGATCTGTATAAACACAAAGGGAAAAATCTCCACACATTCAAAGCACTCGGGGAAATGATAATACATTCAAACCGTCTTCCCTGTCAAGTTTATAATATGAAAAAAGGACGGTTAAATGAATTTCAATACCAAAGCCACAAAGAGATGATACCAAGAAAGGACTCTTTATTTTCAGTCTCTCAACACAGAGACAAGGGAGGCGTTTTTTTTCAGAGGAATAGCCAGAAACAGATGCCTGCATGAAGGAAAGCACGGGAAAAAAAACTAAAATTAATTCACCAGAACTCCCTATCCTCGGTTATTTGGCACAATTTGCATTCTGTTCTCTCTTAGAAAACAGCATGGCGTTGCTGTAGCTCTCACCAAAACAAACATTTTGGAGAGGAATAATGCCGCTCATTGAAAATCATACGCTTTCCTGTTTAGATACACAGAGCTGAAAATCTTGGACGGCAAAAAAGAATGACAGCAAATTGTTTCCTGTGAACTGGAAACGTCCTATTTCTGCCAGTTCAGTAATTTGCCAAAATGTGGTTTATCAGTATATTCAACTGTCAGCAGATGTGATGCATGTGCAAACAAGACTGAACTTGTTGTTAAGGCAACATATCCATCTCCCCTACTAAATTAAAATGCTCACTGAGAAACACATAAAATAAAAAATGTGCTTCATCTTGTACAAACCTGATTGTTCAATCCTGCATGTGCTACAGTGTATGTCTCCAAGTATGTTGGTTCACAATCACATGCAGTGATTAGTGTTGTACTACGATAGTATTTAAATCTATTTCAAGAAGACTGTCTAGAATAAAAACCTTATGCATAAGAATTTGGGCCCCCACAGTCGCCTTTCTCTGACTGAACACAAATGGGCCAGCACTTCCCACTTCTCAGTTTGAGGCGAATAGCTTTGCCTAAAACAAAATGTGACACCTAGTATAGCTCTAATTAAACTCTCTTAACCCCGATGCCACTAAAGGTTTCTTCATCAGATCTTACCTGCTTCCCCATGGCTGCGGCGCTATGTGTCTCTCCTTGGTGAATAAATACTAGACTATAATGTAGACTTTGACTGTGAGTCAACTGGCACTTCCCCCGAGATATAACAGACAGGAGACAGGAGGTTGAAGGTGTTTCTGTCTGCAGGTTCACTCCCCCTTAATCGGGGTGTGTACACACACACACACACATACCTCACTGACATAGACTCTGCTTCTCTTCTGCCCTACAGGTTCACACAGGAGGAAAGCAGCTTAGGGGAGTACTTAACCCTTGCGCAAGCTGGCACTGAAAAGGTATAGTAGAGGATATTCATTATCCCCATCCGTTAACATAAAAACAGATGAAAAGTCTTAAAATCTGGATTTTCCTGGACCAGTATCACCAGCTATACAATTCTGTTAATAAGTAGCTTTCCAATTCTTGTGCAGGTAAAGAGAGAAAAAAAGGGGAGGCAATGTGTGTCTAAGGCTGGTCCCAGTACTGATACACTGTAAGTCAGCATCTGATAATAAGGATAAAGGGCTTTTCCTTAGCCACCAGAGGCAGCTACATTGAGTTACCAAGCAGAGAAAAATAGGGCTCAAGCTTAAGGATCCAAGTACCGTAGCCAGCAGGCAGGGAGCAGCAAAGAGGGGGGGGGGGGGGGGGGGGGATTGCTATTAAGCAAGACAGAATTGGTTTTCTCCACCCTAATGAGAATTCATCCTGTGAGATAGATTAGTCAGTCCGAGAAAAACAATTCAATGCTCGCAATAATGAGATCATATTTGAGGAATTGGGTGTACATCCCTCAACTGGAAAAAGTTTTAAAAAAAGTCAAGGTTACCAAGAATTTTAGCGAGACCCAAGATCACATTGAGGACTTTTCAACTGTATGTCACAAAATATGATGTATGGCTGAAAAATTGCATGGATAAAAAACAGAGAAGAGATTTTTGCTAATCCTATGTTGTTTCTACTGGCTGAAGTCTGTCAATTGCTTTCAGAAAATAAAATAAAAAACGAGTAACGGACTGGAAAGAACTGAAAGCCACTTGGGGAGAAATCAGAAACTTAGGTCTTTAGAGGACTATGCAGGTTCTTTTGGATAGCAGAAAGTAGAGTTACAAACCCCACAAGAACTAGAATAAAGTTAAAGTAACTTTAATATGGAAATGTTAGAGTGAAGGATGGGCACAATTAGCTTGTGCATAATGTGCAAAAACCTCTTAGGGAAAGCTCTTTACGAGGGATGCCAATTACACTGAATAAACACCTACTCTGCACAACCAGACGTCCAGTTGATTGTATTATACGAAAGCATGTCACTGTACTATGCAAAACTAATGACCGCTACCCAAAGTAGTCTCATATGTTTATTTTGTGATATTCCTGACCATCACTGGAGTTCTCATCTGGAGATTTTCTGTTGTAGGAGAAACTTGGAACATGGAAGCTTCAGAGCCCAATATAGTGAACTAAAGGAAATGATTGTCCCAAATACAAAGGTATGTGCAACTAGTTCTTAATGAAAGCTAACTAATCTAAGGCGGGGTCATGTTCATCTCACCTTATTTACCCCCAGTTGAAGCACAGGGATGCCTCGAAATCTGGTCAGTGCTGTGTTGTGTTTTCTACTGTGGTGGAAATCTTTACACTTCCTAGATAGATGACAGAGCACATTGAACTGCTGGTAACAATTATGGCCAAAGGCTTTGCAGTATGGTTCAACAATGCCTCAGTGTAAAGGCTCATCCTGATAGTGTAATGGGTAGACGTGGGCCACATAATTCCAACGTCCTAACACACTTGTTCAAGAGTGTTAGGAAAAGGCCAGTGTGTGAAGTAAGAAGAGGGGCGGGGGGCATAGGTGTCAACAGAAGATTTAAGCTGCAGCTATTGCGGATGAAAATGTTTACGACTTGTTGAACTAGTTGAGAGACTCTTGATCTGAATGATAAAGCCAGTCAGGATTTAACCAAGCCGATGAGCCTGTAAAGTTTGCTTTTAGTTGAAATTGATATTTTAATTTTTTCCACTGCTGCTATCTCCTGAATAGCAATCGCTCCTCTTATAATTTATGTCAGTTTAAAGAGGTATATCAAGGTTGCTGGGCCGGCCGCCATTCAAACTCCTTGAGTTCCAGCATTTTTTAGATAGAGAGAAGAGGTTTTATAATCTCAAGGTTGAGGAGTAGTAAGTGGAGCTACATAACAAAATATTTTAAATTGAGTTGCGTCTACCCACTGAATTGATCTGATTTAGCATCAAAGTCAAATGGAAAAACTGGATAGGCTGATGACGTCCTTACAGAATAACCAGAATAACAATGAATCAGCTAGGGGACAGATCAGAATGGATTGAAATGTTCAGTTCCATCTAATAAATAAGTTGTTTAGATAGTATTTTGAGCCTTAATACGTTCTAAATTATACAAAGAGAAATGGTGGCATGCCCATGCAGCCTGCCTGCCTGCTTCCAGATGCCTGGCTCTGCCTTCATATCAGGAGGACAGGAAGGGGGGAAAAGTTAGGGATTAGAGGGACTTTTTACACACCTGTTTAGGTAAGGATGATTATACCTCTACAGTATGATTCAAGTGTATGGAGTTTTTGATGACTTCAGCAAAACTTCCAGCAAAGCCAACCCCCCCCCCCCCCCAACATCAACCTCAGGACAGTGTAGTGTGCAGAGATTTGACAATTACTGTTTCAAATGGCACGCCAGGCAGAAACCATAAGTCTTAAAAGTATGTGTTCAAAATATTTAGTAATATTTTTCATAGTTAGAACTGATTGACGACACTGACTTGATAGGAATGAAAAACGAGGGATAAAAACAGTACGATGCAGCTCTACTTGCATGACATTTGCTTTCTGTCTGTGACCGACAAATGAGGAAACTGGGATTCTTTTTTTCTTTTTTTTCTTTTTTTACACGATTGTTTCCTTTGAAGATCACAACAAATGTTCTGATGGGAATAAAGAGAAGATTGTTGGCATTGTGTTAAGTTAAGTTACTTTATTAGTCAATGGTTGGTTACATTGAAAGTTGTCTTTTCGCATATCCCCTCTCAAGTTACCACACTTCGGAGGGGGTCAGAGCACAGGGTCAGCCGCAGTACAGCACCCCTGGAGCAGTTTTGGGGTTAAGTGTCTTACTCAAGGACACAATGGTAGAGATGGTGGGCACCGTAGACGTAATACCAGCCTCTGCTAGTTTTACAACTAACACCCTCCTGTCCGGTGCCGGGGATCGAACCAGCGACCTTTCCTCTAGGCCATCTTACCACCCCAAAGACACAGCACAAAGACACAGAGAGACAGCTTCAGAAAGATCCAAAAAGGGCACAGCAGCACTGTTCAAGGATCTTTATTAATACTGAAGCATGTGTAAAAGCTCTGATGAAGCTAATGTCATGCTTTTTGTGACAGAAATTCAAAAAGTGTTGATATTAATTCAAATCCAAATAATAATGATTTTTGTTCAACAAAACAGTTGGCGGGTATTTGGTGATTTATGCGAACCCCTTGATGATGTGTCCTGTCTTTATAGGGTCTTAATATATCTGTTGTATTTGTATTAATAAGTTGGCTTCAGGCTTGAACTCCCTGTCACCCTGGAAATTAAATCTTTATTAACGGCTACTTTATAACAAGGCTTTGCTTAGTCTTAGACCAAGGAAAGACACCTTTTTTTCTTTTTTTTTACCTTGCGCTCCCGAAATCCAGAATTAACTTTTTAAATTGGATGGGATAATTACAAGGGATGCATTTGTTTCCCCTTTTAAAACTGCTAAATTGCCCGTTACTTTTGTTTGATTGCTTTTTATTGCACTTTTTACAGCTGATGACTCTGCAAGCCTATTGGATGTCATTTATTTTTTGTATGCTCTTTTATGATTTTCTGAGACTTCCATAAAGGAGAGGGAGAGGGAGAAAAAAAACGTACTTTGTAAATATTACTGTGATATTACTGTGATGTCACAGTAAAAGACATCACAGTAATATTTACAAAGTAAGTTTTTTTTTAACCCTATATTTCTCTTTCTGTGATGTCACGAGAAAGAGAAATATAGGGTTAAAAAAAACACTCTTTCTGCCTTTTCTCAGGCTAGGATGAAACGATTTCAATTTTTTTCGCACATTTATACTACATAGGATCTCAGAATTCAATACACCTTCATATTCAAACCGGTGAAGTAGGCCTTTAACTTTTTGAAGTCTCTATGATAATTACCAGGGTCGATCCACTGCTTAATTATCAACTCCTAGCTGGCACCTTCTTTGATGCTTAAAAACCATGATTGCATGTTCTGAGGCTTAATTTAATGCTGTGCGTCTTCTACAGTGCCCGAGTGAGAAGCTGCTCTTGCAATCATTGCACATGGGGGAATCACATGGAATTTAAACAAACCAAGCCTTTGGCGCGATGAGAACTGTCAGGCTCTCTCCAAGAAGCGGAGAAAAACTTGACTATTTTCTGGTATGGATCAAAGAATACAACATAGAGGCATTTGTGTGTAAATGATTAGCCTCCAACCTTTTCTTTTTTGTGTCTGATACGTTCCAAATGTGGAACTCATTTCACATGACAGTGCTGTGTTTTATCAGTTGCAAAATTGACGTTGTTTGAAGTTGACGGCCTCATCATCAACACAAAACATTTCCCAGACATCTCAGAAAACATAAATAATGTAAAGTGACATGCTAAATGACTTGCTGAGAGTCTCGACCAGACTGCCTCAACTAGAAAATCTTTTTAGAAAAGGGATATGAAATCAGATACAATCACAATGTGCTCATAGCTGTCCCATAAAAACAAGCTTGATAACAACCAGCTCCGGAGGAAAACATCTGGATGCTCTAAATGTTGAATGGGAGTCTTTGTTTCGGCCAATAATTCTGTTTGTTGCGCAAGTTTAAAGGCTGAACAAAACTCCCTTTTGAAAACTGTCTTTTTTTGTGGCTGCCATTAAGTGTGCTGCTAGCAAATCATTCACTGTCCTTTCCCATTTAAGAACTCACATGGATTTAATCCAACTTGATCCCCTGCCCGAAAACACTACCAGCATCCCAACAGAAATGCTGTGCTGTATCATGTAGACTCAACTTTGACACTGCACAGCCACATGTGCCCCCACTAACATAAGTGTTTTCATAAGCTACGTATACTGTACATTGATCGTTTATGGAAATAAGATCTAAATGAACACATTCAACATGTGTTTTTCTTCCTTCTGGGTACATTGGAGGCTTTGTTTCAGAATGTTACAAAATATTTATCAAATTTATCCCAACTGGAGCCTGAGGCGTGCGAGAGTGGAGGGAGTGGAAGAAACAATTTCAGGGGGGTGGGGGGGGGGGACTACAAAAGCGCAGCTCTGGTGTTGCTTCAGCGAGATTGTAGAAAATGGGCAGAGATGAGAACGTGTTTCTGGCCTGATATTCTACCAAACAGACAGAAATAAATCAATTTCAGAAAGCCATGAAATTAAAAATTAAGAATTAAAGCAACTAGTTTGAACGCCCTCGCTCCAAAGAGGAGATGCAAGTGTTGCTCGGAATCCAAATTTAGTCGAAACTCATGCCGAATTGCCTTGACTTGTCTTATCAGTGAAACACTTGGTATCTGCAACTTCACCTTTTGTCCATAAAGTGATGAACTGGACTAGG
>NC_137216.1:19286563-19491563 GCF_949987685.1 Ammodytes marinus
AGATCTAGTCTATGTGCTGCATACAACTAACAGTATTATCATCCGTCTTATTTATTTGAATTTGATGTTGCATTTATTAACATACTCTATTAAGCATACGAATTCCCCTATTAATTTTTTGGACAAAAGGGATATCTGGTCCTTTGATTAAACCTCAGCCTGTCATTTTAACACTTCAAATGCCTACTTGGTTTACAGTCAATAAGGGCTTACCATAAATAGTGTTTCATATGAATCGATCATCCTTTGGAGCACACTGATGATGGCTGTGCTCTCCTCTGCACGGGCAAAACTGTGGACTGCAAACTCTTTGTCTGAGTTTTTTTGCTTGCGTAAGAGGTTGGGCCCAAAGATGGTGGCTAAATTGAGTGATGTCATCTTGTTTCCTGTAAACTAAACCAAACAGAGGCTTGTTTGTCGGTGACAGTTTTACTGAACATACTGTGTATAGATGTTTTCTATACTAAATTGATTAAGTTATTTGAAAGTTAAACATAAAGCCAAATAACCACACAATGAGCTTACACATAAACATTTTAAACTCTAATACACATACAGTACAAATAAATACTGTGGTCTACAGATACCATTGACCAACCAACCACATGCTATATGTAAAAGTACATTCACAAGATTGGTGAGTGTCGGTTGTGCATTATTTAATGGAGATACCCGCAATGGGTCATCATGCATAATCCACTGCGCTTTGGCACAACCCTTCCTTCAAATTAGAGGCTGCAGATGTCACAAACATCTGCCTTCCTGTGGCTATTGGGATTCATCAGACTCACATTAAACTCACACAGCTTATTAACGATTTCAGAATCATGTGTGAATAGTAGCTCTTTGCTTCAACTGTTTGCTTGCCATTGAAATCAACTGTCAAAACGCTCATAAAAAAAGCTCATACTGTACGTGGACCTTTAATCCCAAAGCAATTTCGAAGACCAACATATTTACAATTTGTCTTGTATATGTGTCACAGGCTACAACAGTGGCGGGTTGCACCTGTTTTTACACTGCTATGAAAAAAAGGGATTTACTTTTTCTTTTACCTCCTGTCCTCCATTGTGCAGGCTGTCTCCAGCATGTGCAGCCACTGTGGACAACAAGCAGAGGAGGAGCTGCAGTGTGTCACCGTTACAGGGTGGAAGCAAAAAGATGAGCAGCTGGATTGCACTCTCTTGCTCTGAATTATCCAGCACTGCAGAAAAAAGGCAGCCACATTAACGTCACATACAGAAAACAAACACTGAAAATGTTGCCTTGCTATTTGTTGCTTGTGTGTACGTGTACGAGTTCCTCACAAATTGAGTTGATGAAAGCCGTATAGAGTTCTCTCGTTAGCAGTGGGTCGGGCATGTCTCTGAGGAATTCTTTCAGCAATGCAGCTACATCGTGGACACTGTGCTCCTCATCCAAATGCACGTCCAATCCTTGGTCGAACTCCTCTCGGAGCTGGGTGAAAGATTGTGACAGTTATTACAGCAACAGCAAACCATGTTGCTCACAGTTGAAACCATTTAAAAGAGTAGAAGATGCAGAAGTGGACCAGATGAAACTCTACCTGTCGTACTCTCTTCTTGGAACTCCCAACACGGAAAATTCCAACCGTCTGTAAACCTGAGAAAAGATGAAGGTTCTCTCTCAGTGCCAATATTCTTATCTTATGCAATTTGAATTTCTATGAGGTTGAATATGAGATACTTGATGACTCAACAAGGCTATGACCAAACTGTCTCATATCTCTCGTCTGAATCACAGAGATATGCTTGACATTTCTATAGCCTATACAGGTGCATTTCAAAAGAAATGTCCTTTCATATATTTTAGATTCATTGCACATGTGAAATATGTCAGGCCTTTGTTTTGTTGTATAATTATTTTGATTATTATGGCTTGCAGCTCATGGAATAAAAACTAGAATATTACATAAAACCATACCAAAAAAAGATTCATAATTCAGAAAGGTAGACATTCTGAAAAGTATGTTTATTCTAGATGTATTTCACTTCATGTGTAATGAATCTAGAATACATGAAACATTTACTTTTTGAATTAAATTGCAAAAAAATAAAATGTCATTGAGATTCTTGTTTTTTTAGATGGACCTATAATATACAGTAGACTATTTGCACAATTCCTATATAGAGTTTCTTTTTTTAGCTTCAATAATGCATACCATATGTTTCCAGGTGCTGGCAGCAGAGATCCACTACCCTGGGCACCTGCCTGTAAATAGGGTTCAGGCTGAGCTTTTTGTCACAGCGCTTCTTCCTATTGCCAGTCGCCTCTACCGGCAGAGACAGCTGGAGGGCCTCCAAGAGCCGAGACTGGTTATCATCCAGGTCAGTGATGCAATCCACTGACACTCCCCCCTGTCAAGCAGACAGACAGGTGACACACAACAACGGTGACTGTCGCGTGAGTCAAAGAAATGCTCGGCAACCATGTAATGACTACATCTGAGCAAATGTTCCCCAAAAAAAAGGTCACAAATCCCCAGAGAAAAAACCTCATGTGCAAAATGTAATGGGACGTCTTTGGCGCGTATAGGGTGTATAGACAGAAAGTGAAGGCCTACCCTTCTGCGTGTCCTCGGGGCTGTGTCTGGCCTACAGAGCAGAGGTGATTCATGAGGGGTCTCAGAGGTGGAGCTGAGGGACGAGTTACTGCTGGACAGCTCGTTGCTGGGCCGTTTGAGGCTGGAGGTCATGTGGAGGAAGGATAACATCAGTTCGCTGGGGTCGCTGTGCTCCTCCCGCCGGGGATCGTGTCGCTGCTTGTGCGTGCGGTCGTTGGATATGACCTGCGACAGCCTAATGCCAAACGCCTTGGGCATAGTCTCTGTGTGAGAGGGGGGGGGGGACACAGGGGGGGACTTTAAGTTCACCTTGTTTGGCTTCAGGAAGTCAGCTATATTCTGGAGAACGCTTGTTGTCAAAATCAATTTTTGGTTCAGATCTGTGAATATCTCCTCACGATCTGCTTCTCTACAGACAGTACGGACAGGTAGTGGATCGTGAGGAGATATTCACTGATTTAAAAGAAAGTGATTTGGACAACAAGCATAGGCTACTCCATAATTGCCGACTCCACCTTTAACTGGTGGATGTGTCAACTCGCGTCACCATGTTTTCTTTTTTACCCCATCCTCTTGTATTTTCTGCACAATATGTCTGAAACTGATCTTGCACTCAGTCCTTGTATTTAAACTTTCAAATAAATGCTGCTCAACATAAATATGTCACGAGAGAAAAGACAACAACGGAATATACCGCAGCGGTGCACGCTCAATATTCAAAGTCAGGGTGCACATACTTTCTGAAGTGCCTTTGTAAACAAAAGGGGGAGAAGAGGAAAAGAGGGCCATGCCGGAGGAGGATAGGCTGTAATGAATGAGCCACCACTTAAGATTGTTTTTGTTATTTCCCCCCCGACCGCCTCCCTCTCTCTCTCTCTGACAGAGAACATCACTTTCCTGTCAGATAGTTGGAGCGGGCGCGGCAGTGTTTGCGCTGGAAGATCACAGCTCCCTCCTGAGACTGAAGCATTACAGCGCTGTAGATTCTGATCAGTCGGTTGCTGCAGCGGGTTATAAACAGCTGAGAATGTCTGCTGCTTCAGTGAGCCTGTGCAGGTTCAGCCCCAAAAGGATCAAAGAGTATCTTTTCGGGTGTTAAGACGCTGACTTGGCAAGAAACTAGAAGAAGGATAAAAGTGTGACAGGACTCTCCCCCACAGACCTAAAAAGACCTTTATCTTCGCTGGGTTTGAAAATACTAACGATAATATCAGAGCGTATTAGAAAGTACCTATCTTTAGACTCTATTCACAAGGGAGAGGACTAATAACATTCAGCCATTGACACTAACGGTTGCCCGCTTGCCTGGGGCAAGTGAAAATAATGTGTGGGCAAGTTGAGATTGCTTTTTGGTTGCCCGGACGGGCAAGTGGATGTTAGAGGGGTTGTCAGTAGTCTAGGCTATTTATTCATGTGTTTTAGAGTCCGCAAAAAAAATGTTTTCCCGCTAACCCACACAAAATAGATCGGCTATATTTGCAAATGAGCAGCTGCGCGAGGCAGCCAGCAGCATCACGCTCTCTCTCTCGCGCTCACACACACACACACACACACACACACACACACACACACACACACACACACACACACACACACACAGCCTGTGTGCGCTGTGGTAAGGAAATATAAGCACAATGATACGTTTGTAAAAGCAAAAGGTTTATTTTCAAATCAATAGCAAGAAACTCCGCGGGGTGGTCACTAGTTCCAACACATGTAGCCTATTATGTTGCAAGGAGTGACGATTTGTTCCTTAAATCGTCGTCTATTTAAGGAACATTTGCCCCCCAGGAGGGGAGGCGTCTAACAGTGGGTTTGGAGGGGAGACAGGCTGAGAGGTAGACAGTTCTAATATACATACATTGTTATTGTAAACATGGGAGGGGTCAGGTTGATCTGAGTTGGAGGGACAGGCAAGGGTGGGGGGAGGTAGGAGACAGGTAATCTGGGTGGGAGAAAGGAGGGGGAGACAGGTAGACAGGTAAACTGGGTGGGGAAAGGAGGGGGAGACAGGTTGGGAGGCAGACAGGTTTGAGATTTACATTCATATTATAATCGTAGGTGGGGCAGGCTGACCCAGAACAACAGGAGGCTGTCTGCAGGAACATTGTTCTGCTGTTGCAGGGGGGGGTATCCAAGGGAGGGGGGGGGGGGGGGGGGTTGGGGAGGTACAGTCCGAGTACTCGTCAATACACGTTTGAGGAATTTAACCTTAGGCATACCGGAGTAATACAAGATAAATACAATGTTTCCTACTACATTAATAAGCATTCCAACATTCAATATCTGCCACCACAGCGCGCAGTTTCGCTGTCTACGTTCCGAAAACCGGCTCATTAGGCTATACGGACCTGGTTCCGCTATATTCAAAACCCAGAAATCAATAGGCCTAACGTTTGAGCTTATCGATACCGCTATGGAGTCCAGTAGGTCACATGATGTAATTTTAAATATCGAGCAGTAGAGTCGGGTTATCTTCGACTGTGTTGAAGAAACTCCTTCAACCCGCTTCAACTCCGCCTCCAAAAAAAAAAAAAAAAAAAACCCGTCCGCTGAGCCGCTGCCGCTGCAGGGCACCGTCTCTTCATTCATTCAAAGCAGCGGTGATCAACAAACAAGAGACTGTTTAGCAAGTCCCTAAATCCATATTAAAATCTGCAGGATAATAACTAGTTATCTTAAAAAAATAATCGCAAACGGTTCAAATGTGATGTGTTCAGATCGGCTCGGTAAAATTATTGTTAGGCACAGGTCAATAAAATGACATCATGATGTGTTCAAATGTAACATCAAGAAAACATTTTTTTTAGTTTTTCGCGAGAAGCTTGAATAATACAGTTTGGGTGAAAAACTTGTTTTCCCAGCAATATAAAATAATTAGTAGGCCTAAATATGGAATTATGACCTGTTTAAAGTCCTATCCTTAGCTCCGCTAATCTTATAACCAATTGAAGCAATAATACCAGTTCACTTTTAACAAAATAATACAAAAGTATCAATAAAGATTTGGATTGTGGAGTCTTTATAATGGTATCAATATGAAAAGAAATGAATGATCCCCCTCCTTACTTACAGTATAACCGGGCAATAGCTTTAACATGGTGGACTTTAATCATTTTATGGCAGACGATCACTTTTTGGCACAATGTGACCGTTTTAAATAAGTAAAATAAGTTAAATTTTTCTGAACACATTTGTGTGGAATATAACATTCAGCTTGACTCTGAGCTAGACTGAGTTTTCTGAGACCCCCAAAACCAGGCCAGGTGCATGGCAAAAAGAGGCCCTTTCACGATGCTGCAGCAGGACCAAGCTCTTGGCTGTATGTGTGATATCTAGGCTTATATGAATTGTTGTTAGTTGTATGTGGTTAGGATGAGACAAGTAAGCAGTGTTTGCATTTAAGAGATAAGGTTCGCTAAAATGTATATTAAGCACATATCACTGTTTAACATTATTTTTTTGGGCAAGTCAACACGACATTTGGGAAAGTACAACATTACCTGTACTTGCCCTATGGGCAAGTGCTTTTGAAACCTTAGGGCGCACTCACACTAGTGCCGTTTGCCTGTTCCGTGCTCAGCACGATTCAGCACGATTCCCCCCCCTCCCCACTCCCCTCGCTGGCCCGTGCTCACACTGCTCGTGGCCTGGGCACACTTGCACCTTGCCTACGTCACCGTGCGCGTTTAGGATTTGGAGCTTAGTCTACTTGTAGGCTATACGACTGTTTGTGAATATTTTCATCCGGCCAAATTTGCAACAAATATTCCACTTCCACATTAGAGCAACGAGAATCCTTAAGCTATTGTTTTTTTTTAAATGTAGTCTTGACGTAATAGGTCGCGGTGGACAGTCTCATATTTGTGCAGCATGCTGTTTATTATTAATAGCCTATAACGGCCCGTCATCAGACCATATGTATCCGGATGGTTTTGTACACATCGATCGCTCCATCAAATCCAAGTCAGAACTTCTTGTATGGGCAGAGATCGTTTTTTTAAGTGTCTTTATAAAGTTTATTGTTAAACCTTAGTGTAGGCTACTGTTTCCTTATCACCGGGCCGCGGTGTGTTGTTTTGGGTGCGTCTCCACCGCCATGCGTAAATGCAGTTATGACAGCTGACGGGAGGAAAAAGAAAAAAAATCATCTGACGAACGTGAGTAAACACGAAAACCTTTTTGCTGTGCTTTCTGAGCCGACCTAATTAGCTCTCTCCCTCTTTTATTAGCCCACACCTAGGCTTACACACACGTTAATTCTCACACATTATAGCTACAAGTCCAAGTGGTGGGCAATTCTGGTGCCGACTAGTAAGGCAGCGGACGTTAACGGACAATGCATCCTTAATAAATTCACGTCAGGAACGCCGCCTGTGCGCTTGCTTGTGCGCGTGTCATCTCATTAGCATCTGTACTTTGGCCACGGCACACCTCTCCCAGGTGTGCCGTGGCCAAGGGGCTGTTCCGTGCTGGAATACGGATGGCGTGGTCACACTAGCCAAACGTTCTAGACTTTAGTATGCTAATGAGCTTTGGCACGGGGCCGCGGCCCTAGTGTGAGTGGCCCCTTAGGGCGCACTCACACTAGTGCCGTTTGCCTGTTCCGTGCTCAGCACGATTCAGCACGATTCCCCCCCCTCCCGACTCCCCCGGCAGGCCCGTGCTCACACTGCTCGTGGCCTGGGCACACTTGCACCTTGCCTACGTCACCGTGCACGTTTAGGATTTGGAGCTTAGTCTACTTGTAGGCTATACGACTGTTTGTGAATATTTTCATCCGGCCAAATTTGCATCAAATATTCCACTTCCACATTAGAGCATCGAGAATCCTTAAGCTATTGTTTTTTTTAAAATGTAGTCTTGACGTAATAGGTCGCGGTGAACAGTCTCATATTTGTGCAGCACGCTGTTTATTATTAATATAACGGCCCGTCATCAGACCATATGTATCCGGATGGTTTTGTACACATCGATCGCTCCATCAAATCCAAGTCAGAACTTTTTGTATGGGCAGAGATCGTTTTTTTAAGTGTCTTTATAAAGTTTCTTGTTAAACCTTAGTGTAGGCTACTGTTTCCTTATCACCGGGCTGCGGTGTGTTGTTTTGGGTGCGTCTCCACCGCCATGCGTAAATGCAGTTATGACAGCTGACGGGAGGAAAAAGAAAAAAAATCATCTGACGAACGTGAGTAAACACGAAAACCTTTTTGCTGTGCTTTCTGAGCCGACCTAATTAGCTCTCTCCCTCTTTTATTAGCCCACACCTAGGCTTACACACACGTTAATTCTCACACATTATAGCTACAAGTCCAAGTGGTGGGCAATTCTGGTGCCGACTAGTAAGGCAGCGGACGTTAACGGACAATGCATCCTTAATAAATTCACGTCAGGAACGCCGCCTGTGCGCTTGCTTGTGCGCGTGTCATCTCATTAGCATCTGTACTTTGGCCACGGCACACCTCTCCCAGGTGTGCCGTGGCCAAGGGGCTGTTCCGTGCTGGAATACGGATGGCGTGGTCACACTAGCCAAACGTTCTAGACTTTAGTATGCTAATGAGCTTTGGCACGGGGCCGCGGCCCTAGTGTGAGTGGCCCCTTAGGGCGCACTCACACTAGTGCCGTTTGCCTGTTCCGTGCTCAGCACGATTCAGCACGATTCCCCCCCCTCCCGACTCCCCCGGCAGGCCCGTGCTCACACTGCTCGTGGCCTGGGCACACTTGCACCTTGCCTACGTCACCGTGCACGTTTAGGATTTGGAGCTTAGTCTACTTGTAGGCTATACGACTGTTTGTGAATATTTTCATCCGGCCAAATTTGCATCAAATATTCCACTTCCACATTAGAGCATCGAGAATCCTTAAGCTATTGTTTTTTTTAAAATGTAGTCTTGACGTAATAGGTCGCGGTGAACAGTCTCATATTTGTGCAGCACGCTGTTTATTATTAATATAACGGCCCGTCATCAGACCATATGTATCCGGATGGTTTTGTACACATCGATCGCTCCATCAAATCCAAGTCAGAACTTTTTGTATGGGCAGAGATCGTTTTTTTAAGTGTCTTTATAAAGTTTCTTGTTAAACCTTAGTGTAGGCTACTGTTTCCTTATCACCGGGCTGCGGTGTGTTGTTTTGGGTGCGTCTCCACCGCCATGCGTAAATGCAGTTATGACAGCTGACGGGAGGAAAAAGAAAAAAAATCATCTGACGAACGTGAGTAAACACGAAAACCTTTTTGCTGTGCTTTCTGAGCCGACCTAATTAGCTCTCTCCCTCTTTTATTAGCCCACACCTAGGCTTACACACACGTTAATTCTCACACATTATAGCTACAAGTCCAAGTGGTGGGCAATTCTGGTGCCGACTAGTAAGGCAGCGGACGTTAACGGACAATGCATCCTTAATAAATTCACGTCAGGAACGCCGCCTGTGCGCTTGCTTGTGCGCGTGTCATCTCATTAGCATCTGTACTTTGGCCACGGCACACCTCTCCCAGGTGTGCCGTGGCCAAGGGGCTGTTCCGTGCTGGAATACGGATGGCGTGGTCACACTAGCCAAACGTTCTAGACTTTAGTATGCTAATGAGCTTTGGCACGGGGCCGCGGCCCTAGTGTGAGTGGCCCACCTGAACATTCCCCCCTACAGTAATGGACTATATCCAGTATACATCCCACATTACCTTTGTCTTTACTCTTCTCTTTAGATAAGGAATCAAACTTCCTTCTGAGTAACTTCTTGTGCTTGTGGCCATCTGAAAAGAGGCAGAAGTTTCACAGTTAAATGAAAAAAAAAACAGAATTAAATAAGAATCTGGTAAAATTAGCCAGTTGTTCTGTGATTAAAACAGTCGATTACAGAATGATTAAGGTCGACAATCTTATAACAGGAAATGAATCAAGCAGCAAGAGATTAGCGCAACTATGTGTGTGTGTGTGTGCGCTTTTTAATACATTTAGGTATGGTGACGTGGCAGCCCAGGTTGCGGTCCTGAAGCAGTCGCCTGAAGGCCACATCCCGCAGACGGACCCTCTCCAGCTCTGAAAGGCTTTGCAGGGGGACGGGCTGCAGTCCTACGCTGCGTCCCGACATGCTGTTCCAGGTGATTTTGCCCTGAGGACCCACACACACATTCCCACAAACACGTCAGACACATCCATCACTGCTGCTGTCACTTTCCATAAGTGCACGTGCTGAAAGCTGAATTGGGTCAGATGTCTTACAAAGACAAAGCAGCAAGAATGCTCATTTAGTAGATTATCCTATTCTATTCTTTCCCTATAAAATGAACGTTGTGAAAGAAATACCAAATCTTAATTATTTCTATCCCTGCTGCTCCACTCAATTAAGTGCTTGCTTGGTGCAGCATATAATCTGGGTTCAAGCATACTTCATTCATTTCTATATAAACTATATTGAACTATTGATAAACATAAAAAACCTCGTCATCAATTTCGCCAATGTCTCAGTCACTGCATGAGGAAAGCCATTCACAAGTTTTTAGTGTTGTACTGATGAGGGGGGAAATAATCTGACCCAAAATCCTCAACCTCCACGCTGGAGATTACGGTGCTTTGATCCAGTACAGTCGAGCCAATCATATGAGCCGTATCCTGAAAGAGGCTTAGCAAATCATTAGGATCAGGCTTACACTTAAGTGGCTCACTCCCATTAAATTAGAATTAAGACTGTGGTACAGTAGCAAACTTTTTGTTTCCCCTAGTACACAAACAGTATTCATAAAAGTACAAAACAGAGGAAGTGATATTGACAAGTATTATTACCCTATAGCCCCCACCTAGTTCGTATTTGGGAACAATAGGGAAGTGGGAAATAATCAGCAATAGATCTGCAACTTTTCTCTACTACCAGTGCCCTAAACAAAGAGAATAAGCTGATACTTCCGGCTACTTTCAGAGCCAGTTAATCTAAACACATTATAATAAACTGCAGGGGGTCAACTAACAATTACGCTCGCTATGCACTGTTGAAACTGTTGAGGTAGCTGGATCGGAAAACCAAAGACTTAACACTGCCAGCAGATAACGCATTTCCTAATCCGGTTACAACTGGAATCCCTCTCTATAATATTTCAATACCCTCCGCCTCAGTTACATCATAAGGCATGGCAACAGATGATTGGGACACAGTAATGCAACAGCTACAGTATATGTTCCTACAAAGAAATCCCTCCTGTGTGACTACATGATAGTGGAAACTTTCTAGCGTGATAGTCAGCAGGGTTCCCACAGTTTTTCTCAGCCAGTGAAGTGATGTCATAGCGCTGGTGGGATTCCAAGTAGTTTCATTCTATACTGGTTGTGGGCGGCTTTTTTCTAACTTAACCTTTTTTTCATTTACATTTGTCACAGTGGAAGAAAGTCAGACTCAAACAGCTGTTCCCAGTTGATAAAGTAGCAGCGTTTGACAAGGTTGGATGAAGTCATCGTTTCTTATCATTCTGAGCTCATGCTTGTAATGTTAGCCGTTAGTTTATAGTCTAATCAGTCACATAATCTTGAAATGAAAATAGCTGATTTTCCCCAATACTGCCTCTTTACAACATCATGGGCTATTTGCCTCTTCAGTCTTTACTTTGTGTTGGACTTTTCTTGACATTTTAACAAGCTACGCTACGCTACTTAAAAATATACTGTTTCAGCAAAACCTGCAGTACAGTGAAGCATACCTATTGAAATGTATCGACTGAGAAGTGACATGGTTTACTTTATTTGGCTTTCAGTTGCCTAAGCTCAATTGAAACTCGAAGCCTTGCTGAAACAGAAAGTTCTTGCTAGCGCTCGCTTGAAAACAATGGACGGAAACGTGCAAGGTAGTTCATACAATATAGTGAGATCAAAAACTCAGATAACACCAATTGACCATACTTGAACTGGATCCAGAGAGGTGCTGAATATTGCCCAGTGCTCAGGAAGCCATTTAGTGGGGGGTGGGAGGCATTGTGGGAAAAAAATGTTTTCCAAAGGAGCTCTTTTGTACTCTTTAGAAGTTCCACAGAAAAATTCTGCATTCGATTGCAGACATTTCACCCACACCACAATGACAATGTCTTGTTTTTCATTTATTTATTTCTCATGAGTAGGCACACATTGTTGATTAAAAAAAAACATTGTGGTGTCCTTTGAAACGACACAAAAAGCCATTTCATTAGGCCTACACACAACTTGTTATTCTTAAAATAAATAAACACAAACAGTAGTGCTCTACAGTGTACACTCCAGTTCGGACTGTTTGACACGCAGCTGTTTGAAATGCATCGCTATTATTTTCCATACAACTAGGCTATTTGGAAATCTCTATTAACAGTGTCCTTGGAGGATTCGACCAATAATAAGTTATTAAAGTTGACCATTGGTGATGACAGATTGGCAACTGTTCATGAGAAGTGGAAAGAAATAGAGAACTCAACATAATAATACGCCTAATAAATAAATAAATAAATAAATAAATACAAAGTAGAAGGACCAATGGCAAATAATGAAAAGAAAAAAGAAGTAAAAGAAGATGTAATCAAAATTAAAAAAAAATGTTCATTGTAACACAGAACAAAATATAACGCTATTGAACTGCAATTTTATTGTATTGGCGTTTGATTCTTCCGCACCTTTCTTTCGATGTTTTAAAGTTTTTACGTAGCATAGGCTACACGTCCCACGTTGACATCACCACATTTCCAACTACTTGTAATAATGTTGTTATTCACTGTTAAGAGTTAGTACCTAGGGGGCAAAACCCCTTTTTTTGGAAAAACAGACATGGAGCGTTGTAAAAGGTTGTTCACCAGAAATGATATCCAGGACCTTCCAGGATCCCAACCTGGGTGGACAACCTGGTCAACTAGCTGCTGGAAAGCTACAGGGGGCCGACATAGAGCAAATCAGAACCACTGTTTAAGTGAATGGGGATGGGCTAATAGGGAATTTTTTAAACTTATAGATATCATTATGAAACTTTGCAAGTTGATTACTGACATTAAAACAACAACTTTTTGTATTACAGTATTTTCCAAAAAGTTTGAATAAATATGAAAAATCATCAATATCTTACTAATGATGCGTACATTTGCATATCTGCAAAGCCCCAAAATCTAGATGTTGGACAAAAGCAGAGTCAATTTGTTTTAACATTTTTAAAACAAAACAAGTGTCCAACTGCCTGAAGCTTTTCCTAATCACAGTTCAAATTTGATCATAGAAAATGAATTTTTTACACTGTTTTTTCCAAGGGAATGTCTAGCCGTTTCCTAAAATACCAGCTGGAGACTCCAAAAGGACACTTTTGGTCCATAGCACATGAAATGTAACTGTGTAAAAAATGTATTTTCTATGGGTTATTGATCAAATTTGAACTGTGATAGGAAAGGCTTCAGGCAGTTGGACACTTGTTTTGTTTTCAAAATTTAAAAACAAATTGACTTTGTTTTCTTCCAACATCTAGATTTTGGGGCTTTGCAGATATGCAAATGTACGCATCATTTGTAAGATATTGATGATTTTTCATATTTATTTAAACATTTTCGAAAATACTGTAATACAAAAAGTTTCATAATGATATCTATAAGTTCAAAAAATTCCCCATTACCCCATCCCCATTCACCCCCATTCACTTAAACAGTGGTTCTGATTTGCTATGTCGGCACGCTGTAGCTTTCCAGCAGCTTGTTGACAAGGTTGTCCACCCAGGTTGTGATCGTGGAAGGTCCTAGATGTCATTTTTGGTGAACAACCTTTTACAATGCTCCATGTCCATAAAATCACTTTGCCCCCTGGGTATAGTGCAAATCAATTCATTGTTCAAGCTGCTTAGTAGCTAGTCACAGAGACAAACAGACAACAACAACTAGGCTACTTACAAGACTGGTGATGCTTCGCTTGAGGAGGGAGTCCACCATCACACAAACTCGGACTGGAAGTCAGTTGCCCAAAACCACAAACAGATGACATTTGAGTCCATACGAAACACCCACATAAATAAATACATTCCAAATGCTCGCAGCTGTAGTAGCCCATGATCTCACAGTCAAAAGTTCAACATGTTCAGGGACTGATATAGGCTATCCTATCAGTGAGAGACGCAATCCCACTAAATAACATTAATCACAGATAAATGGATTGGGAGGGTTTGGCAGCTTAGGACACAACAAGATAATAGAGAAACCCTCTAAGGAAGAGTAGAAGCCATTGTAGTTGTCTAATTGTAGGCTTCCTGTCCACTTAGGTAACGTTACACATCCACACATTATGCACACGCAAAAAAAAATGCATCTGTGCCTACGAAACAAATACATTGTTACTGTTTATCTGTGGAGCTACGACATGCTTGGCCCCTCTCAGAGAGTTTACTATGTGTAGCCTTTTTGAATGATAGCTCAACCTCATCCTTTACCCCAACTTGATAAATAAAAATAAATGTGTTAGGAAGGACAGGTCTTGGCAAAAAGGCCTACTACAATACCCATGAGCCTCAGCCACACAGGCGCGAATGACATCACTACGGTAACAACACTGTTACGGTGACGACAGGCAAGCAGGACCCAAATGCAGAAAGTTTCAAGTGAGGGTAATTTATTGTCCAAAAAACACAAAAACTCCAGAAACGCAAAAAGGCGCATGGACCGCATGGACCGCATGGACCGCATGGACCGCATGGACAGGTACAATGCTCGGACAGGGAACAAAGAAACACTGGGAGTTATATACACACACACAAGACAGGGTAGACAACGAGGGACAGGTGAAACACATTAGGGAAGGGAGCAGTAATCAAACAAGCTTGACAGGACATGGGGAGGAACAAGACAGGTGCGCTGGTGCTAACCGGTGATGAGAGCACCAGTCTGCTGTGCTGATGGTGCTTTAACCAAGCTAACCGGTGCTAACTTGGTTCATAAAGCAAAACTGATAGCTGCACACAGCAGGCAACAGACACATAGGTTATTCACATAACTTATGGGAGCAAACTGTGACTATTATGTTTTCATCCATCTTAATTTCCTCTGTCCGTCGTCCTGAAGTGAGTGACGTCGGGAGGAGCTCAACGCTGATTGGCTATCGCGGCGCGGCCGGCGGCGAAAAGTTAAATATTTTCAACTCCTGCGGCGACCGCGCCGCCCTATTCGTGGTGCGCGAACCGCTCGCTGCCGGCCGCCCATTCGCGCGGCGGCGCGCAAAATACATTGACTTTCTATGTAAACTCGCCGCGCGGCGGTGTGCAGTGTGTTGGCACCTTGAGTGCTCTCTGAGTTTAGAGAAGATAATTGTTGAAGTTGTTTGTCTATCCGTTCAGCTGCTTGGCAGCGGTGGTTTTGTTTGTGCTTTAGTTTTCTATATTAAAAGGTAGCCTGTGTAGCCCTTTACGGCTTTGTGCTTTTTGTTCTCCCCCTCCCCTGTAGTTGCCTGTGCGATTTAGTGGTTATCCCTCCGGGGATAACTTTCAGACACCTCTTGGTCCGCACCTGTGTCCCAAACCCCCCCTCCTCCCCCCCCCAATTCTTACACTTTCTGTGATATGACAGAATGTCACCCTTGAAATAGGATGCCATTCCATGCTGAAAATACAGTAGATGGTGCAGATCAATTGAACAAGCCAAATAAATCTAAATGTAACAGATACACTAATATTTAACATTGAATTTACAACATTACTTTCTCTGGCACATCATCTTGGGCAGTACTGCCTCGGTTCTAATATCATGTTGTCATATTTTATATCAGGTGGCAGACAGACCCCACAGATGCTTTGGCCTAGAGACCAATAATATCAATTGCTCAATTATGTTCAGGTACAATTTGATGGTGCTCTTATGTGTTGCCTCTGAAAAGTAGTCAAAACAGCAATTCAAATTCCACACTTCTCCAGCTTCATTGTTATTGAAAGTAGAATAGTAAGAGAGGGAACACTGCTGGATTTGTTTATCCTACAAATCTAACCATTACACTAAAAATGAAGATGAAATTGAATTGAACTGTATTTCATGCTTGGATTTATCAAAGTTTATTTCATTTTATTAGATCCTGTCTTTGTAACAGAGAACAGTTTTCAGTTTCCCTCAAGGCTTTTCTCCTTGAGTCTGTCTCTCTCAGGAATGCAGATAGCATTCTACCTAAACACTCCAACAGCACAGTACTACTTTTCTTTCTTTTTTTACCATTACACTATTACACCAATATGTTCAAGGAGCCACAGTAAACACATATATATGTTAAGACACACTATGGTTACAAAGTTTGACATGCAAACAGTAACATTATAGTCATGTATATTTTATAAAAATGACAACTGAACAGTTTTCTTGATATTAGTGTGCACACATCTTTGGATACTACCCATCTGTAAACCCTTAATCTTTGTTCCAGTGATTAATGATCCCATTTCTTCACTACTTTACTACAACAGAATGATGAATGGCTCCCTCTTAAGGCCTTGTAAGTTCTTGCAATTTACTATCTCTCAAAGTAAAACCTGAGTGAATGGAGATACCGTATACAGTACGGTATTTTGCAGTTTCATACCTGAACTGGCTGGTTAGAGTGACTTATGAAGGAATTTCTCTAAAGAGCTGTGCACTATATCAAAAATGTTCACACACTGCCGGCGGTCTTTGCAATATCACCATCTTCGACAGGCAAGATTTCACGTGGACAATATTACAACAGTAAAGATGAAAAACACTTTTCATAAGATCTCCGTATCAACAAGCTTGTCCAATAAAAGTAATATAAATGAATCCTACGTAGACTGTTACCAATGCTAGGTATGTGGATCATAGAAAGGACCCACCCACAACCGTCAAAGAGGCATACTCCAAATGAACTTTAATGTGGGCCTACTGTACATATTGTTAATGCTGCATGCCTTAAAAGCCAGTTTGAAGTTTGTGGGTCTTTTTCTGTAAATGTCCCATCCAAACCAAAAGAATCCATAATGATCTAATCTCATAAAACTTTCACTGCTTGGATACAACGGATGTCTCCACACCCACACTATTGGACTCAAAGCAATCTTCTCCAGTAAAGATATTGATAGTTTATATGTTAAGTGTGATACAGAGGACAACAGGGGAAGAGTAAAGACAGACACTTTGCCTATATAATAACTAAACCCAACAATATTTCTGACTGGGGTTGAGACACGACACGTGCTGTATTTTCATCGGATAGTGAACTGAATTAGTTTTTTGTATGCAGGTATCTTAGTTTTTTAAGCTAAGAATACCATTTGACTTGCCACATGATCAGTTATTTAACCATGCAAAGTTACTGAGATCTGATTGAATTGATGTGTGAAGCAATGATTTGCCACCTACAGTATGTTTACGTCTAACCCACTGTATGTCTTTCCTCTTATTAGACACACACTGGATGCAACCGTACTGCAGTTTCAAGCCAACAGGTTCACTTCCTTTGGACATTCTCCTGTGGGAAGAAGTATGTGCCGGAGGGACCGTAACCAAGGATCAGGTCATGCTGCCTCCACTGTGAGAAATAAAAGTGGAGGCTTTTCTTCATGTAAACCAGATGTCTCTGCTTTCCATCTCAGCTCAGTCTACTGAGACCCTGAGTGAGTATACACTTCAAATAGAGAACAGTGATACTCAGCCTATATGGAAAATATAAGGCATAGATCTTTTAAACTAAAGAATCCAGTGTTGTGTCAGTATCTTGGATACAATTGTCCCTGGATGAACTGCTGGTTTAAAAGATGGACAACCGGGACAATGTGACTTTCATTACAGACTTGGAGTGAGTTTTTTTTGTTGCATACAATAAGGTCGCTCAACTTAGTGCCAGTTAAAGCCGACAGCATGGTCATGTTAGACCTGCAGAAAGGTTCTCACACCTTCAGACCTCAGCTGGCTAAAAGTCACCTCAGTGGCATGTTGGAGCTATTTACATATAATTGTAGCGATATACTGTCTTCAAATACCATAAAAGGTCTTGTATTAGTTGTGGTAAAAAAAAATCATCAGTTAGGAATGAGAAGGTCTATAACAAAACTGCATCTTCATAATGTGTTATGTACAGTGCAGGTAACATTTTCCAGCTTCACAATGCTTGAAAAAAAAACTGAAAAAAAAAACTAGGCTGTAGTGCAGCTTTCTGAATAATAGTGTTGGCAGCATGCAAGCACTCCCCAAAGTCATAAATCACATTAAATATCTTCTGTAACACAGAGCTGTCTCCAATATTAATCAACTTCTTTCAGATTTAGTGTGATTACATTTCTAAGAGCTCTGGCTGTAGGATCTGGGTTCTTGCTGATGACTGTAAGAGAGACCAGATACCTGGCATTCATTACAAGCCTCTTACATCTGCAATACGTTTCCATCATACTAAACAAACAGTGTTACCATGAGGACCAATTTGAGAACAGCAGTACAGATTGTCTAATACAATACACGTTTGTCTCTAACGACAGAAGATATGCATATATTTAAAACAAACATAGTAAAACACAGAACAGTGTTAGAAAAATAACTTTGGGTAATTTAACGTAATCCCTATGTCTTTAATAACAGATTAAAATTATTTTGCAAGTACTTCCCTCTTTGAATGTCAATGAACTGGTCTGGAATGATGAAGGGGTTGGTCGACTGTGGTATTATCAGGGGGCGGGCTCTGAGCACAGTTTGAACCTGTCTATCACTGACAGATGTGGTGTCATTGGAGGAGCTTCTGTAGCTTGTCATGCCAAAACTATTCCCATAGTTAAACACCTGAATATGTAATCAAACATCCGGGATTACGTCAAGTAACCCAAAGGTTGTCAGGCTCATTTGGAGCTATATAGCCTATAGGATTAAAGGCAAGGCAAGGCAAGTTTATTTATATAGCACAATTCAGACACAAGGCCATTCAAGGTCCTGCTCTAAACGCAAAGCACATATTTACCGTACAATGCATACATTTGATGATTTGGAATACTTATATCATACTTGAAGCTGTACTGCTCAGGAAATTGACAACCATCAGTCTCTCTCTCCCATGTTTTCTTCAATTCCAGTTTAAAGTTTGTATAATGATGTGAGAAAATAACCTTTCTATTTTTTTGTTGTTGATTCTGACTTAACACTTGGCAATTGTGACACATTTTCCAGCCCCACCTCTTCCAACAAACATCAGAAAGTTAGAACAAGTACAGGCTTGTGCCTTTACTTGTCATTTCGTCAAAGGGATTCAGTGACAATATGTGTGGTGTCTAGTGACGCAGCTAAACTGTTGTGCATCAAGGAGTCTCATAAAACGAATCAGATTGTCCTGTTAGTCATAGACTTGCATGTGATGTTGCAATAGTGCGAGAAAAATATTTTCCCTTTCCCATTAAAACAAAACTAAATAAAAATTGCATCCTGCAAATGTAGGCTACAGTAAAAAGTATATACGTATATTCTAATGTGTTCATTTAAGATAATAGAGAACTACCGACAATACTGTTCGCTCCATCATCCGTTTGGGAATTCCAGCTACTTCCGGAATTGTTGATACAGTGTTTGTGCATGGACATATTGTGCAACCCTGAGCCGTTCACTCAATCTCTGATCGCGCGCATGAGCTTTAATTATTGGAAGTAGGCTAGTTGCCAATGTAGGCTATGCAATGATTATGAATATAACACAATAAATAAAACGTAATATAAGTTTAAAATATTTAAAAATATTTATCGGACCAAGAACTTTGTGAGACACGAATTGGCGGTACACTTTAAAAAAAAAAGTTGTATACATTGTTGGCCTTTGATATCAAAATTATTCTCCATTATAGCCTAAATAACATTAGGAGGATAACACATTCAGGCATATTTGGCAACTCAGGCTTAATGCTGTCTGTCTATGCATTTTAGTCAATTAAAGCTGCGACATCTTCAATCACCTGGCTGTGCCGTAAAGCTATCATGTCACTGACCTTATATGTCTCCTCGGCTTCGGTACTGTAATGCCGCATCAACGCCGGGTCCAAACTCCGGGTCTGCCTAAGTCTCCGCTTGGAAATAGTTTTGGGGCTTAGCGAGCACGAGAAAACACTGCTTAACAATCCTTGAGCGGCCATATCTCTTTCAGCTGGTCAATTTGTGATTAAAAGAAGTGTAGAAGAGATTCATAATTCTGCCACAAGTCCAGACAGAGCGAAGGAGCCTCTCAAGGATTCACAACGACAGGTCCCCATGCGCGTCACTAGTATTATGAAATACGCGCCCATACAGTACCCTGGTCAACCCCGCCACATCCCAAACCCCACGCCTCCAACATACTCTGACTCAGTACTTCCGAATCAAAATAACGACTAAATGGATTTCAGTTTCCCCAAAACAAACAAAGAAGAGGCAAAGACAGTTAAGTCTGGTTGATAAACTGAAAAGGTGAATTATGATGCGTAGCACGGTAGCAGTCAGTGTCAACACAAAGGTTATTAAGCTTTGAAATATGAGGTATACAGTTTGTGTTATAAAGAGGGGGAAACGCACTCTAAAAAGTGAACCCTAGAAAGAAAGAAAGTATTCTAGCATGGTTACAGCAGAAGTATTTATGTTAAAAACCAGCATTGTGGAAGCCAATTTTATATTGATTAGTTTAATTCTACTCTTGTCTCTACATTCATTATTTGATCATTGCATATATGAAGTGTATTTCCTCTCATCTTGACTACTGGTGTATCTTGTCTGGAGTTTCTATTGTAATTAAATCAGTCTGATTGGGCTGAAACCCTAGGTGTGGGCCATCCTGGAAGCACCCAGATTCAGATTAGCATTGATGTCATCAAGAACCAAACCTGATTGTTTCATTGTTATTCTACCTATCTGACCATGTCAACCATTCTGTATAAAGCAGCTCATTTTGTGTGTACAACTCAGTCAAGACCCTGGCATTGCTCTGGATGCTCTGGTCTTCTCTCCATGCATGAATGCTGATCATAATCATATGTATTGTCTTTTGGAACTAAGTAAAGATTTGTTTTCATTTTGGACTATAGTGAAGTTTTCTTCAACAAAAAACTTCTTCCACACCAGCCACAGAAAAACATGTTCAGCCTACCTGAAACCAGACAATGCAAAATAGATTTTAAATCTAAATATGATGTATAATTTTCCACATTTAGTGTGTGAATGTACTGTATAGCCTATATATAATTTAAAAATAAAAAAGAGCAAATGTTTGTTTTTTTAAAAAGCATATTGTTACTTGAACACAAAGTGTACTGTATACATAGAATGCTATTGCTTTTTGTAATCTGGTAATGAATTATAACATAATCGGTTTTAAGGGTAACTTGGTTAAAAAGAGGTTAAAAAAGCCTGCAAGGATTCAGAGCATCTTAAGTTCTACTGGAGCACCTTCAGAACCAGAGTACGCTAGACTTAGTGACAGAAACTTTTAGGTAGAACATGCCTAAAGTCACTGTCCTCTCTTGACCACACACTGCATCTTTTCCCTCTCACCGTGAGGCAGTGGGGATACTTGGCATGTAGTGCCCTGGGAACAGACTCTTCCTGTGGGAGCCCTGGGGAAGGGACCTGTGTGATAACATGACATGTGAACCAGCACTGTATGGCCACGATAAGGTTTCATCAGATACCACAGTCCACCAAACAGACACGGGAAGTGGTGATAAGGGGGAGCGGCTTCACGTTTGATCCACTTATTTGGCGGTGGCGAGGTTTGGAGTATATACGACTCCTAGCAGATTCTCATCAGACTTCCCGTCATGTCTTTTCTCAGTGGGATAAGTTCAGCCATGGGAGCTTACTCACCAAATTGAAAAAGGATGTCAGAATAAACGTTGTTGGGCATATGAGGTATTTTGGAATACCAAGCAAATTAGAGTATATTTTGGTCTCAGATACCTTCATACTTCTAGCAGAAAGGTGAAATTGTAAAATGTCAATATTGTTTCTGAAAGTAAATTACGATTGCTGTCTTGATCAATTTAACAGCCTTCAAAGAGTCACTCCACTGTACAGTGCAGGATTATACTGTAAGAATATAACGACTGAGCAGTGCAATAATCAGCCTGCTGGCACGGAGTCCTGTCTCACTAGACCCATTGAGGTGTATGGGGATGTAGGGGGGAGGCAATTTTCCTTTTGATTTAGAAACTTAATTATTTTTTGAAGGGAGTGTTAGATGAAATCGAAACTGTCTCTGTTGTAGCATTTACATTCTGTATAACATGTCTGATCAGAGTATGATGGCCACAATGTCTGTCTACACAGCAGTGTATTTATGGTGGAACCATCTTTTTTAATGAAGTCAAAAAGCTAATATTACTTATTTAAAAAATTTGAATACACTGGGGACTGGTTCCATCAGGTATAGTATGTAGGTGAAATTGTACTTTAATTGGTAATTTAATAAGGGAAAAGGGAAGCACTGACTCTGATTGTGTGTGTTGTTGAAAGGCTGTGGATGTTTGTGTGAGGTAGAATGGCAGGAAGAAAGTGAAAAAACACACTAGACAACTGGCCACTAGGGAGCGGTAGTACATAAACACTGCTTCTTAAGCATCAACTGTTTCAAGGCAGGATTTGTTAATGAATCATTTTAGAATTTACCTGGGTTATTGCCAAGAACGGAGTAAGCTGCTTGGACCCCAGAACAAAAGAATCCTTCGTATTAAACCCAATTATTATTATTATTATTATTATTATTATTATTATTATTATTATTATTATTATTATTATTATTATTATTATTATTATTATTATTATTATTATTATTATTATTATTATTATTATTATTATTATTATTATTATTATTATTATTATTATTATTCTTCTTATTATTATTATTATTATTATTCTTTCGGACAATTCCACCTCTTCCTTGTGCACGGTGTTAAGTCTTTCTATGCAAGAGTAATACAGTCTCAGGTTTGCTGTGTGGTAATTTGATCAAACCGATTACATTATATAATATGCACCATGGAAGTGCATTTATCATAAAAGGCAAGATTTTGAAACAGGGCCACGAGGCAATATCAGGTAATAGCAGGACCCACAGTGAGGCCCTTCCAGCAGATACCGTGCATTGGTGCTTTATGATAGTCCTATGCACCTATACAAAGTGACATACTGTATATTGCCACATAGTGGACACAGGATTTGCAATCACACAATGCAATCCAGTGCAATAACATCTACCTGTGTGAGGTGTGCATTGCCGTACGTTCAATTTTCTTACCTTCACAGATGCACTGATTAAACACTTGTTTGAGCCCTTGGTTTACAGTGTTGTAAGATTGCATTTTTTGGAGTATTCTTATACATTAGTGCTGCAAATAGCCAAAATCAATACTTGTCCATGAATTTTTTTAATAATTTAAGCTCAGCAAAAGGTATTTTTTACTTCAGGAATCATATTTGATTTGATTTTACTGCTGGTAACCCTGTTAATACAGATACAGCGTGGATTATGATGAAATGCCATCAAAATACAGTAGACATCTTTATTTGTTTTGAAAACGACTGCAACCATTTTACAGTTAATATTAATTAATGTATACTATACAATTGCTTAAAGTTCTGCTGAAACTACATAATATCCTGAACTTTAAAAAAAATTAAATGAAGGAGTAAGCCTAGCTCTGATCAGATGCAGTGCCTGCTTTCTGTCACTTGTCTGTGCTGGTGGGCTGTTAGAGCAAGCATGCCCATGGCATCATAGTGGTAAGAAATCTTTAATTATACACATTAAAAAGGGAATCTGTCTTAGCGGGCCACAAAAAGAAAGTGAAATGGAACCTCCGTTCTGTTTATTTATCCTATTTCTCCTCCATTTGTGTGTATATATTGAAAAAAAAGACTCAACGAGCTGAAAGATACATGCCTATAGGTTCTGTCTGAAAATGGTAGCTTGCTATGTATTTTTTTTAAATCCCTGTTGTGTAGGCAGGAAATACAATTGTATTGCATCATTTTGCTGCATCTTCTCCTTTTCTTTCTTTAAGGTGTTCAAAATGGTAGTGTTCACTTTAACACAGCAGATGCAGAATTCTAACTCAATGAGTCATCGCAGACACCCCATCATTTCCAGCAGATTGCACAGACTGAGAATAAAATGTGTATGGCTCATGTATATGTGTATACATGTATATATATATGTGTGTACATTCGGATAGAAAAAAAAACTTTTGAGATGTTAAGACAAAATGCAATTTTGCAATGTGTATAGTAGAATGCAGCTTTATCAGATTGGTAACTGCTATTATTACTCCGATTACGATCTCTTACATTTGATAGCATGTCTTCTCTACAGTGAAGGGGAAAAATTGGAGTAATGGTGAGAGGAAAATGCAATCTAGATGTCAGACAAGCACTTGATTAACCACTTACAGAAGCAGTCTCTGCATCTGGGGTAGGGCCATGCCACTCACATTTCCACTCAGCCCGAATTCTTCAAAACATTACTGGCCACAAAGTATTGATTTTTCATTCTTCTGAATATCCCCTTGCTGTTAACATAATTTACACCAGAATATCAATGTTTCAAAGAGGCCATCTCCTCCCCTTACCGTAATGCCAGGAGCTTCTCACCCACAAAGAGATGACAATTCAAGGCTTGCCCTCCTTAGCTGCATTTGTGAGTATCTAGCTGAGAGAGAGGACATGGAAACTGACAATACGGACGAAAGTGAAAAGTGTGTTAGCAGCAGTTTGGACAAAAACAAAGAGCCGCACAGGTGAGAGCGAGGCTGTTTCACTCCTTTAACATTTCAAATTGATTGATAACCCAGACGTTCAATGATAAGCCTTTTTACGATATGTGGGGTTGAAACATGTTCCAATCTTATCTGTATTGTTTCTAAGAGGAATCCGTGTAACAAATCGTATCAGCAGTATAAATTGTGGGCTGTGAATTTTGCCTTAAAGTTAAAAAAAATTGTCATATCAGTTTTTAAAAATGCAACTATAAGACCTTAATTTAAGATGTTCATGACTGATATATAAAGTTAAACTTAATTATATCTATGAAAGATAAAACAGTTACAAAGAAATAGAATGAATGAAATCTGTGATAATTATTCTACCATAATCACAGAAAAAACAAAACAATCATCTTCCACATGGCCAGGGTCACAATAATTGTAATCCGTGGCATTACAAATGATGCATGTTCTCACAGATGCTGGCTGATAGGCTTGGAGCCCAGCCTGCAGCGACGCAGTGCCTCTGATTCAAGTGACAACGTCGGCTTGGTGACCTTAGCAGCTTTCCACGGGCACATTGATTTTTCTCCCACATTACAGATAATTGCTGGATGCTGTGAATCCTATCCTCCCAGGCCAGCGGGGAGGAGCTTCGCTAGTGTGTTGACACGTGAGTGGCTATCTGATTTGAGAAATGCGATATCCTGGGATCTCATTGACAGCGAGTGACTTCTGTGCACTTCCTGTGTATGGTATGAGCATATTTACCAGCTTGTCAGGAGAGTTGTTTTTATGCCTGTTGGGGTTGTTATTAACAGTTATCTGTGTCTTAGAAGGTCTAAAAATGAAAGATTCTCAGAAAAAGCAGTTCCGTTAAATAGTGCACTTTATTGTTAAAGGGACAGCTCAGTATTTTTCAATTGGGATTGTATTAGGTACTTATGCATAGTTAGTCTGGTGCCTTATGGATATGGCGGTCAGCACAGTAATTTTAAGGAGTTTTGGCGAGACGTTGCTGTAGCAAAAATCTGCACTGTACTGTTGCAGAGGGGGCCAGCAGAAAAACGCTTTTGCTCCATTTATATAAACTGTGGATGTGGCCCTTTGTTTACAATTGAATGGATATCTATGTTTTAATTAAGCATTTATGTATTTGGCTAAACTTAGTGGATATTTATTTTGTAGGTAAGCATTTACTGTATATATTTGACGAAAACTGTTTTCTGCTGGCCCCATCAAAAAGCTGACAGCGATGTCTCCCCCAAAATCCTTAAAATGATTGAGCTGACAGCCATCTCCATAAGGTAACAGACTAACTTTGAATAAGCACCTCATACAACCCCACTTCAAAAATACTGAACTATCCCTTAAAACCCAAGAACACGTTTCAGACTTTAATGGGAGCAACGGCTTGGTCCAACTCCGTTAATGGGTTTCAACTTGTTTAATTAATTGTGATTAAATACCTATTTGGCATTATTCTGTGATGGCAAAAAAAGAGAGATAATTATCCCAATTCTGATTAGGAGCCAAATAGTGTAAATCACATTATTGGAATGAATGCAGTCTACTGCTTTTACAAATACACCTGTAACCTTCAGTCAGGGCCAAACAGTAGCTAGCTCTTAATATTGATATGAGTTTTTCTGTTCTGCATGGAGCCACTCTTAATTTTATGCAAATTACTTCATCTACTGTTTTTTCTGCTCCATAAAGTAATGTAAAAAGTCACTTCCTTGCTTTTAATATGTGAGGCACAAGTGTACTTTGATAAACTTAAACGTGACTTGCATCTTTTATATGTGTGGAAGTAACTGCACCTCTTGCTATTTTCTTCGTTTTATTTTAGCCTTTATTTGTTTGATTTTATAGAAAATGTTGATAAATTGTTACATGGCCCTTAATTGCATAATGACTTATAACTAGATATTGAAAACTGAGTGTTGCCTTCATAGACGCTGCCAGAGCAGTTTGCAAAGGAGAATGCTGCTTCACATTGTTCTATGAAACAAACGAGCCATCTACAGTAAACAGCACATTAAATCAGATGAGGCTCAGAGCACACAGCCTATCATCACACCATCTTAAATCATCATCTGTTGTGACCCCGAGACAACATGGACAATGTGCTTCCCAGTCGTGTAGGCTGTAGTGTAGACTATTGCACTTTGAACATCCTCTGTCCCCACTCCAAGTGGCACGACCTGTGTGTCACGGAAAAACAGGCCACTGATGCAACGCGCTGTGGCCCAGGGGCGGGTTAGGCCACATGATTGGACGGATTCGTGTGCTGTATTTATGTCACAGAAAGGTCTGCTTCTTTCTACTTCAACCCCACACAGCGCTTCAATGGGGCCATATGGTCATACAGCCGCATAGCATTATGCATATATAGCAAATACAGGAAATACATGTTTGGACTTTGTTAACACTGTCATACTGTTATATATGCTGGTCATGGCATGTTATGCAAGCAGTTGTATTTGATTACAGATTCCAAAACACATGCCTCAGTGCATATTTTAGGGAAGACTATATGCCATTCATGCACTAGAGAGAGTCTGCATGGCATAATCCAGGATGAACTATGATGTTAAAATACAGTGGCTTTGTAGGAGAATACCCTCAAAATGTGGACACAACAATGACAACAGACGTGTGCAAAAGGCATACGAAATATAAACAATAAAATAATACCTGATTCCGGCATAAAACATTAAGGTTAAGATCTAATTCTGCGGTTTTTATGGGTTTGGGTTTGGCTCTGTTAAGGGTGACAGTTGGCAGGCACATAGTGATAGAGTTTGGATTACGTTTGAAGCTTAATTTTTAAGCTCTCATGGATGATAAAACACATGCCATTTCCAAATGTCTCGTAGAGGGATCAGATTAATATTTCAGATACTGCAATTTGGTTGTGTGTAAAAGGTTGTAAATAATACCATTAAGACAAACCATGTTTGAATCAGTTGTTGGAAACACTCAAATAGTCTCCTGTTATAACCAGGAGAATGGTGTTGAGATACCACTGGTGAATGTTACCCAAACAGAACATGTGTTTCATGAGAGCCTTGCTTATTGAGGTAACCTTAACTAGAACAGCAATGTGTTGCCAGTCCAGCTGTTCAGCATTGATCCCTCTGTGTTTTCTGATGCACTGGCCCGGAATGTGATGTTATTTCATTACTGAGGCAGAAGGGACATGCTCTCGGTCTCCTCCCCCAGGGCACCGTCCACTCACTTGGACAGGGACACTGTAGAACCATAACTGAATGGTTTAGTCAGACAAGCTCAGTTTCCTATGGAAAGTCCAAAACAGGCAGGGAGAAACTTTTGTAGTCAGGACGTAGGACTGGAGCACACGTCAGTGAAAGAGGCTTGAAAGGCCAGGAGAGAGAAAAACACAGAAAGAAGCACCGCGTTATAGACCTGTCATCAGAAATGGACCCAGACGACAATGAACTCGGCGTCTTCACTGTCATTCAGTGAGTAGTGTGCTGTGGATTCTGTGATGCCGTTCAGTTAGAGCTGATTACTCACAACTGTCAATTCTTCAAGGACGAGTTCAACTCTAGTTTTTGTAGAGTTTTGATAATTAAAACTATATATGCATAAGAGGAAAACAGACGGCTTAGCCTTATATCGTTCATTAATTTATAATTAATGATTGACCCTAATAATGCTTTCAAAACATAAATACCTGATTTTGCTTGTATTGTGTTGTTGCTGGGATGGAGATTGTTGACTGAAGGCTGTTGGTTATCCAACTTTTTCTTTACCTCTGCATCGCAGTAATGATGTATGTTCCGGTGGGATTGGTGAGGTTTTCCTTTGAGATTCAGTGCCCTGTTATAAATAATTGGTGTTTACAACTTTCACAAGAAATGTTCCCTTTTTTGTATCTTCGCACCCAAGTAAAAAAAATTGAAAGCTGAAACCAATGTAAGGTTATACAGAATGTTCCACTTAAACCCTAGAGTTGTTCGGCTATGGATAATACTGTAGATGCTATATGAATTGAGGCATTGTCCAGTTATTGTATACTCACCCACACTGCAATGTATTCTGATGTATAGATAAGTTGGACATGTAGCAAGTGTTCATATGATTTTTGAAGAAAACAGGAAGAGTTTCTGAAGGTGTGATTAACTAGTGAATATCCATGGTGTACCTGGCCTCCTGTCCAGTGCATGCTGCTAGGGGTTTGCCCCTAACCTGAACAGGTTAAGTGGGTGTAGAAGATTTATGGATGGATTGATGTTTGCAACATGACCTGCCATTGACCCACGTAAGCATGTGTAATAACCCGTGGTAACCATTAACTGTCCGTGTTGTGTCAAGTGTCTAGTATCCACATTATGTTGTTTTATTCACTATATATAGAATGGGCTACGGACTCCAAGCATTACTTTGTATTAGCAGCAGGTGTTGTGAAACAGGCAAACCAAATCCCTTATCTATTTTTAAAATCGTAGCATAACCCATCCAGGTAACACTTCACTTCTTATCCCAATTAGTCACACCACTGATTATGCATGGAAAAACAACGTGCAGTTCTTTAAACTCCCCTCTTAAAGCTGTGACACAGGCACAATTTGTGTCGCACTGACAGATACGGCAAGCTGAGGTGCGTGACATTGCAGATACAGTACGTGCAGACACACACAAACAAACAAAATGCAGTGGATTAGATAGTTAAGTGTGGTTACTGAGGCCAGTTTGATGTGGTGGCCACTGACACACATCTGGTCCAGGTCCAAGAGCCACTAGGGCTAAGTTGGGCTCATATAGGGCAGTTGAAGCTACATCACTTTAGTGCTGCACATATATCGAAAATGTACCGTTCCCACGAACGTTGATATCGCGGTATACATATCGCAAAGATTGCTTGAACTGCAATAAATGGTAGCCTATTCCATGTGCCATGCATTCACGCTCTGCATGTCAATATATTTGGCCAATGAGATGAAGCCCTACTGCTCTATATTTAAGTTTTTAACTGTTGCAAATGATATCGTCATCGCAATATTCAACAATGTTATCGCATATCCCTTTACTGCACACTGAAGTCTATAATGGTTAATGGTTAATAATTATAACACTTTAAATGTAAAACTGATTTAACAGTCCCATTCTGTGGACATTTCCTGATTAGATCCACCCATCTAGCATGGTAGGGACTCAGAGAGAGGACAGCCAGGGATCAGCAGGGCAGTGGGGTTTTATCGGTCAGAGCTTCAGCCCATAGTCTCCTTAGATCACGCTTCTGTCTGACCCTAATATCCTCTGCCACTCAAGTTGGCCTCTGGGCTGCAAGCCCAAATGGACAAACATAACTGTCCAGAATACGCTGACTCTCTCAATCCTCCATCCACCACATAACACCACGGCTGCATTTGAAGCAAATTGTCAGACATGTTCTCCTCGCTCATCGGTGCATCCTTTATGTCTTTATGTGTGAACTCCCACAAAAACAGACACAGCCTGTTCCCTCCCAGAGATGATTCATCAGCTAAACTGTCGTGCTTCAGAATGTGATTAACATAATGATTCACTTCACTTTTTTAAAGCAATTTGGATCAACTCTATGCACATTTTTATGGAGGTTTTTGGCCTTTTTACCCATCTAGTTGCATCTTTCCTATTTCAGCAAACAAATCTGAGCCTGAGTAGTAGTGACAACTTTCTTTATTGCATGTATCACTCTTAGCAAAGGCACATTGACTCACCCTTGCAGAGCCTTATAAGTTGTGGCATTTTAATATAGGATGGTTGCTTCTCCACTACGGAAGCAGTAACACATTTGGAGCTTAAAATGTCCTCAACTAGTATTTGTATTCTAAGTATTTGTTTTTATCTATCCATTACTACTGGACATTTTTATTGATTAGAGTGTCAAGTTCTCAGCAGAGACAATAAATATAACTAGGTAGGGGAATATATTTCCCTCAAACCATCAAGTTGTATTATTTTAGCTTGACTGTGGTGGAGTATTGTGTTTGTTTCCACAGTGTATTGACTTTTTGAGTTACATTCATTTATGACAGCAACTTGCTACATTAAACACAGCTTAACAAGTTGAGATGATGCCTTATAAAGAATATATTTGATGTGAGCTTTGTCTAGCTGCTAGCTGTGCGTTTCATGTCGGCACATCACAGAGCAGGATAACATAGTAAATTGTCTGAAACTACTGTGTGGAGTTCCTTTTATCAAAGCTGTCTGAGGCACATGAAGAAGTATCAAACCTCCTTGGATCAGGGACGAGGCTAATTGGCTCATGGTGGTTTTTCGACAGAGGTGTCCCATCTCCGCTGTTTGATTTATGAAGGTTGATTCTTCCCAGACACGTGGTAATTCTTCATCTGAGGGTGGGGCCGAAGTGCGATGTTGTCAGTGTTATTCCTTTTTTGCCGAATTATATCTGGTTTCAAAATACCAGGAATCTGTTGCTCATTTATCAGTGTATCAACATTTAAGTTAGTAGAAAGTCCTCCAACACAAACATATCTTGATCTAGCTGGAGAAAGATGTGAAGATTAATGGTGATGTTATTCAACTTAAAAGATAGATCGCAGAAGAAATGAGATGCTCAAAGCAGTTGTTAACATGCAACTGAATACTTGAAGAACTGTGAATCACAACAGTGGGCATTGATTAATCACACAAACTCTTGTTATCTCCTCTGAAATTATGTTGTGCAGATGGTGATCCAACAGTCCTGATCCTCTTTGGAGCCCATCATTGCATAAAAGGTGGAGTCAGCGATTCTGGAGAACAATTGTGGACAAAATCGCTTTTATCAAAATCACTGAGTATCTCCTCATGACCCACTATCTGTCTATACTGTGTGTGATCTGAAAAGAAAATCTGGTGTTAATACACTGTGCATTTATATGGACAGATAGTGGATCCTGAGGAGATATTCACTGATTTCGACAACAAATTTGGACAACAAACATTCCTCGAAAATCGCTGACTCTACCTTTAACTCTGGCTTTGCTTGTATTGGGGTGATAGCAACAATGTTTGAAGGTATCTCATGAATGGCCTCATTGAGAGGAAGCACTTCCTTACTAATGTGTTTTGAAAGGTCAAAACAAATTCAGTGTACAGTATGGGGGCATCCTAATGTGCAGCTGTGAGGCAGATACCTCATTTGGGGAGGGGGGCACATCAGGTCCCCCTGTCCCTCCAGCTGCTTCTCTGTTGTGTTTGCACTCGCATATATTATGTGCACACCATCCATGTAGTGTGTCTCTGTCATTTCCCCTCTGTTTCTTCTCAACCTCTTCCTACTTTCTGAAAAACGCCCCACATGGCTGAGGATTGTTGAGGCTAGCCTTTGGGGAATTATTGGAAGCTGGCTGCATCCTTTAGTAGTAATTCTTGTGGCCCTCTTGCTGACACACACACACACACACACACACACGCACACACACACACACACACACACACACACACACACAAACACACACACACACACACAGACTCACACACACACGCACCACATCCTCTCGCATTCCTCTTGCTTCCACTCTCATCTCCCACCGCCACTGCCACCCCTGTGTCCCTCCCTCTCTCTCTCCCTCTGCCCACCGGCTCTGGCTCTCTCTGCCTCCCCTTCCAAAGCTGTTGTTACTGCACGGCTCCCGCACATCATTTCCACCGCAATGGAAATTAAATGAAAGGTGGCTTAACACAGCTAACAGAGGCATGCTTTGAAGGATGTAACCGGTGGGGAAGCTGCTCTGCCAGATCCCTTTCCATGCATGGGCTGTGTGGATTTGCGCTGCTAAAGGCGAGGACACAGCAATCACTCAGCCATGCAGAAGCCCAGACAACAGGACTATAATCTCTCCACCTGACTTGTTTGGAAGCTCCACTTTTTATTTTATTATCCTGAATTATTGATTCCTCGCTGCCAAAGACAGTGTGGGACAATGGAGCCGGAGGAGTGAAGTGGATGGTAATATTTATGGTAGCCTTGACTGCAGTCTTGCAGCCGTACACATGGATGTGTTCAGCTTTGTGAAGATGCCAAAGCTGTCAGGGTGAGTCCGATGGATGCTGCTGCTGTGTTGTTTGCCTTTCTGTGTATAGGTGCCAGTTCCTTCTCCAGTAGGTGGTGTTTTGCATATAGTCATGATTTGGAAAAGTGCAAACTGTAATCACATGTGGAACAGGGTGATTACAAATTCTGAGTTATTGATTGCTCAAGGGAGCAAGTTGTGCAGTCATATATGATGTGAAATGAATGAGCAAGTGAGGTAGAGATGGGAGTGGGGGTGGATGCAGGAGCTGATTCGGTTGACGTATATATAAACTGCTGACAGTTGATTTGTTTGCTGGTCTATAGGTTTTAGGATGTCATGAAACCATACACCAACCCTATGGTTGTATTTTGATACAAGTGATGGCAAGTATGTGATAGATGCCAGTCCCAAGGAATTCAATCATTGCCAGGGCAGCCATCTCACCTCATGCACCCATGGGTCTCCTAGATTGAGTTGATCTGCCCCAGTGGACAGTAATCCTCCTGAGGGATTTGGCTTCATCAGAAACACTACAGACCACTGGTGGTGGGAAATATTAAATCAGATACTGTGTGTGTGTGTGTGTGTCTGTCTGTCTGTCTGTCTGTCTGTCTGTCTGTCTGTCTGTCTGTCTGTCTGTCTGTCTGTCTGTCTGTCTGTCTGTCTGTCTGTCTGTCTGTCTGTCTGTCTGTCTGTCTGTCTGTCTGTCTGTCTGTCTGTCTGTCTGTCTGTCTGTGTGTGTGTGTGTGTGTGTGTGTGTGTGTTTGTGTGTGTATGTGTGTGTGTTTCGCAATAATTCCCATTCAGTAAATGTCATTCATCTTGTGACTCATCAACAGACTGCACTGACTTTTTTTCATATACTGAATTTTTTCTTTTTAAATAGAAAACAGTGGTTTTAAACAAAAAGTGTAGCAGCTTACTATACAGCTTAAGCATACTATTTCACCTCATTTCTTAACATTCCTACATTAAAGCAGACAGGTAGCAGGGATTTTCCATCAGATGATAGGAATGCTGTTTTCCAGCTAGCATCCCTCCACGGCAGCATTTATGATGCATCTCCCCGTGGACCACCAACGTCACTGCATCCTGTCACTGTTAATAATGCCACACAATGCTATCCCTGATTATGAGTTACCACTGCTACACACAGCGTTTTTTTGTTTTCTCCCTCTCAACTGCCAACAAGAATTTAAGTCAACAGGACGCAGCTTCTTTGTATTACAGTAAGGTTGATAGAAAATTGTATGGAGAAACCCACTGTATGTATTTAGAGATTTACAAGAAAGGGAACGTTTCCCTCATCCCTCCCCCTGTCAGAAACAAAAGCATCCTCTTGCTTACATTTTTAAGACAACACTGTTTTTTGTCTTATACAATCAAGCAAACGTTTTACATTAACATGTCTGCTGTTATTTGACGGGAACATACTGTAACTGACTCTCACACTCTGTCCTCTGGTGTCTGAAAAAAAAGGTATGAAGCTAGTTGACCAAAGTAGTTTAAGTTGCTATGTTTTGATCTTTCCATGTAGAACTTTGGCTTCACTTAGCCGGAAGTGGTACTACACTTTTGATGTATCCAGTGGGTGTTATAAACAGTTTGTGGGCAACAGCACTGTGGAGATAATGAGCATGAATATCCCGTATTTATGTAGACAGTGTCAATTATCACTCAATCACAGTGATTGCCTGACACATAGGATTGCTGAAGTGTGTGCGTGTGTGTGTGTGTGTGTGTGTGTGTGTGTGTGTGTGTGTGTGTGTGTGTTGACTGTTGAGCATTCATTATCTAGTGTGTATAAAATACACACTAGATAATGTGTTATTGTATGATGATGCAACTATATTTTTTGTCATCCTTATATAAGAGATACATGCGTTCATGCATGAGTGGAAATGTTTGTCAGGATGGTGATTTTTCCTCAACATGGATAAGATGGAAGAGCAGTTAAAGCAAATTAAGTTTGACTGTTTGACGTCATTCCTGGCCCTGTTTCTTAAAATAAATCTATTATGCGTGCCATTGTTTAGGCGTGTTTGACCGCAAACTTTTTGCACAGGAAGTCACTGGTCTGGACACAAATTGATTAGCCTAAATGTTCATCAGAGTACATGAAGACACAAGGATCTGTCATTTCTAGCTGTTCACATCAGACGCTTAGGGAAAAGCAAATAAAAAATGGCTCAGGGTCTGAAACGGGAGCCAGCTGGCTGATGTACGAGGTCTCAGGCAACCATTTACTGTGTTCCGCCCTTTACAGCTTTTAGCATACAAGCAGAGAGTAGCACAATGAGGTGCAGGAGAATCCAACGCTAGTTCATTGCCCACCGGGTAAGTTCATCACTATGTGTGGTTAATCTTTTGCATAGAGCAATGTGGGGCAAAGGAGGCCTTGGGTAAATCAAAGTAATAATAAAACAATGAATAATGAAAATAATTATATCTTTATTTATTTTATATGGTCTTATTATGAATGTATTGTGTGGATAATTTGTTATGTAATAACAGATATACACTCAACTATAGTAAATCATCTATTATACTGTATTTCCTATGTTGTAAGAAATCGCATAAGCCTATACAGCCTACATACAGGTTTTGATTAGTAGCCTACCTCTCAAGTAAGATAATAGTCTTTTTACTGTTTAACTGGCCAACCATTGACAGGGGGGACAGTGAGGTTCACACGCTCACTGTAGAATAGCAGGAGGATCATAATGGGTGGGCTGTTTCACAGAAGCAGTTTTATTCCCACCAAGAGGAGATTCACTTTCCCAAAAACCGTTCTATACAGAGGCACCAGAGAGCTGCTGAGGATAACGCCGTTGCCTATGGCAACAATATCACTGCTTCCAAAGACAAACACAGAAATGCAATATTCAGATGGTATGATGGGGAAAATAGACACTCTAGTCTGAAGTGAGTATTATTCTGTAGAAAGATTAGACAATGAACGTAGTCACCCACACTGTCTGATGTAGTTCTGTCAATGTTATTTCATCATTGTCTGCTTCAAAGGAAGGTTTCTTGGAAATCAGGAAGACACTGTTTCTCTGATGTCAAATAACCACAATGTAAAGTAGAAAAAAACAATGACGCACAAGTCACCGAACGGACGAGAACAGAAGCATGAAATTGAGAAATTATGTGTAACTACATGGTCAGCAATACGTATGAAATCACTGATAGCTTTTTACTTGGCCTGCAAAGTATAAAAAGCTGCACACAATACAAATAGCCGATTGGACTATGTCCTATTGTGCTCCCGTATTGACTGTAGGAACAGAGCCAAGGTGGTGGTTGGGGAAGTCAAACAGAGGGCAAATGTTTTTTTCTGGAACAATAGGCACTACCCGTTTAGTGCCCTCAAAAGAATGGCACAAAAAGAAGAAGAAGAAGGGCTTTAATCAGAGAAGTTCCTCTCTGTCTGAGCCTCTGCTCTACTCCGCTCCCCCGGTCTCTCCTCCCAGGAGATGGTCCTCATCTCATCTGCTGTTTCTCCACAGATTGCAAATGCAAACAGAATCACATCAGCCGTTTAGCTCTGCATAAGTGTTTTAGTTCAATTCGAGAGCAGGGAAAAAGAAGAGTCAAAGCCTCCTCACCACGTATCTGAAGAAATGATTAGTCCCTGTTACACGAGGAGAGTGAAAATATACCTTATATATATTTATTCCACTTTGTGTTTTATATGTTATTGGTAATACTGTATAATAGACGGTAAGAGATATAGAGGCACAAATATCCAAGACCTGTCCGGGATACTTATCTGTCTCTCACGCAAGTGCATCCTGGGAAGGCTAATAAGGTAACGAAGAGCTTGGTCCCCTGGCAATAAGCATGAGCACTTAAGGCTTCCATGTGCAAATAGAAGTGATTGACGCAAACTCCTCTCAAAGGAAATAACTTTCTTAATACCTTGTGAAAATATAAATGTCTTCAATTGTCAATTTGCATAATGACAGGTATGTGGTACTAGAGTGTGGTTTCATATGGCCAACCCCTCATGGAGACTGTGGATGTAAATTATTCAAACTGACTTGAGTGCGTGTGTGTGTGTGTGTGTGTGTGTGTGTGTGTGTTGGAATGTGCTCTTAGCTGTGGCTTGTCTATAATGCATAGTAACTTGCTACATTAACAGGATCTCAGCCTTCGTTACACACCAAAATGCTTCTTCGCAGCTAGCTTGTTTTCAGAGAGACGAGAGCGAAAGTGAACTACTGTGATAAAGCAAGGATCACATTGTTCATGCAATTTTTATGAAGCGATGAAAAGTGATCTTTCCCCCATCGCTCAGAGAATTAAACTATATGTGCCAATTTTTTTTCAATTGACTGATGAAGTTGTGTGACAGACTATGACCACTGTTCATCCTTATCAAGAGAGATGCACCAAATGAATCTATACAGTTGTAGTCTTTCAACAGCAGCTGATCAAACCCTCATGTTAATTGTCGTGGTAGCAAAGGCCAAGACCTTTATTAAGTTGTTAATGTAACTTAATGTATTGATTTTTTTTAACTTGTAGTCATTTTGTTTGTCCTTTTGTTGTTAGTGTCCATTAAAGACTATTTGGCTTTCCAGGGAATACTAAACAAAATCCAAGGATATTACACAAAGTCACCATACAATGTGTAGTTTTAGTGAAATATGTCCTGAGATAAATATTTGGGAACCCAAATGTTTTCTTCCAACTGCTTGTTGTAATAGCCCTCCCTCTGACTCTTGGGTAACTTGTTCATGAATTGTGTAGCATGGCTTGCCCACTTGGCGCTCGATTACTTAGTCCAATGTGACTGTGCCGGCATTATTTATTAATGCAAGTTTAGGAAGATCAGTTTCACTGTCCACCAGTGAGTGGACCTTTTCAGCTTCTCTGTAAGCTAGTGCTGTGAGTCAATGGCATAGTGCACCTTCCGTCGGCGGACAAAAGAAATCAAAGACCGCATTATCTATGACTCTGCTGTGGATACAGAGACATTTTGGCTGAGGAGCAGAAAATGGGTTGTGTGGAACAATTTGCTAGTTCAGAAACATATTTTGGAGGCACAGCGTCAGAGACTGTAAGTACACTCTGCTTTACTATCTTGTGGGCCTTTGGCGTAATGTCAAACATTTCATTGCTAAAGATGTAATCCTGCAACAACCAAGAAAAAAATACTATCATCCTTAAATTATATTCATATGCTGCAAATCTTTGATCTCTTATACATTACATCTGGACTACAACATGTAAATATGGGACATCATACACTGCTAGTTTTTACCATGGCTGTTGGCTTTAGCCCTGAAGCTGAAATGGAGGGTACAAGTAGGACTAATCGATAATGTGAACAAGGCTCAGACAGTGTCAGACAGTATCCAGTTGTGTTCACCCACATCATTTTAGCTGCAGGAAATGCGTTTCTAAATATACTCCATCGAGGCCTGCTCCCAGCTAATGTACTGCTAGTCAAATAAATCTATATCCATGTGGAAACAGTAATATCCCCCAAACACACTCCACTATATTGGGAAAGAAATCACATTGCTTGCTGCGTTCAGATGTGCGTTCAACTTCAAATGTAGTGCACAAAAGGAAAAACACCAATTTCAGCTCCAGCACATGCTCTTTTATGAATTAAATATGATCCATTAGCACATACAGTAGGTGTGTGTATGTGTGTGTATTGTTGATTAGTTGAAGTGACCCCACAATATACTTCAGCTAAGGTTGCATTACTTGGAAGCCAAGTGCCTTGCTGTTGAATACATGTACAATATTTCATAAACTTTCTCTCCGCTTATACATTGTGTTGATATACATGGCGATATTTAAGTCATGTCTCGTGAAATGGGCATGTGCGGATAAAACACAGCCACACACTAACACACACTCGCACAGATACAAGCACAGAGCACGCAATTTATTATCGCCGGTACAGTAACTGGGGGAACATTTAGAGGGAAAGAAAGAGGAGCTTTGAATTATGAATGCGAAGAGCCCTGTTACATGGCAGACAAGCCTTTGAAGTGACATAACTTACTGCCACCGCTTTCCTAGCATCACCAGTGTGCAGACACAAAGACAGCAAGACAGAGATAAAAGGGAAGACAAGAAAGGGGGGATCGGGGGTGGACAATGAGACCGACTAAAACATTTGAACAATGTACAGCTTTTATGCAAATGCACTCCGGCAACTTGTAGCACAAGGAAAGAGCTGTGCACAATTGTTTTTTGTTGCATGGTAGAATCAGAAAATGTTCTTAAAATAGAGATTTAGAAAGCTGCTGTCTTTCATACAATAGAATACTGTTAAATTTAAAAAAAAAATGATGGGTTATAGCTGATTGTAATGTCTTTTTTTTTAAAGATATTTTTTGGGCATTTTTATGCTTTATTGATAGTGCAGAGAGACAGAGGTGAAATGGGGCAGAGAGGGGAGTGACATGCAGAGAACGACCGCGGGCGGGAATCGAACCCGGGTTTGCTGCTGGGCCCGGCCCGGGAGGGGGACGCCTTACTGACTGAGCTAAAGGCGCCCCCAGCTGATTGTAATGTCTGACAAACTTTATCAAATCATCTTGGCATTGAGCGCATCACATTGCCACTTTATAGGAACATTTCTGGACTTCTTTTGATAAAAAAAATAGCTGACATCCAGAGTTAAAACCAATGTCATGCCTTCTCAAAGCGCGAAAGAGTGAGGCATGACAACTCAGCTCGCATGAGTCCGGATTACATAATTAATTTGATTTGCATTCACTGGGTGAACTGTGGCGATGCAACATTGTTTATCACGCCGGAATCAAACGGCCTCTTATCCCTCCAGCTGAATCCTCCCCCTCTTATCATCATCCCAAGACTCCTTTTTGTCCCTTCTGATTATAATATATCTGGGACAAATATTATTCTGAAAGATTCCAGATCAGCAGTATTTTCTTTCACATCACCGCTTGGTTCCTTGATACTACAGGTGTTATGCAAGAAGGTGTTCAATGGAACCACACATTAGGACATCAGGTTGATCTATATGCTTACTTCCCCTTCCCTTTCTTTACCTTTAGCAGCCACAGGACCAAATCCTCCGGCTGGCCGCCCCCTTCAGGGACCTGGAGTTCTTCACAGGGACCCCCAAATGGATGGGACATGGGCACCAATAGAGAGGGGCGTGACTGCTACATCAAGTAAGTGGCCTGCATGTGTTTAAAGTAACATAGGTGGGTGTGTACTTTCTCCCAGTCACAGATGTTTTGAAATGCTAACTTTGCCAACCTGTGATTATTCCAGCCACGTCACTGCCTCCACGCTCTCTTTTCATCTGTGCATTCAGAATACTGATTCTCTGTTTCCTCTGCTGCTGCGCACTCTCTGCCCCTGCCTACACTCTCCTCTCCCTCTCACTCTTAACACACCCACATACTGTATACTTCTCGTGCAGTCTCCAAAATGCACAAGAGGGCTTTTGAGAGTGTGCGTACGCTGCCTGGCTGCTCGTGAAAAGAAATTCACCGGTGTGTTTTTGTGTCGGAGAGTCTGCTCGGTACTCAAGAGGATGCTGGGTTGTAGTTTTTATCAGCGTAGTTGATCCTTTGGGCGTATGACTGGCCACTTCAGGATATCTTTTCAGACAGGTAAAAAAATGATCTCTTTGCTGGCTCCTTCATATGTCTGTGTGCACTTGTTCTAATGTAACAAGTGATGTTTTGCTTGTTTCATCTGTTCTATTGATTCTGTTGGGGCTTTCAATCCCACTCTGGATGTGCAAAATGCATTTTTCTTTTAACCAGATCTAGAAAATATTGCTGCATTTAGATTTGGGCTGTTTTAGTTACATGTTTGCCCCTTTCATTCATTCACAATATTGTTGCTTTTTCTCAGATAATATTCATTATAATAGACGTGCCCAGTTGTTTAACTGTGCTCCAGGTGCATCTCTGAAATGTGGAAAAATGTGTATACTTGCATTGCACACGAGATAGGAGGTGAGCACTTGTCACACATGGGTTACAGCAGGAGAAGCGTGATGTCAGAGGAGTTATATAAGCAGTAAGGAGCAGTAAAAGGGCTGAATGCACAGTGTGCCTGGATGAGGCAGATCACAGAGGCTGCTTTGGGCTCCGGCTTTAGCTTTCTAAATTTGAAGAAAGGCTCATGAATAATCGAATGCCTGTTTCTGTGACTGTGTCCTTCTGAGTTTGTCAAGACTCCAGGGTGCTTAAATACTCAATTGTTGTATTTCTCAGTGGAGCACATGTCTAGTCTGCGTGACAGGGTGCACATGAATAACGCAGGAGCCCTTTTTAATATGTACAGTGTGACACAAAGTGTTTACAATATATGTAATGCAGTTTACATGGCTGTGACTATCTTCTGGAGAACAGAGTAGATCGTTATCATTTGAAAAAATTTACACATTTCTAAAGGCCGAGTATGAGATAACAGGATGGCATTGTATTTTAGAAAATGAATAGTAGCCAGTGTCCTAAAAGGAGGAGTGACACAGCAAAAAAATATGCCAATATGCACTAGCTGTGATTGCATAATTTAAAAAAATAGAAAGGTTGTGTTCCAGGCAGGACAAACATAACCACTTCAGCACCAAACAAATTGTGAGCCGTGTCACAGCAACCTTTCAGAGCAAGAGTAACAGGATATTGCTTTCTGGTAATGAGCTAACTCCACTTTGTCCGGGATATGCTTCATGAAAACCAGAGTGGAAATAGCAGGCCAACAATGCTTTGTGCCCATTTCTGTTCATCTTATTAACCGTATATAGCTCAAAGGGCAGCTTGCGATTGCTCTATAGAGTTGTGTGGAGCTACACTAGCAGCTAATGAGTATGATTAGGGGCCATTAGATGCATGGCTGTCTGCACAATGGGAATGCAGCCATGTTTAGCAGGTGGCCATGCAGGGGAGGAGATCGTACTCTTCCTGGATGCACAGTTCCATATGGTTTGATTTGTACACAATCTGTTGAGGTTGCCGTCCGAGTGATTAAACTGAAGCACCAATCCAAACTAAATGCATCTTAAGTGCACCTTTTAAAATTGTAAAATGATAAAGTTCACTCTGCAGTATTTGGTTTTATGAGCTTTCCTTTAATGACTTTACTTATTTTAGTGTAGGGGTGACGAGGTTCAAGTCAACTTTATTATTATAGCCCAATATTAAAAATAACACATACACATTTACTTCTAGGGTTGAGGATACAAATGTGTCACTTAAAACCTTCTGAGGTCTAGGGGTATTTTCTCCGATTTTACATATTTCTATAAATACCTATTTCAAATGTGCAAGAAGATAAATTATACCAAAGTGTTTTATATGGAAATGTTCAGAACACATTAGGCCTTTGTTTTCTGAGGTCTACTTATGTCCTACAACTCAACAGGATGACTAAAGGTTCTTCTTTCACACAAATTACCAGGTTTTTCAAAAATCGCAATTCAATTTTCAGCATTTAAACCAATTATTTATATACACAATGGTCTAGGACCTAGACCATTGTGTATATAAATGATTGGCTTAAATGCTGAAAATTGAATTGCGATTTTTGAAAAACCTGGTAATTTGTGTGAAAGAAGAACCTTTAGTCATCCTGTTGAGTTGTTTTGGCTCTTGAAATTGCTTCTCCTAAGCCTTAGCTTCAAAAGTGCAGTGGACATTTTCCAAAACACAGTAGGGGAGTGCACAAAACATGACTAATATTACATTTGGTCCAGATGCTTTTTGGTAGAAATGTTGTCTCTACTTTCAAAAAACATTAGGAAATTAGACTGAATGAAGACTTTGAACCACATATAATGATTCCTGGGATGTATACTAATAAAAGAGGAAGCATCACAAAACATTTTTCAAACAAACCATTAAGTAAATATAAAAACAATAATAACAAACTACTTTCACACTATGTATATACTCTATGCACTATTTACAAGCTAAGTGGTAGCTGGGGAGCTTCTGGGTCTTGCTTCTCACGGTGTTTTGGGACTGACAGTATCACAAGAACATTCCCCGGAAACAGGAGGACCTCTAGTTTGAGATGATGTTTTCATTTTATTTTTCAGCCATATCTTCAGGGAGATATTAATAAAGATATGCGCGCACCTCAGAGGAAGAGGCATTGGAAGAAAATATATTATATTACATTAAATTGGGGGGAAAAACAGAACATTTATTTTGAAAGGAGGCTTGAGTGGTTAATTAAAGTCAGATATTTTGCTGATACATTTAGAAAAACACTTTGGTTGAATGAGATGCTTGTTGCAATTAAATAATACAATTAATAACTATTTGTAAAAAAAATAATAAAAAAAATAATGAAATGCACCAATTAAAAATCCATTGTGCCATCCTGTTTGCTTTACCATACTACTTCAATAACATGGAAAAGAAAGATGATGTTTTTATCTTTTGATTAATGCAGATGCATAATCAAAATAACCCATGGGCTATGCAAGTTTTAATTGAAACAAAGAGGATAATATCTTAATGCAAATACATGTATTGTGACCCCTGTATGATACTCACCCAGTACATATTATATATTATATTAGCTTGTATTATTGCTTAATTGAATCAGCAGCACATTAGGTCTGAGGTGTTTGTTTAATTACCATCATTGTCCATCGGCCCTGCCTCTATCCGTGCACACAATATATTTTGTATTATTAATTTTCTTCACAAAGACACATTTCTCACTGTTGAAAAAAGACACATTTTTCCATCAAGCCAGAACTCTAGTCTTATCCCTATTAACCATTTATCACTGTTATGAAGGGTTTCTTACTTATTATCCCTTTCTTATGTATGACAAAATAATTAAGAGCAAAACAAGGGAGTGGGAGGAAGGATAAGAACAGTGTCCTTGTAATGGCAAGCAGTCGGTTCTACTGTAAGTAAAATGTCTTGATAACAGTTATAGCTCTTCAAATTAAAGGATACCAGACCCCAAGTGGTATTCCTGCTATCAAATGGCAAAACACGTTGTTATATGTTCTATAGGTTGGTGTAGCTTATTTTACATCAGCCAATGAAAGTCAGCTAAGCGGTGGCTTGTGGATAGTGTCTGGAAGTAAAAGAAGAAACCTAATGGTTCATTTAAAGCCCATTTGTAATGTTTTAAAGTTAAGATTTAGGGGTTCATTTTAAGGCAAATAATCATCCCCAAAGTATTAGTTTTTGTATTTGGCTGGAAGGGTCAATATTTACAAACTGTTTGTTATATTTATCTTATTTGTTCTAATTTTTTTTTTCTTTTTGTTAGTGTGTTTATTTAGGATCCTCATTTGCTCCTATCTTACGGCAGCTATTCTATGGGTTATGGTTTAGTAAGGGATGAGCATTTGTTAGTTCTCTGTATAGGTGCATGTGTCATTGGGTTCACTTCTAATAAAGGTCTGGCATACCAGAAAAAGTAAAGATTGAAAAAAGTGGTAAAAACATCTTATTCACCTCCTGTCAGCTTTCGTTACCAATTTAGCAGCTGCATTTTACACCCTAATGACACATCACGTCTTTGTTGTTTTTTTTGTTTTATAGTTCTAATAACGAATTGTTGAACCCTCCTTAAGGATTTCAGTTGTCACTTATTTGTGAACATCTTGTTCCCCCTTGTCTTTTCATAGCATTGGGATTGCTATTGAGAGATCTCGCTGTGTCTTTGTGCCATGAAAGATAAATTGTTAGTATTTAGTGGGTGAATAATAGTACATGTGTCAAGTCTAACTGTGAATACACACCAGTTTCTGCCCACAGCTTTAATTAAGCAACATTGTTGACACCATACGGAGCTGCTGCTGTCGCGGCTTTTGCAGCCAGAGAGAGTGCAAAAACACTGTTAAAAAAATATTTCACAGAATATGTGAGTATCACTACATACAGTTTGTGCATGTCTTCGTTTTCAAGCTATAACAGCTGAGGGAATGTTAATTTGTGTAGCAAGGATGAAGAAAAATGCATTGATGTGGGTGAATAAGATTCAAACTATGTGTCTTGGTTTGCAGCCAACTAATGATAGCAGGATTCTTAGAGTCATCGAGATAGCAAATCTCAAACTCAGGGGTCATGAGGGTAAACCGCATGACCGTATAGATCATACCTGCCCTACATCTTCATTAGAGAGGCAAGGCAACAGTATATTCTGTCACACAAGACAGTGTGGGTGCTACACACAACGCTATCTGCTTCTTGGTAAAGCACTCAGTGGATATCTGCAATGTGAGAAGACAAACATGTGAGCTTGATTACCATAGCCCACATGTTCTATTTTTGTAGCATCGCACTAGATTCCTATTTCAAAACAATATCTGGTATCATGTCTTTAAACAATTCGGGATTTAAGACACAAGGTAAAAAATATATTTCCAGTACAGTTACACTACCCCTCCAACCCCCCTTCTATAAAAATATGAACATCTTTCTCCAGTCGAGTTGCATTTGTAAATGTTTCTTGAGGGGAATTCTTGTTATTGATTTTGTTAAGTCAGCCTGCATATTTAGAAATTAGAGCTGAAACGAATCATCATTTTCTTTGCTGAATAATCTGTAATAATTATTTTTCAATTCAGTAGACACTTGCAATACCATAGAATATGGATAGATTTACATTTTAAAATGATAACATACCAAAATGTAATGTACATTTGTCAATGTGTACATTTCTGCACACAGAAGCAGTGTTCTTCACAATGTAACAGGACCATCACTGGAGAGAAACACCTAAAAATTGTTGTTTTTAATGACATTTTATTATTATTATTCCCACAGCCACGTCTCTCAGAGCAGCTCCCTGGAGGAGGTTCGTCTGGACGGGGACAAGTTTGTGGCACCAACGCCCCGGAAGGTGGAGATGAGACGAGACCCAGTGCTTGGCTTTGGATTTGTGGCCGGCAGTGAGAAACCTGTGGTGGTCCGTTCAGTCACACCAGGTAAAGAGCCCACTATGCTGTACAGTGGCTTCTAATGCAAACAGTGACTCATCCAATCCATTTAGCCCATTACCAACACATTCCCTCAAGGAGATGAAATCCTGCTTAAATGAATCCAGAAAGGAGAGGGAAAACCCACTCAGGCTGTAGTTTACATACAGTAGATGATTCATTGATTTGAACAGCGCCCTGTGAGTAAGCATTCATTGAGAGCCTCAGGCCACAAGACAGGAGACCGAGAAAATCGTGCAAGGGAGGAGTTTCTAGAGCTTAATTCGTGTTTGGTGTGTGTCGTCAGGGGGTCCGTCAGAAGGCAAGCTGATCCCAGGGGACGAGATCATCATGATTAACGATGAGCCGGTCACTTCTGCACCCAGGGAGAGGGTTATTGACCTTGTCAGGTAAGACATCACATTAAGGTGAGATTGACTGTGTTTAATGTAGTCTAATAAAACATTCTCTGTACACTTCTTAAATATTGAAACAACTTTTTCTCATGACCATATCGTAGATGGCTACGGATTTACAAAAAAGAACTCAACTTTCTATCCAGAATTATAAAGCACTGGAAATGTTGTTTTTATATATAAAAATATAAAACTATTTCCACTGGCTAGAAATAGTACATAATTGTTGCCACCTGCTCCTTTATTTACCCGTGATTTAGAAGTAAAATGGTGTTGAGGGTTTTTCATGCGTCTCATTTGATTAATATCACTGACACAGCTGAGTGGCTGGCTTGAGCACTCAGTCCCTGCATGACCTGTGCACCAGTCTGTAAACAGTACATTAGTACTCCTTCAAAGCTCCTTTGGCCTTGAATGGGCTGAGTCCCTCCCTGCAGTAAAACTCTGCACTATGGAGGAGGCAAGACAGGGCTGCCAGGAGCACCACCGGGACACAATGTTTCTCCTGCTTTGTACTCGTATACATGATGTCTGAAAAAGAACAATAGCTAGAACCAAGGAAAAATCCCCCCCACACAACCCCAACATTTTATTTATTTTTTAATCTTATATAGAAAAGTCATCCTTTTTTATGTGTTTTGCAGGAGCTGCAAGGAGTCCATATTGTTGAATGTTGTTCAGCCGTACCCAGTAAGTTTCTCCATTTTCTATGGGCTGTTTGTCTGTTTGGGGCTGATTATATAGTTGTGCTTAGCCCCGCTCACTCAAAGGGAGTCAAAGTCTTCTTGTGTTCATTCATCTAGCTTCAGATCTTTGCGAGATCTCAGATGAACCTTCCACATAAACATTTACTGGAATCCCACACACTACGAGCAGCCTATATTCAGCCTTTAATTAGGGTTCACCTTAGTTACTGAGAAAAAAAATAGACAAATCAAAAGCGTGTGCTTACAGAAAACAACAATGTTGTTTCTTGTGTGGCAGGAAACTTATGATGAACCCATGAGAATTATCTATACACCGGGACAGTAAGAAGTGTTAATGCCATTAAAACATTTTCTAAAATTTGAAAGAATAATATCTGAATAAATACATTCATACATTTCAATGACAAATTTGTTTTAGTATCATGGTGTGTGAGAGGCTCAGAATGATGAGTGTCGAGTCTATAATACACATCCACTTCACAAGTGGCTCAACTTGAATGGGGATTTGATTTGCACAAAAACATAGGTGTAGTGTTCCACAATACTCGAGAGGGCCAAGCGGCTCCTATAATCCATGCAGCCTGTAATTGCCTCCGTTTACCAGCCGTTTCTGTGCAGCCTCAATGATACACCGGCAGTGATGATGTCCTTCCTCTTATGCCCTTACACAGAGCCACCTTAATTGCATCAGCATCGAGTGGATAAATGGGAGGTTGTCATGTTTCGAGATGGGAGCACGTCCTTGAGTTGTGGGGAGCTTGAAAAAAAAACAGAACACATGACTCATCTCCAGAGCAACTACTGATTGTCCTTTAAATCTCTGCTTTTTCGTTTTCTCCTTTCTCTTCCACAAGTCACCCAAATCGGCATTCATCAGCGCAGCCAAGAAGGCCAAGTTAAAGACTAATCCTGTTAAAGTGCGGTTTGCTGAAGAGGTCATCATCAATGGCCAAGTCCCCGTAAGTCACACTGGATACTGAATCATTCTTTACACATCAAGGACCCTCGAACAGGAGCAGACAGTAGTAGACTTGAATTGAAAAAGCTGACATAGAGCATCAGGTGGAAATATTAGAAATCACTAACTGTAAAATGAGGACACGCATGAGCGAGAAAAGCACCTCCTTCTCCTATTTCTTTTCATCACTGGGATGAAATAGAAATCATGTGGGTATTATTGACAGAAGAAAGGGGGCACACTAGCGGATAGCTTTCCCTGATTTGTCAGATGTGTAACGCAGTGAAAAGGTTTTTAGGGAGAAAACCCAAAGTGAGGAGGCTATATATTAGTCATATCCTCAGAGCAGAAAAAGACAAGCATCATGCATACAGCCAGAAAGGGATTGTTAAAGAAGATGCATCATTGTATTTCTTTGACCAGTGTTTTGGCTCAATGACAAATGTCATCAAAAATGTATTTAAATGAAAAAAAGAAATACACTATTCAGCTTTTCTGATGTTATACTATATTGTTTGTTCAATTCGTACATAAGTGTGAAAAGAGTAAACAAAAGAAAGGTTGTTGGGTTTTGTGGGTTTATCAGCCAGACTCTTTCTTGGCTGTGCGCAGTAACTTCTTGGAGTCTTTGTGTCACTTTGAGATGAATTGGTGTGTGGATGAGTTAGCTTAACAGGTGCTTGTGGGCGGATTTTGACAAATTCAGAGCCAGGCTTGCTTTTTCCCTTGCTACACGACTCTATGATAAACCAAGAAAACCGTCTCATGGCTGTAGCTTCATATTTACCATGGATGTCATTTAAAATGTAGAACTGTTCCTTTAGTTTCCCTTAGTCCCTTCCATAGAGAGTTTTTGATTGTGCAATAATTTTCTCCCAGGGGGTCTTCTAATTACATAACTTTTCAGAACCAACTCCCATGTGCTTTAACTACAGCATATAAACAACTTTTAATTAGAACGTGACAGTTGTTGATCAAAAGATTTTCATCCTTTCTTCAGGAAACGGTGAAGGACAACTCCCTTCTTTTTATGCCAAATGTTCTGAAGGTGTACCTGGAGAACGGGCAGACTAAATCATTTAAATTTGACAGCAACACATCCATTAAGGTAGGTGCCGGGAAAAAAAACCTTGCTTTACTATGAAATCCACTTGCTTATCTAAAGTGATGCTCAGTTTAAATGTTGAATTTTATTATGCAACTATGACCTTCATCTGAACTTGTATTACGACTCGAACAAAAGGCATTTTGAGGTCCATTAAGTGTGGAGCAGAAAGAATTTGGCTTGTAATTCACATTTCTTTCTTTTTCATATTTATTTTTCTATTGCAGTTGAAATTCTGATTGTATCCTCAGCAGCGGTCTGTCTGCATGTCTGTGTGTTAGTCGTGAAAATAATTTATGGTTATGCCTTTGAGCTGAGCATGAGCACGCTGCTGCGTCTCCGCGGTTCTCATGTCGAATTATCTGTGAATATGTTTGTGTGAAAGGACGTCATCTTGACCCTGCAAGAGAAGCTATCCATCAAAGCCATCGAGCACTTCTCTCTGATGTTGGAGCAAAGAGCTGAGGGATCTGCCACCAAACTCATGCTCCTGCATGAGCAGGAGATGCTAACTCAGGTGAGACAGCTCCCTTGGGTGTACAATAATAAATAAAAGACTCAAACAGAGGGAGCAGACCAACCCTGTGTCCAGTTATACTGTAAAATATGTCTGTATTCATACTGTAGTACAACAGGCTCCTTTGAGTGGTTAAACATGAACAATGTTGTGGGAACAGTTTGACTTTTTGGGAAATATTTTTACTCACTTTCTTACTAAGAGTTAGAGAAAATTAATACCTCTGTACAATGATAAAGAAAACCACTTATTTACCCTTAAGATGAATTAAATCAGAAGAGACAAAAATGTGTTAATTAGTGATCTTTAGAATGCTTGATGCCGATTTTTCTAACCTTTGGAGAGAGCTACACTTGCTGCCTGTTTGTCCCTGTTTCCAGTCTTTATGCTAAGCTAAGTTGACCATGTCTTGGCTCAAGCTACATATTCAATGGACATATTATGAGAGTGATATTGATCTTTTCATCCAACTCCTTCAAGAAAGCAATGAGCTTATGTCCCAAAATGTCAAACTATTCCTCGACTCACCGGCAAAACTGCATTAATCTTGACATAATTCACTGTCCCCTGTTCATCTAAAGAAAGGAAATCTTAAAATATGCATAAGCGCTTGACCAATGGGACTGTCCTTATCTTCCCACTTGTGCTCTAGGTGACACAGAGGCCAGGGTCACAGAAGATGAAATGCTTTTTCCGCATCACTTTTGTCCCAAAGGATCCTGTGGACCTGCTCAGGAGAGACGCAGTAGCCTTTGAGTACCTTTATGTTCAGGTGAGATTCAGCTAACACTTGACAAATGCACTATAGTCACAGTACGCTAATGTGAAAAAACCTCAGAACTATGATATTGTCTAGACTTAAGTCTGCATTAATGGTCTTTGCAAACAGACCCTTGCTCTAGGTGTGTTGTTGTCTTGCGTTTCATGATAATAAGAGTGAGTCTCTCTCTCTCTCTCTCTATCTCTTACTCTCTCTCTCTCTCTCTCTCTCTCTCTCTCTCTCTATCTCCGGCCCTTCCAGAGCTGCAATGATGTGGTATTGGAGAGATTTGGGTCAGAGCTGAAATACGACACGGCCCTCCATCTGGCCGCCCTGCAGATGTATATTCTAACCATCAATAGCAAGCACTCCCAGAAAGTTTCCCTCAAGTATATTGAGTAAGTAATTTAGATCGAATCTAACTCTAGAGCTGCTGTGTTGTTTCTAATGCCGTATTCCAGCTGTAGAGGATACTGTTAGGTCCAGAATGCCAATGTACAAAACGCAATCATGATCTCACTAGTACTGTTCTACTGTAAAGCCAGCAGATACATCCTGGCTGGTTAGTGAATGATTTTGGCTGTATCCTGTCAGTTAGTCAATGCACCACCTCTGGGTGTAGTAAATCAATCACCGGTCAAGAATGATGAGTGACCTTCTCTAATCTTTATGAATTGTGTGTCTGCAGGAAGGAGTGGGGTCTGGCGTTGTTCCTGCCTCCCGCAGTGTTGTCTAGCATGAAAGAGAAGAACATCAAAAAAGCCCTCACTCACATCCTCAAAACCAACCAGAACCTGGTGCCGCCTGGTAAAAAGGTGGAGTGTACTACCTCTTCCTTTTTTTCTCTCTCTCTCTTTCTCTCTCTCTCTCTCTCTCTCTCTCTGTATATGTATGTCTATCTATCTTTCTCTCTTTGCCTTGCACTACATCTGAAAAGACTCTTGACTACCACCTAGTGGAGTGTTACGTTTCAAAATAATACACATCATGTTGCACCTTTTTTTAAACTCTTTTGAACATTACATTTTGCATATACTTTTGCTTGTATCTGATCGTCTCTTTGCTTCCTCCCCCATTCCAGCTGACTGCCTTGCAGGCAAAGGTCCATTATCTTAAGTATCTCAGTGATTTGAGGCTGTATGGAGGACGAGTCTTTAAATCCACGTTAGTTGTGAGTGAAACCATCTTGTGATCTAAACTTATATGCAGCAAGTGTGTCATACAAAGACAAAGCAGATCTTGTGCTCATTTGCATGCAGAATGAGATGTGCTGACTTTCCCTTCCTTTTTACAGCAAGGTGAGAAGCACACAGAAGTGACGTTGCTGGTGGGTCCCAGATATGGCATCAGCCATGTGATAAACACCAAAACTAACCTGGTGGCACTTCTGGCTGATTTCAGTCATGTCAACCGCATTGAGATGTATGCAGAAGATGATAACAGGGTTCGAGTGGAACTACATGTTCTGGACGTAAAGGTTAGCAAACCCTCTACTTATTAAATCAAAATTAAAAACATCTGCTGACTGGATTTGTGGATGTTTTCTATGGTCTCCTGAAATCACCAAGTTTTGCGCTCATTGTCATCTCCCTATCTGCCTTTTTTCACAGCCCATCACTCTCATAATGGAGTCTGTTGATGCAATGAATCTGGCCTGTTTGACTGCCGGGTACTACAGATTACTGGTGGACTCTCGGCGCTCCATCTTCAATGTAGCCAAAAACACTGACGGTATGAAAGCAAGTACTTCTGAAATGATCACAAGATGACTCATGAGAATGTGATGTGTTCAAAAAATAAACAAATAAAACTGTTTATGCTATTGGTTCCTCTTTGCAGGCCATGCAGCCAGAGTAAAGCAGAACTACCAGGCCATCGAGTGCACATACAGCACACCCAAGAAAGCGTGCGACGACAGAAACAACCAGAGATGCAGCCAAGACTATTCGGACCAGGAGTGCGAATACCTCGACCACGGCAGGTGCGACGGCCAGCCGGTCTACATCACCGAGATCCACCAGCCCCAGCACTCCATGTACACTGCACAGAGAGCCGAGTACTGCAGGATCCCTTGCTCCCAGACTTACCTCAACGTCCCGAGGCCCAAACCCCAAGACGCCCCCAGGAACGCAAAGGTCTCCTTCATCTTCGGAGATCCTCCCTTGGACAGTGTGAACCCCCAGAATCTGGGCTACCAGAGACTGATGGACGAGAGCCCGGAGATCCTAGACAATCACCACAGCCCCATGTACAGGCGCCTCGAGGAGGACTACAAGATGATGGACGCCATAGAAGACGGGTTTCACTACTCCACAAAGATCTTTGGCCCCACCGAGTGCATCGAGGAGCCGCTGCTGCACGACATCTGCTACGCGGAGACCACGGACGACGCGGAGGACGACGACGACATAAGCTGCGAAGAAGACATGGTGATAAGTGACATTGACAAGCCCATGCTGCTCTCGCTGTCGGGGTCTAGCGATGACATCATCGACTTGACTTCCCTGCCCCCTCCACCGGAGGGGAACGACGAGGAGGACAATGACGTTCTGTTGCATTCTCTCAACCTGGCCATTGCTGCTCCACCTCCAGGCTTCAGGGACAGCTCTGATGAGGAGGAGCAGCAGCAGCAGGGGGGCGGGACTATTGCCCCGGGGGCCTCCAATGATATCCCAGTGTCACTCATAGATTCAGTGCCCACCCTCAGAACAGAGGGTCGCCACCACCATGACGATGGTGGGGAGCCTCTGAACGATGCAGTGGTGTCCACCTTACAGGCACTGGAGGCCCTAGCGGCATCCGAGGACCAGAGTCCAGCACAGTCAGAGGGTAGCACAGCAGGTTCTCCTTACACTATAGTAACCTTCATCCATTAACACCACCGACACCACCATGTCCAGGCCATTCACTTTTCATTTTGTTGTTGTTGATTTATTTTTTTTTTTTCAATAAAGCCCATTTTGTTCTATGTTTCCATTTGTGTGTGTGTGTGTATTTCTTCATTCGTTTCGACAGTTCCTTAAGGTTTCATTATTTTTGTCAATATGTATTGTTTTGTGGATAATTTTGTTTATTTATTTATCTCATTTAGACACTGCACTATGTCAGATGTTTGGTGCTTTTATAGAAAAATGTGTGATTCATAGCGTGCTGCTCATTGGCTTTCAATCTTTGACTATTCTCTTTCAATATTTAATAAATGCCATAATTTTTATTCAAAGTGGAATGTCATTATATAGTCGTTTATATCTATTATTGTCAGTGTTATGCCATTACGTACTCCTTTTCCACCCGTCATGCTCAATAACATCATCATTACCATAATTAAATTTGACTCCAGTCTATTATAAATTCTCAGATGAAGTCATTAACGAGGTGTTTGTCTTCCTTTGGTGCACAGGTGTAGAAATAGCACGAGCATTTAGCCCTGACTCCTCAGATTCTGGCAACGAGACAAATTCCTCTGAGATGACAGAGACGTCGGAGCTGGCCACCGCTCAGAGACACCCGGAGAACCACCACCTGAGGATGCACCTAGCCATGGCGGAAGGATACGTCGCCGTGAACGATGAAAAGACCGAGGTCACTACTACAACTGACGGCGGCGGCGTAGCTGGAGCTATGAACTACAACCCCCAGGAGCATCAGGAGGAGGAGGACAAATCGTCTGCTGTTGCCTCGTCCTCCCAGATGTTTCACTCAGATGGCAGTGAGATGGAGCCAGAGACAATGGAAATAAAATCAGTCAGTGAATACTTCACTCAAATGCACATGGGCTCGGTAATGAGCGGCAGGCCAAGAGGAAAACAGAGTGAGGCGGATAGCAGGATCCAAGAAAGAGGAGACCCCTCTGAATCCGCTGAGAGATCTCACGTGACTCCTCAAGACTCAGCTAAAGAGGAGCCCCCTCACCTCGTCGGGAGGTACAACGCTTTCACTGTGAGAGACGCCTATTACATGAATCAGCTGGATCTGGGGCGGACTCACTTGAAAGACGGGCATGAAAAATGGCAGCAGAGAATGCCCGGGAACAAAATGGCAGACAATCTCTATCCAGAATGTGTGACTGACTCACAGGCCTCCCACTCACTGAGGTTGACAGTAAAGGGAGAGAAACAGGACTCAGATGGAAGGAGCCAACAGTTAAATGCTCATCTCCGCTCGCCTTCCAAAGGGCCCGGCCCTGTGGAGGGTGGTGCCACTACTACTACGCAGGATAGTGAGCAGCAGCAAATTAAGATTCCACCATCAGAGCAAGATGTCACGCGGCTATACGACTACCACGTCAGCAAGCGCATGTCGTCGATACAGAGTGAAGGCGTGCATTCTCTCCAGAGCTCACAATGTTCCTCTATAGACGCTGGTTGTAGCACTGGCAGCAGCAGCTGTGTCACTCCCATGGATTCTCCCCTTTGTACTACAGACAATATGCATGCACTGTCAGAGTCCTCGCTCAAGGGGCTGAGTTATGTAACCGCTGAGGAGAGAGCTTATGGGCCCGTGGGACAGGGGAAGGTTGGCCATCCCTTGGACCCAACCCTCCTAAGGAAGATCCATGCGGCTACCAGTGCCGAGCCTGGGTTCACCATCACACGGGATGGAAGTCACAGGGTGCCCAAGATCAAAGAAACCACAGGTAAAACTAAACAGGAGAGTGCTCTCCCCTATCTGAGTCTGTGTACGTGCAATAAAATAACAAAAAGGGACATTTACCAAAGTCAAGGGGGCAGGAATCTATCTATCTATCTATCTATCTATCTATCTATCTAACTATATATCTATCCATCTACGTATATACTGTATATCTACAGGAAATCTCAAAGATGGATATGTCAAAACTGTGGCAAATAAAATCGGTGTGCATTGACCCTTTTAAAACTGTGGTTCCCAACCCTAGGGTCGGGGCCTCCCTGGGGTTCACAAGATCATTTAAAATCTGAACATGTCATATGATTAGAACATATGTCTAAACATATGCGATATCATTAAAGTGATAAATTATTAACATTAAACATTTCTAACATGACTACTACAGATGAATATGTGCTGTTGGGGAGATACTTAACAGTTCTCTTTGTTTTCCTCCTACCCCTAGTGTAGCCTGCACACAGCTGAAGAAGGTTGGGGAAGAGTCATCTTTAGCTCTCTATAATGAGACCACTACCACCGCCACAACCATGCCACCGTCATCATTAAGAAGTAGCACAGAGCCCAGCGGGTTAACACAGGCCGGCCCAGAGCCCGACCCACACACCCTGGCTTTCCCCTCCAGCGGATCCCAATGTTACCTTTCAGCAGGCAGCCTCAGGATGCCGTGCAGGGTTCGGATGCTCAGGAGGAGCTGGAGCACCCTGATGCCAGCTTCCAGGAGCTTAGAAACGCTGTTAGAGAAGACCAAAGCCACACTTACAGGGAAGAATGCGGCTGGTGGTCAGAATTTGCAGTCTCAAGATCCCCCAAAGGTAAAGAAGATATTAACTGCTAAAGCCTTGCCCAAGAGCTTGTCCCACAATTCAGTCGCCTCTAATCTGTCTGGTAAGAGGCTGCTACTACGAGGAGCCTCCGTGCTGCTGCCAGAATCAGCAGCACCAAGGCAGGATGCAGGTACATGGAGGAGATGTCGCCGGGGGCCGTTCAGTCACTGCTTCCTGCGCCAGAAGACAAACACTGAAGGTGACGATGAGGACAGAAGAGAGACGACCTCACATGCTCTCTTCTCAGTGCGCTCAGTGTCTCTCAGTCGCAAGGAAAGCGCGGCCTCGAGAGCCGACAAGTATAGTGACACGGCCACAACTATTATGAATGACAGGAGCCTAAAAGCACGACTAGCTCATGTAAATTCAATGAAGGGAAAAACCTACAGCCTTCACACAGGGTTCGAGCTGGCACGGAAAGATGCCTTAGAGATGGCCGCCGTGCTGCGCTCCAGCGTCGGCCACCTGTCCAGAGGTGTGAAGAAAACAGAGGAGGTCGAGGAGGGCGACACGGAAACGTTCTCCCGGCTGCTTTTCGTGCAGGCCAAAGTGCTGAGCGGAGCCTGCAGTCAGATGGCAGTGGAGTACAGCAGCCCCGAGGAGCTACTGCTCACTCTGACGCACAGCTTCTACACACTCTGCTGCCTGACACAAGCCTGCATGTCACTAGTGGAGGGCCTGAGCAGCGAGAGCGAGCGGCGCGAGGTGGTAGCCAAGGTGGATGAGGTCGTTGTGAACTATGTGGGCCTGCTGAAAGCTGCCGAGGTGGCTTCGGGAAGCCCCCACCGCGACCAAAGTGTGAATGCATTGACACATCACTCTGCCACCATGTCCGCTATTATAGACACACTAACTCACTCACTGAAAACACCGCTCGATAAATAAACTGTTGTCTTTTTGTCCTGATTATTGATTTTGAAGCCATACATTAAGAGACATGGGTTTGACAACCAATGTGAACTGCTGTGAACAAAAAAACTTGTGTATACAATATTTTATTATGTAAAATAAAATAAAAAAATTATATGAATTATTAAAGTTTAAAATATATTAAGGCCTCTATGAAGAAGCATCGAACCAGGCCTCATTTCAAGTCTATTATATAACAATAATAGGAATTATTTTAATGATTTATTGGGTATACAAGGGGCTTACCATGTAGATTACTACAACCTTATGAGTACCATGTTCATACATTTCAAAGACTATATATATATATATTATGTTGGAGAAATGCAAACCATATATACTCTGCACAGGACAAGACATGATCAGATAAAGTAATGCATAGGTCTTTTTCAATTGCTGGTTTCACTATAGGTTAAGGAACACTTTACACATGAACACTGAGTACTTTCATGTAATTTTTTGTCAATATCATTAAAAAGATTAAATATTTTAAGTCTTGTGTCGAATTATTTATATCTGTTTGCAATTCAATTAATATGCGTCGGGTTATTTTTATTACCAAACTCCCATACAACACAAATTCTCTTTCCAGTAGATGCTGAGAGATTTTTATTTTTTTTGTTTTTATTTTTTTCCAGTAGATGCTTTTTCTAGAGCAGGGGTTTTCAAAGTTTGAAAGAGTGAGCCCCCCCTTAGAGAACAAATTTCAGCAGAGCCCCCCCCCCCCAAATGTAAACATATTTTTTAAAACATTCTAAACATTTTTGTATGTTTTTAAACACATTTTTTAATACATTTTAACATCTTTATCTAAGTACGTTTTTGTTTAGTTTTTTTTAAATACATTTGGACATCTTAATCCAGTGTTTTAATCCTGCTTCCTTTAAGCATGGACTGAGTGTGCAAATGTCATTCACACACCCAGTGTTTTTTCGCTATGTCCTGGGGAAAATAGTAGCTAGCAGGGAACCAGACCCTCGTAGAGGGGTCCGGGGGTATGCCCCCCTCGGGAGATTTTTTTTTGCCTTTTTAAAGTGAAATGCATGAATCTGGTGCACTTTGAGAGGAAAATTAAGAGGCTTAATATGATGAATTTTGGGTGAACAAATACTTTGGAGACACTGGGTCGGACGAATTAGAAGATATTGAAGAAAGACACATGGATTTTCCATAAAAATATTAATTTAAAATAAAAAAATGTATGCAGGGTCCTCTGGGTTGGGCTTGGTGCTCTTTTTCTTTAACGAGACCTATTTCTCTGTAATATAGTGAATGCATTTAAATGCAGTGAGAGGAACGAAGCAGAAGAACTCTTGTCCAGCTATGCAGTGATGTTAATATAAAAAACACAAACTAAAAAAAAAAAAAAAAACATTTTTTTTGTTATTTTTTATTTTTTTCACATATTCATCCGCGCCCCCCTGCCATAACCAGTTTGAAAACCACTGTTCTAGAGTGTGCAAGTGTGCGCCTAAATTGCATTATTCAAACTGAGAAGTTACTTGACCAATGTTAAGTTGTATAACTATGTTTAATAATTCATGCTTTTGCTATTTACTCAAGCCTGAGTTGTGGTAAAGCTTTTTGCATTAAAGATGATGACGGCCCATTTCACTTATGAAGCGGGAGAGACTGTTTGCACAGTGTTACTGTGTGAGACGAATCGAGCATGTGCTGCATGATGCTTATGCAACTGAGCTAGCAGCTATGTCAGGTTGTACTTTAAGCTAACGTCAGCATGCCAAGATGCTCACAGTGACAATGCAAGAGTACTGATGTTTAGCAGGTAACGTTTGACAGTAGCGTACCTATGTTCCCTAGTTCAACATTATTATTAGAACTTATTAGTTTAATTCACATTACTTTTCAAAATGTTTTGTGTCAGGACAGGAACTAATTTACCCAGGGCCCTTTGCTCAATATCATGCCTTGTTGGGGAGTGTGCCTATGTTCCCTCAGATAAATAAAATGAAGGAGCTTAGCATGCCCTTGCTTGAACATGCCCAAACACATTTGTGTTTCAAATTGCATAAGGTACTGTCTGAACAAAACAGAACTGAGAATGAATTGCACACAGCCGTGAACACCGTGACCCATAACATTCTGGAGAAGGAGATGAGACTCTATCTATACAGCTGACCTAAGTGTCTCCTAACGCTCCAAGGCTGACCTAGAGTCTGAGAGACAGACACACAAGACAGGCATAAATGCACTATTAATCTTTACCATTAATATTACAACTAAGCCCAAAATTCCCTCACATTTACCATGTAACTGTGTAAACCTCAACCCAAGAATAGGTTTCACTTTCCGCTGCAGGCAAAGACATGTAACAACTCTTCCCACTGGCGGTGGCAACTGAAGAACACACAACTTGTCCAGCTGTGCTTTTATATTGCTATAAGAGCAAGAGATCATTATCCTTATATTCTAAGCCGTCTTCATAGCTACCTGAGCATAATGTGTTTGCACTACTATATGAGCAGCAATCAGGCAACAGACATGACATGATAAAATATTTGGACGGGTGTGGTTTGTGATCATGGGGAAGTGATGCTGGCTAATTATACGCACATTGTTCTAACCCAGCCACCTGTTACTTTCATCTCATCACCTCAGAACGTATCCTTAGTGTTGTGTTTCATTCAGTACGCAGGACTTGACAGCAGAACTCATTGTAGGACATATTTCCAATGTCTCACGTGAACAATGTTTTTCCCCCTGGTGAGTCTCAGTTATATTTGTTCATATGCTGTGTAGTGTTATCATTGTGTTCATAAGTAGTGCAATGTCTTGTTGGATTTGGTCAGACGAGCATGTAGACCACATAGAGAGATGGAAAATGAAATGCTTTTAGTACCAATTCCTAGTTGTATTATGAAATAGTGTATCCTGTCAAGTTCATTCTAGCATGTGATTCTGGTTGATGTGTGCATTATGTGTATTACCCCATTATCCCTCATCCTACCGACGTATTTTACATATATGGACTACCGACAGGGTCACTAGAGACCCCAAGTAAAAAATACTGGAAGAAACCACCATCAAAGAATAATAATGCATTCATTCAGTATGTACACTATTAGAAAAAACAGATTATTATCATTTTAAGAGAGTTAAAGCTAATTTGCTCAATTCGAATTTTGACTCTGTCAAATGTTAAAATTACTGAGAGCTCCCCTACTCTCCCTGATGGTTTTTGATACTTTAAATTATAAAATATGGCAAAGATAAATATTACATATAGCCTATATTATATTTATTTAAACTGCATTGGCGGAATTGACTGGGGTCAAAATGACCCCCATACTTTTTAGATCATAAGTACTTCAAAAGCAGAAATTAGAAGAGAATCAGGCAACAATAATTTTAAGTCATGAGGAACACATTAATTGACAAGATCATGAAAAATTGGAACGATAGAATAAAATACCAGTGAGTTATGATCAGATATTTACATCTGGGATCAAAAAAGACTCCTGTCGGTAGGATGAGGATTAATGTCATTGTATTATTAGCTTTCCACTTGTACAAATTACTCAGTGAAACCCACTCTGTGTTTCTGTACAGATGTGTGTCGCGCTGCCTGGCCTATTGTGGTGTATCGCCGTATCGACAGCTACTGTTTCTTACCCAAAAACTCTGCCATGTGATGTTCGTGAGACCAACAACGGGAGTGCGGTGACGGTGGACTGCACCGAGAGAAGCCTTAAAGATATCCCACTCGGCATCCCCAGAGACACCACCAATCTGACGCTCACCATCAACCACATTCCCAAATTAAACTCCACCTCCTTTCGTGGTCTGGAGAACCTGACTGAGATTGACATGAGGTGCAACTGCGTGCCCATCAAAGTCGGCCCCAAGGACCGCATGTGCACTGCCAGCGTGACAATAGAGGACAATACCTTTACAGACCTGAGGAATCTGCGAGCGCTCTATCTAGATGGCAATCAGCTCGAGAGCATACCAAAAGGCCTCCCATCAAATCTGATCCTGCTGAGCTTGGAAGTGAATCACATTTATTACATTCCTAAAGCAAACCTTTCCGAGATCAGAAATGTTCAGATGCTTTACCTCAGTCAAAACTGCTATTACCGTAACCCATGTAATGTATCCTATGAAATAGAGGATGGGGCATTTTTACAGCTAAACAATTTAACATTGTTGTGCCTGAAGTCGAACAACTTGTCCTATATTCCACATCACCTGCCCACAAGTCTGAAGGAGTTGTATCTCTACAACAATAACATTGAAAAGGTCACCGATGAGGATTTTAAAAACCTTACTAATCTTGAGATTCTTGATATTAGCGGAAACTGCCCTCGATGTTACAATGCTCCTTTCCCGTGCAAACCGTGCCCAAATAATTCCCCACTGAACATCAGCAAGACGGCTTTTAAAATGTTGACAAAGCTTAAAACGCTCCGCCTGCATAGCAACTCTCTGACGTATGTGCCATCTGAGTGGTTCACCAACACAACAGAGCTGAGAGTGCTTGATCTCTCCTCAAACTTCCTGGCAAGAGCAATAGGAAACACCACCTTCCCGCATTTCCTGGGCAAACTGGAAGAACTGGACCTTTCATTCAACTACGAGCTCCAGAACTACCCTCAAACACTGAGACTGAGCTGCAGTTTCTCCTCCCTCAAATCCCTCAGAATTCTCAGACTAAAGGGCTTTGTGTTTCAGCAGTTGAAGCCAGAGAGCATTGCTCCTTTAAAACATCTCACAAACTTGGAGGTTGTAGATCTGGGTACAAACTTCATAAAAATGACAAACCTTAGCATTCTGATGGAACTGAAAAGCTTTAAAATAATCAGCCTGTCTGACAACAAAATATCCTCCCCCTCTGACGGCCAAGATGGCGTCGGTTTCTCTGGTGGAGAGCCCCTGCACTGGTCTCCTATGCCTGCCGCTGCTCAGTACCAGAGTAAGGAAGTGAGAGAAATTCATTACTTCAGATATGATGAATATGCACGCAGCTGCAAATTCAAAGAAAAGGAACTTGGAGTTATTACATCCTTTGTCAAAAAGGAATGCAGTCAGTTTGGCAAAACCTTGGATGTAAGCAGAAACAACATATTCTTCTTGCATTCAAGGTTTTTAAATTTTGGAGAGCTGAGATGCCTCAATCTGTCTGGAAATGCAATGAGCCAAAGTCTGAATGGATCTGAATTTAGATTTCTGAACAATTTACAATATCTGGACTTCTCCTCAAATCGCCTGGACCTGCTCTATTCCACTGCATTCTCAGAGCTGACAAGTCTGGTCATATTGGATATAAGCAACAACAACCATTATTTTGAGTCAGAGGGTTTGACTCATATGCTTAATTTCACAGGCAATTTAAAAAAGCTCAAGATATTGCTGATGAACCACAACAAGATCTCTACTTCCACTAACACAGAGATGGAGAGCCAATCTCTAGAGAGGTTAGAGTTCATAGATAACCGGTTAGATATATTTTGGAGGGACGGGACAACCAAATATTTTAATTATTTCAAAAAATTACATAGTCTGACTGTCCTCGACATCTCTGATAACAACCTAAATTTCATTCCAGAGCAAATATTCAGTGGTCTGCCGGACAAACTGTCTGAGCTCTACATCAAAAACAACAAACAACTTAAATCCTTCCCTTGGGATAAACTACAACTTCTACAATCATTGCAAGTCTTAGATCTTAGTGGAAACAGCTTAACTACTGTTCCAGCCGTGCTGTCAAACTGTACCGGTTCTCTCAGGGAGCTCATTTTACATCACAACCAAATCAAAGAGCTCACGCCAGAGTTCCTAAAGGATGCTTACAACTTAAAATATCTGGATCTCAGTAATAATCATTTACAGCACATTGAAAAATCTAGCTTTCCAGATGATGTTGTCGATCAAATGGAAATGCTGCTTCTTCACAACAACGGTTTCCTGTGTACTTGCAAAGCCATTTGGTTCGTCACATGGCTGAACAGGACCAATGTCACCATCCCCAGACTGGGCACAGACGTCACATGTGCCTCTCCAGAGGCACAAATAGGTCATCCTGTGATCTCAGTGGACCTATTGGCCTGCCAGCACCGGTACGTGACAATCTTCCTCTACACCCTCATGACTTCCCTTGTCCTTGGCTTCGTCACCCTGTCCATCTCCAGCCATCTCTTCCTTTGGGACGTCTGGTACATCTACCACTTCTGCAGGGCAAAGCTCAAAGGCTACGTCCGCCTGTACTCCCAAAGCTCCGTCTACGATGCCTTTGTTATATTCGACAAGGAGGATCCTGCGGTGTCAGAGTGGGTGATGGAGGAAATGTGTGTAAATCTGGAGGAACGCGGAGACCGTCGCCTGACATTGTGTCTGGAGGAGCGGGACTGGATCCCGGGCTGTCCCCTGATCGACAACCTTTCACAGAGTATCCACAAGAGCAAGAGGACCGTGTTCATTCTCACCAGCAAATATATTAAGAGTGGAAACTTCATGACAGCCTTCTACATGGCCCACCAAAGGCTAATGGATGAAAAAGACGACGTGATAGTACTGATCTTCTTGGAGAAAGTGCCTTGCAATTCAAAGTACCTGAGATTAAGGAAGAGGCTGTATAAGCGGTCAGTGCTGGAGTGGCCTACAAACCCTCTAGCCCAGCCGTTCTTCTGGTTCAGTCTGAAAAGCGTATTAGCAACGGAGAGTCACAAACAATACAACAATCTCTTCAAAGAGACACTGTGAATAGAACAATAATGTAATACATAGTTCCTTCTTTAATTACCAATTCCTCTGAATGTGCTTCTATATGTATGAATTGAAATGTATAATATTTGTTGTATATATGTTGGAATATTAAAAACTAATTATGTGCTAATTTTAAATTCTCTGTTTGCCCTCATTCAATACAGAAGTGGCTGCCACTCTTTGCCAACTCCACTGAAGTTTATAATTGTCATTTTGGGTAATCATTGAGACTATGAAACAGGGAAGTGAAACAAATGCACTTCTTCTATCCACATGCTATTTCTGTCCTAGTTCCTATCTTGTCATGAGAACCAGCCAGTTGATCGCTATCATTATTGACTTTAGCAACAGGGTTATTATCGTATGTGTCTTATTTTACAAAGAAAGAAAGAACAGAGATTTAGTGGAATATTGTATGTTTTTCATGACTTGATGACACACACCTTTTTTGTTTTTGTTTTTCCATTGCGGATGTTCCATTTCATCTGAAATATTGTGAGGTGCGGAAACCAACTTGTTCTCAAGGCTGTCATTCAAGATCCTGTGAAATCAAACCAGTGCTTGCACAATGGTAAGATTTATTGATACACATGTTTCTGCACTTTTTAGGAGTTGCTCTGTGTATAGCAGAGATGAGATTTATCTACTCACAATGGACTTAATGTTTTACGAATCAGACCGGTTCATTAGCATATGTTTTACGGACTTACCTGCACATGATTTTTAATTGAATGTTTCTGTAATTATATTACATTATTATGTGCTTCTGGGTTTTCAACTCATTGGAAACTGTAACAGTAATAGTATATTAAAGTTTGTTGACAAGTATTGCCTTCCGTTTTCAGAGAGTAACAGTTAACTTAACAAGCAGCGGCCTGTCGGTGGACTAGTGATTACATTGATTAAACCAACAAAACGGATGATCGGTTGGGAAGTAATTAATTCAATTCAATAATTCATAACACATTTAGAATATTTAAATTTGATGGATATGTGTTGCCATTTTTGACTTACTTTAAAGATCATTAAGCTTCAACAAAAATCGGAAACAAGAAGATGGAATATACTGTATATGTTGTCTCTGACTGCAGAATAAAACACCTTTAACAACCTAAATCTACTCATGGGGAAATAAATGTGAAACCGGATTATTTTGGATGAAGAAATAACTTGTTAAAAAATTAAGAAAGCTGAGTTCATAACCAATAAAACACAACGTTTTAGTTTTAGTTCAGTACACTCATGTTTTTTTTTTTTGCTGCAATACGTTTAGTTTGTCTGGCAGGACATGTAGCTTATAATGGCTAGTGGTAGCTTATGTTAGCAGTTTAGATGCATATGTTTTTTTTTATATTTCTACCATTACGAAGTGAAGGTCATAACTGTATAACTGTTGTATACCTTTGTTACTGTTGCAACAGCTTTTGGTATTTACCATTATGCCACACTGTTCCCTTGTGGCCACAACAATCGTTTCAAAGTCTTTCTGTGTAAGGGAATCCCAGAATTCATATTTCTGACTAAATAACCCAGGGAGCGATGTTTTAATTTACAGACTACTGCCACCTGCTGGATACAGGTGTTACCCTTCTAAAAAGCAAAGTTTCAGACAGTGCTTTAAAGATAGGTCTGTCTTTAAATTATAATCAGGTGATCATACATGGTGTGTGTGTGTGTGTGTGTGTGTGTGTGTGTGTGTGTGTGTGTGTGTGTGTGTGTGTGTGTGTGTGTGTGTGTGTGTGTGTGTGTGTGTGTGTCAGCGAGAGTTGGTGTATGAAATAAATATGTAGGCTACATGAAATCATTGAATCTACTGATGTTATGTGTGAACATATAGATGAATAGGAAAATAGTGAAAAAGGTGTTGCTCTCTGTAATTATCACCCTATCCATACCGTAATTATGATGAGAAAGATATCCATTTGATTTGTCGAAGTCTGACTGCTGAAGCCTCATATCAACAATGATGTGTATGACATACAGTCTGTCTATACGGTATATTTATGACATACTGTTTAAATACAAGGAACTTCTGTTAACACATTTTATTGTTTATCTACAGACTGCCCCATGTCGGATGCTCTTGCTGCTGTTCTCCCTGTGTTGCCATTATGAGATCAAGCCTGCTGCGTGTACACCTAGGTGGATGTCACCGAGTTTCCCATGTGACGTCACAGCCTCCAACACCTCAAATAAGATCTTATTTGACTGCAAAGGGCGTCATCTGCATCATGTGCCTTATGGGATAACTCATAATGCAACAGAGCTCGACTTATCACAAAATTACATAATGAACATTTCAGATCACTCATTTTCTAAACTGTTGAATTTGACTCGAATAGATCTCAGCTGGGCAAACAAGAACCAGGAAACAAGTAAAAAACTGATCATTGACGCGAATGCTTTCAAAAATCTGACAAAACTGCAAGAGCTGAAGTTGACTGGCAATTGTCTGGTTGAAATTCCCCGCAATCTCCCTCTCAGCTTGAAAATACTTGAGCTGAACAAAAACAACATTGTACATTTGGATAACATGAGTTTCGCTGACTTAACAAACGTGACACGTTTATTGTTGTCTAGAAACTGCTACAGCTGGAATCCTTGTGGGCAATATTTTACAATTGAGGATGCCAGTTTGGCAAAAATGGCCAAACTGTATGCTCTTGACTTGTCTTTGAACAACTTAACTCATGTTCCCAAAGGATTGCCTCAATCCTTAAGTACGCTAAAATTGGCTTCTAACAGAATACAGAACGTACTTAAAGAGGATTTTCTCGGGCTACGAAATTTAAAAATCCTTGAAATACAAGGAAATTGCCCAAGATGTCAAAATGCTCCATTTCCTTGTGTTCCTTGCCAAAATGATTCCCTTTACATCCATTCTGATGCTTTTCAAAATCTAACACGGCTTGAGAAACTGAACCTGGGAGGAAACTCCCTGAAACACCTGAATCCCTCCTGGTTTAAGAGGCTGGGCAAGCTTAAAGTATTGCTCATGTCCTTTAACTTCTTACTTGAAGTAATTACTACTAATGCAACATTTCTAAGATACCTTCCCAGGCTGGAAGTAATCGATATCTCTTTCAACTTTGCTCTCATGAAATATCCTGAGACAGTAAATCTCTCAAAAGAATTTTCCAATCTGGTGTCACTTAGAACTTTGCATTTGGAGGGTCTGGTCTTCCAGAATATTGATCAGGACACACTGAGCTCCCTGTATGAGCTCAAAAATCTGTCTGCATTGAATTTGGGGACTAACTTTGTTATTCACTCCGATTCCCATATATTCAGCAATTTCTCCAAACTTAAAATGATATATCTGGCAGAAAACAGGCTGTATCCCATTCCAAATCCTCCACATCGAAGCAAAGTATACAATCAGAGGTCAGAGCTTTCTATATCACCGCTCATGGCTCCCTACCCAAAAGATATGACTTATGAGTTATCACGCGGCCTTATCAAAGATGAGTGCTTTGACTCTGGACGAGTGCTAGTCCTTAGCGCAAATAATCTGTTCTTCATTTCACCTAAGCAATTTGAGGGCTATGGAGATATTGCATGTCTCAACCTCTCAGGAAATGGATTTTCAGCAGCACCTAATGGAACAGAGTTCTCCTTGCTGCCTAACCTGACATACTTGGACCTGTCCTTCAATAGAATTGATCTGGCCTACGACAACGCCTTCAAAGAATTAAAGAAACTACAAGTGCTAGACCTCAGTCACAATGATCACTTCTTTACAGCGTTTGGCATCACACACAATCTGAATTTTACACAAAATCTGCCTGCTCTGAGAGTGCTCAATATGAGTCATAACTCCATTTCCACATTAACGACAAAACGGATGTACAGCAAGTCGTTAGCAGAACTTCACTTTACACATAACCTTCTAGGAATTCTTTGGAAAGAAGGGGATTTGTCATATGAGAGGCTTTTTACTAACCTTACTAATTTGACCATTTTGGATATATCCTTCAACAACATTCCAAAGATGCCAGACAATGTTTATGAATATTTGCCACGTAACCTCACCATATTATGCATAAGTAATAACAAACTTACTGATTTTGAATGGGACAAGCTGAAGTATTTCAATCAACTTAAAATGTTAGACCTGAGCCACAACCATTTATCCAATGTGATGGGTAAAAACTCAAACGTCAGCAACACGTTGACTCTTCTTGACCTGAGTCATAATAACATTTTCCACTTGGACAACGGATTCCTTAAGGGTGTGAAAAGCCTTAGGAGTCTCAGCCTCAGCGACAACAAACTGACTATCATCAATCAGTCAACCTTCCGACCGAGACCTGACAGTCAGTTTCAAACTTTGTTCTTGGAGAAAAACCCATTTGAGTGTACATGTGATTCGCTAGATTTCATTCTGTGGATTGAAAACAGTGGCGTTAAGATCCCGGGGCTGACCTCCCGGGTGACATGCTCCACACCCGCAAACCAGAAGGGTAAAGCTCTGATCTATTTTGACATCAAGCCGTGTGTGGATGACAGTCAGGCGTTCTTGATCTACATTCTCACAAATTCTTTCATTATTGTTTTTATGTTTGCGGCAACAGTTGCTCACTTATTTTACTGGGACGCTACCTACGTCCTGCACTATATGAAAGCTAAGCTGAAGGGATACAGATCCTTGAACTCACCGTGTGACAGTGTTTACGATGTCTTCGTGACTTACGACACCGGAGATCCGCATGTCTCTGAGTGGGTGATGAGGGACCTACGAGTGAAACTGGAAGAGGAAGGAGAGAAGCATCTTCCTCTTTGTCTGGAGGAGAGGGATTGGCCCCTGGGAGTCCCGCTGGTAGACAACCTGACTCAGAGCATCCAATACAGCCGCAAGACCCTGTTCGTCTTAACCCAGGGCTACGTTAAGACCGGGTCCTTCAAGCTGGCCATGTATCTGGCCCACCAGAGGCTGCTGGATGAAAACGTGGACGTGATCGTGCTGCTCATGCTGGAGCCCGTCCTGCAGCACTCTCACTTCCTGCGCCTGAGGCGGAGGCTGTGCAGCAGGAGCGTCATGGAGTGGCCGAGGACAGCCGCCGCCGAGCCCTGGTTCTGGCAGAGCCTGAGGAATGTGGTCAGAGTGGACAATCAGGTGATGTACAACAAGACTTATTCACAGTACTTCACTGGCAGCCCTTGAAGCAGCGCTCAGGGACAAAGAGAGACTTTACTGTGTGTGGAGTGGACAGTAATAATAACAACTACATTGTTCTGTTTTAACACTATAATGCCATCCTTCACAACGTGCATCACTCTGCCTTGGGCTTCATAGAAAAACAGAAAAAAACATATGATCGTGATGTTTTGCTGATACAGTGACAGTGACAATGACAATCAATCTTTTGTGATTAGTGTGCAAATTTTACAGCATGCAGTATATGAATAAATGAATTGATTTAAAATCTATGCCATTTTGCAGAAGCTATTTTATTCAGGGGGGTGCGTTCCAGTACCTATACTTCCGTGCAATTTAGTATCATATTGTAACATTCTGCAATTTGCAAGCAAGCATACTTTCTTGGCTATTCTATACCCACAATCTTCTGCTCAGCGGAAGTTACATCACGTCGTCTGAGCTGCAGAGTGAGCACAAACATGAGCTGTGTTCCAATACCCTCCCATACTAGACAGAAGAAGATGTAGGATGTCAAGATACATGTGGTCAAATGCAGCATGCTGAATAATACCCAAATGCCGTAATACATCAGGCAGCCGGACTTTTTAGTGTGGAAATCAGAATGCTTTTGGGGATTCTGTCCCATGATCCACTGCGCAGTGGAAGTTACGTCACAATGACTGACTGAGCCTCCGAGAGAAAACAACCAGCCATGAGATGGGTATACAGTATAAGCCAGAGGCAAGTTAAAAGCACAATGTTATGACAAAATAAAGCATTACAAGTACGTTATTGTTGTGGTGTACTGCATGCATACTACATACTTTGTATGTTTAGCTGTAGTATGTAGAATAATAAAAATAAAGTGATTTGGTATGCAGGCTCAGTCTTCGACGGATATAGAAGTATGAGGCGCAATATTAAAACAAAATTGTATGTCCCAATTGTATACGACGTACATACTGCATGCAGAGTACATACTATTTAAGGGCAGCTGCTGCTGCAGTAGGACTATGTAGTGACGAAAATTATAAAGTATCAATTCAAAACACAGGCTCAGTCTGTTATGTTTCCAATATCAAATATTGTTAAGTTCATGTGACAATTGGGTAATGAATTGTAATTTCTCTCCTTGCTGTTTTTAAAGAAAAGTATAAAATAATCTAAACAAAAACTGTAAGCATTTGCACACCCCAATTTCTCACAATGACATGCATTTTGAATCCACAATGGCTTGACGCTTCTTTTTTTAACAGTTTATGCTCCTTGCATGCATATACAGGCAGGGCCGCCCATAAGGGGTAGAAGGTGGGAAGGCTTTCTAGGGCCCAGCCACTTGGGGGCCCATGGTCTTTGGAAGCCAAGAACCTAACTAAGCTAAACTTTATTTTTAGATATTTATGTCAATATCTATTCAAAGTTGGGTGTTTACACAGAGCCGCGGCTCCGCTTACGGCCATTTAAAAAGCAGTAGAAAATCAGAAATGTTCAAAATGTTTCAGATTGAGCACAGCGGAACTGTTTCAAACATAATCCATCATACACCCTTTGTGTGCCAAATGGTGACAAGATTGGGTTTTGATATTAAACAGTTTTGGCTGGATTATATTTCCTGAGTCGTTCCTGCTCACGGAAAACACATGTAGGCCTACCTGCTACTTGTGTCTGGGTGTCGTTGTGAAAAGTAGGTAACACTTTACAATAAGGTACACAAAAAAAGAGTAGTTACCCTTTTAAAAAGGTAAGTTTACCTTTCAAAAAAGGTAGTTTACCAAAGGTAAACTAACCTTTTTTGAAAGATAAACTAACCTTTTTAAAAGGGTAACTACACTTTTTTTGTGTACCTTATTGTAAAGTGTTACCGAAAAGTATTTGGACCCCATGAAAAAACTGGTTGGGTACCTTTTGTAGTTCTTCTACATTAGTTACATAAGACTTCAGGTTGACACGACCAGCCAAGTCTGACCAGTTTTTCAGAAACCTGGCCAATTGACCAACCAGCCGGGTCATACCACAATGAAGCTGACGAGCAGCATCATCCTGTTTTAATTATTGCCGTAACCACCAAGGTCCTGCTTTCGGTATTGTTTCTAAAAATAAAAAATAAAAATAGACCTAAAAAAGTTCTTAATGCAAAGAAAGACACAAGGCACAAATAAGTTGGAAATAATTGAAGGAACAGATTTGAGTTCAAAGATTAAGAACTTTTTTTGTAATGATTTCAGTGCTTTTGCAGTGATGAGAGGAGAATTAACTAAGCCAAAATGTTGCAACCAAACATAGGCCAACTTTATAGTTTTGAGGGTTATGGAAGTAAATGAGTGTCATCGGATTTTGAAAATAAAAAGCCATTGAATTTTAAGCACTGAATATTTATGCATTGAAATAACGTATCTGATTTTTTTGCAGCATTGAAATAATGTAGGCTATCTGAATTTTTTGCCTCATTAAATTTTAAACAACTAATTTTCACCTTTATTTTACAATGTTTTAAAATTCAAAATCAAATATTCAACGTTAAAAAATTCAACGTGCCAAATTCAACTGCAAAATCCCATGTATGAAATTCAGAGTAAAACTTTGGGCAACCAAGGAAGAGCAATCGATCATAGATGCTAGATCGCTAGATATGCTAGCCATTATATTCTTCATGTTTGTACTCACCCAAGCACCATCGTTACTTGCGTTGCCGTTTGACATGGCTAAAACCTGATTTGCCTTCCTGCATCAGTCAGGGGTATCCAAGGCAACAAGCTAATATTCCCACTGGCTCTCTTTGTTTGAATGCGATCGAGCATCTATGATCGATTGCTCTTCCTTGGGTCCCCAAAGTTTTACTCTGAATTTCATACATGGGATTTTGCGGTTGAATTTGGCACGTTGAATTTTTTAACGTTGAATATTTGATTTTGAATTTGAGAACATTGTAAAATAAAGGTGAAAATTAGTTGTTTAAAATGTTATGAGTTAAATTCAGAGGCAAAAAATTCAGATACATTATTTCAATGCGGGAAAAAAATCAGATACATTATTTCAATGCATAAATATTCAGTGCTTAAAATTCAATGGCTTTTTATTTTCAAAATCCGATGACACTCATTTACTTCCATAGAGGGTAGGTTGGTTTGGTTATTCATGTAGAGAACTGCCTTTTTTTCATTTGTGTGTGAAGAATTTGTTGTTGATGTTGTTTTTTTAAGTGTTATTTACTTCAACAATACCACCAACAGATTTCAAATGATTTAATGTCATGTGCAGAAATACAAAAAAGTGCAATATGTGGTGCAGTCAATTAGTGTAAATGTATCTTACCAGAAACTAGTAGCATAGAAAACGTGCAAATTGTGAAAAAACTGTTTGCTTTAGTGAATACTAAAGAAGAACAATGTCTCTGTGTGAACTGAATATTTTGTAGAGATCTGTTGATCTGTTAAACAATTGTGTGAGTGTAAGGGAATCAAATTAAATTGGTATGTTTGCTGGGCTAAGTCAGAAATGTGCTACTTTTTTTAAATAATAATGAACCCTTGCTCCCCCAACTGTCCCTGCAAGTCCCTGGTTGATAAGATAGTTAGTCTCTCTACAAGTACATGTATGTGTTTATTGAGGGATGAGCGCACTCACACTCATTGTTGATAGGAGTAATGAGTAAGGGGGGGGGGGGCATTGACTGGAGGTTTTCAGGGGCCCAGCCATTTGTGTCGGCAGGCCTGCGTACAGGTAGGCTACAGTATCCATACTCGTCCCTCGTCAGTTTTCCAATTTGATTTTACATCTTGGTTAATACTTTGCTTGGCCACAGGGTGTCGTCCTGATACAGTTTGAATAGTTGACGTGTGCGAGAGCAAAACCTAAACCAGCCAAGCTCAATATCTAACTAAAAAAAGAAAGGGAAAAAATAATCCCTATGTCGTCTACACTTTGCTACATGATGGTCTGTTTGTGGCATAAGCAACCACCTGGAACCGCCATGATGATAAAGAAACTCTGTAAAGAGTTGGGGAATTTGATTATGTCGGATTTCGTTGAACTAATCAGATGCAGGTGGTCGCAGTTATATCAATAAAAAAGACGGTTATTCAAATTGAAAAAAATCACGAACATGACCTGATTCAAAACGGCCAAAGTACATCAAGCGATGTTTTCTTTTGAGCAAACATCTAAAGAAGAATACATATCTGTACAAAATCAGGCTTTGGAGACAGTGGGCGTGCCGTTTGAGCAACATTTGCATACTGCGCAGTATTTATGGTGTGCTTGAAGCTGGCCGCATCACTCTGCCCCTTCGCCAGCGAGACGTACGTCCACTTGTTTCATCTGACTCGATAACCTGGTGAGTTTATTTGCTCAAATACTGTGATTTTATGTGAGTCATTCCGTGCCTGCTTTATCATTTGTTCATTGTTGTGGCTTTGGGTCGAAACGACCGAAGCCTTTTTTTTTCGTTTATTGCATTTTCCCTCATCGTTTCGCAACGTCCTGCCTCAAAATCAAACCGTGGCAGCTGCGATGAATGTGTTAAAAAGCTGTTTGGAATAATCAGGAAATGCCGAGAGCCTGGCCTGTTTTTTTTGTTTTGTTTTAAAACAAACGTTACGTAATGCACTATGCAACATGTATGCTGGTAGTTGGATAATATTTTTACATTTAACCCTAACATTCAGTAGCTTATGTGCGCTGCCTGTTTTTTATGAGGTTCATTGTTTGAGTGAGGGTTCAACAATAGTTGGAGTCAGTCTGCTCATCTAAGATTGCTTAAAAGGGCGGTGGCTTCACAGCTGCACACGCTAACTGACACAAAGCTTTTCTCAAGTCATGCTAAAGACTAGTGCTAAAGACACAAGCACATCCGGCCTGTTTTGCATTACATGTCAGTATCGTTCTTTCCCGTTATTTCCTGTTTTTAAACGTATATGAAACTGCTCATGCAAATTACCCTTTTTTTTTTTTCAAAGATCTTTTTAAATCTGACTATAGCTTTCCACAGCTCAGGTGTGTTCTGAAGGAAAAGCATATTTAAGGGTCTGCTTTTTTTGTCTGTTTCAGAGCCTCTGCAGACATGTCTGACAAACCTGACATCGCTGAAGTCACAACCTTCGACAAGACGAAGCTGAAGAAGACAGAGACCCAAGAGAAAAACACATTGCCAACCAAAGAAAGTATGTGCTGTTCCTATCGACTTTTAAAATCCAGAAAATGTAGTTTTGGGTTAACAGCTAATGATGCTCTTGTTTTCTTTGCAGCCATCGAGCAGGAGAAGTCCACATGAAGACCATGGGCCTCCTATGCACTGTACATTCCACAAGCCTTGCCTTTTTTTTCAACTTTTTCCAACATGTATTCCAAGTTTAAGTAATTACTAATTGACCAAATGATGGTTGTCAGACCCCTCCACCCACACCACTCACTTGCCTAGATTAGATGTATGTCAGTACAGTGAGGAAGTGAGGCTTGCATTGGTTCCTGGTTATCTGTTGGTGTGGTGTGAAACGACTGCGGGCGGGGGGACCTACACTGTATGATTTGCAGTCCTGCTATGGCCATTTGTGACCGCTAACAAAGCAGTGTTTTTGTAAAAAAATAAATCTGGAATGCACAATTTTGTTATGCAAAATAAAAAACATGAATGGACTTAAATAGTTGTGTTTTTTTTTATACCCATCTGTACTCTACGTTGGGAACAACTTATGTGTAGCAAATTGGCCGTTAATTTGGTCCTTTTAACCTCAAACTGGTTTGACAGCATGGTAGCACTTTGTAGGCAGTGTGTTTGTCTTAAGTGCTGGCACAGGCAAGTTAAGTAGTTGAACTAAAAGTGCTGACAATTCTTGCTGCTAAATTTAAACCATTCTCTCACTGCAAGTGCCTGAAGTTTTGGCTGATTAGAGTAATAATGGAACTTTATCCCTAAATCATGTACACCTGGACTCAACTACTTGTGCCCTAGTTATGCCATTGAATGCAATACTGGCTTTGCACATGCTTCGGAATGGATTGACTGACCTGTAAATACTCTTTAACGGGGGAACATTTACAGATAAGTCAATGACATTTTCATGACTTGGTGCTTTGCTATTTTGTCTTTCAGTATACTTGTCAAGTCACATAAGTGTCTAAAAGCCTATCAAAAGTATTTGCTCACATCCTCCAGACTAAACACTTTCTGTTAAAGTTTGGTAGTTTTGCCTCTGAAGTCAAACAATCATTTACATCATGCATATACGAGGAAAAAGAACAAGCGTCAGGTTTCTAGTCACTCTTAAGGTCCCAACCTAACCGGCATTCCTGTCTTCTGTCCATTGACCTAAAAAGTTCCTTTCTTCCAGCTGCAACAGGCTGGACAAAAAAGTGGTTAAAAGGACTTGTAAATTGATCCGTGGTGTGACCATTAACATTAAATATGAAAGACTGTAGCTATGTTTAGTTTTTTTTGATGGTGTTATGCAGCCGAGTCCGTTTTTATTAATAAATAATCCTATACAGTTATAACTCTCTGTCGGAAACGGGATTATCAAGTCGTTCTTTTACAGGTTTTGGTTCTGAAAAAGTTTTGCTGGAAGTCATGAATGCCCATCCCTAAGCTTGCACCAACACATCGGCAGTCTGCCTTCAGCTATAGCTTTAGCTTCCCACTGTGAAACTAGGAGACACTTTAAGAACCTGTATCTGCTTGACAAAACAGGCCACATCTCGTCAAGCTACACAGGCCGGGTGGGGCTTATATGGCTAAACAGGTAGAGCGGTCGTCTGCTGGATTCCAGGGTCAGTGGCCGATGGTTAGCTTGCACCATGCGTGGTAGCTGCTGCTTTCAGGGTATTGTGTCTGTGAATGGGTGAATGAGGCAAAATTATGTAAAACACTTTGAGTCTGAGAAAATCAGTGAAAAGTGCTATATAAGTGGAGTCCATTTTGGACGTCAGATGTTGGATAAGGGTTTAGTAGTAGTAGTAGTAGTGTGTGTGTGTGTGTGTTAATACCATGTCTTACTTTGTAGCACAAACAGATCAGTTGTTTGATTCTAATCAACAGCTTGTTTGCATTACTTTCATTGAGAATTATCTGTGTCTGCTGCACTATAATCAGGTGGAGGTGACACACTGAACAGCCTGCCAGACCTGAACTATAGGTTGAGGCTGATGTGAGCCGCCCTCGAGGTATGTTTCCTCATATACATAAATGACAGCTGCACCTTGGCTTTATCTGTTAAAGTAGATGAAGCAACACTGAGTGCTTTGAGTTACTTCCTGACCACATTGAATTTGTAAACACGGGACTGATAAGGCTGAACAATTTGTGTCACAAAGAAAAAAATAACAACCCTCTATTTAAAGAAGGTATAGAAGAACCTGTTCCACCTCCACAGTGACACCAGCTGTATGTCATGTGGGGAGAGATGACGTAACGGCAATGTGTCTGTAGCCCAAAACATCTGTGCTGTAACAACAACAATAGGCTCTGCTGAGGGATTGGCACAAGTTCACATTCATCCATGAGGCTGAATTTAATCTAGAGCTATTTTTATTATGGGAAAGGGGACATGTAACTTTTGCTTAATTTTTTCATTTTTATTTTGTCTTTTAAGAAGCACCAAAAGGCCCCAAACTAATACACAAAACAAGTCTTTTTTGGATGGGGAGCAGTCTATTATTGTAAATATTTACTCTTATTATCTTGACTTTTTTTTTACTACTACCGCTGCTATGGGTCCTGTAAACTGTCCATGAAAAGGGATGCCAAGTGACTCTGAAATGGCACTAAGAGCTGATTGTGGTGAACTTGGCTGGGCGCCCCGATAGGCCATCTGCCAGTGTTGTGACGGGCACCCTCTGGACCAGCTGTGGCTCGGACTGACTGCACGCAGCCCACTACGAAGAACACAGATGCCTCAGAGACAGCCCACGGCCACATACGTAATGCGCTTTGAGAATGAAACCACACTGGGAATGCTGCTCCCTAAAAAGGGGCTTGTACAATATATCAACAGCCTCAGACTGTAGCTATGTTTCTTTTTTCTTTTGAAAGGGTGGTGTGATGCAGCAACAATACATGATATGCCTAGAGTTATGAATAATGATTCACAATTTTGGTAATGGGGGATTATAAAGTTTATCTTTTTTTCTTTGTTTTGTTTCTGAAAAAACACGTTTTGCTGGTTCTCTTCTCCTATTGCAAAAAAGCATTACCAGAACAGAAGTCATGAACCATCTTGCCCTGACATTGTCTTCGTTTGACAGGAAATGGCTACAGGGCCAAAGAAACAAGGTGTCTTCTTATGTTATATTATATTAACACAAGGGAGGAAGTGACAGGATCCCACAGCTGCGAAGAAACAGCAAAACGGTGAACCTTCTCTTTGTGTCCCCGTTCTTGCCACATGTTTAACCTCAAACCTGATTGCTCGGCCCATCTTTCTTGTGCTCTGTTTCCATGGCAGCAGACTAGACATTTTAGCTTCCCACACCTTTTCCTAACATGATGGAGGAGACTGCAGTGTCACAGCACACCGCCCTGAATCCATTCAATTACTTTAGCCGTATAATATCGATATCTAATGAAATAAAAAAAAACGTTGACTAGAGGCAGGTAATTAGTGCGAGGGGGTGGTGATTTCACAAATTAGCCTGAGCCTTCATTTTCCTCTTGACACAGCATGGCGGTTTTTACAATACTTTAACGTCTTTGGGGGAAACATTCTGTTCTTCTCAATCTTTAAACCGATGATAAAATGAAATTCAACCCTCCTTATTATTCTATCCAGACTCGCTGCTAATTAGGATTGCGGGTAACCTACTGTATGTTCAACTCAGACAATAAAGGCTTGTAGGCTCATCCGTTGGAAATGGCTGTAAGGTTAAGTAAAAGTTCTGCAGAAAACTTGACACTCGACGCCCTCTGGGAAAATAGTCTAAATTGTTTACCTGCCTGAGCATGTTTAGACACAGCTTAGCATGGGGTTGTCTTTTAAGTATGCATGCTGCACTGCACAAAGGTTGTTGAGCAATGTATACTTTAGGCAATATATTGTGTGCTAATGGAACACCTACTGCATTTTTGTGAAAAAATCACACCTCCAGCAGGCTCACTACAGCTGGCCTGCTGTTTATTGTTGCAAATAGGTTAAACAGTTAAATTGACACAAGCATGTCCTGCATTCCTTCTGAAGAAGCTGTTTGTTTGCTCAGTATTTTGTTAAAATACAAAAAAGGCATCCATAGCCTTTTGTTTTGGGCAGAAACTTCCATTCCAGTCCATAGTGACACTTGTGAAGACGATGATCTCAATAATTTAACTTATATAGAAGTCCATTTAAAACTCTAATGACACCAAAAAGGCGTGTCCAGTTCTGTGTGTTGTCATTGGCATAGCCTAATAGGACAGAGTAATAGCAGAAATTCTCAATAATATGCATAACTGCATTAGGAAGAGGAACATTATGGAATTTTGTGAAAAGAGAACTGTCAAAATGTAGTTGAAATTATTATGTATAGCTCAGTCATAGTACAGAGGCACTTTGGAGTTTGACAAATACATAGGCTACTATGGATTCATGATGTATTTAAGATCATAAAATATGTTGTACAGTATGTTAGATCAAATTAAAGCTGCAGCTGACACAAGAATGAATTAATCTGTAAAAGGAGGTTCAGCGCCTTGAGTGCGCCACGGAGAGAACAATTCATCTTTGTCTTCATTATCATGCCCACGGTGGGAAAAAAGCAGTGCAGCTATTGTGCGATAGGTAGACACAAAAGCTGAGGGTGTGAGCTGGCCAATCCAGTGACACACCATAATGGTTGCTATGTGTGACAAAGAAACTCCCAGAAACGAGCCATGTGCTATACTTTGAGAGATGTGTAGCAGACGGGGAGGATACAGTGGAGGAAATAAGTATGTGATCCCTCACAGATTTAGTAAGTTTGCCCACTTACAAAGAAATGAGCGGTCTATCATTTTCAAGCTAGGTTTATTTTAACAGTGATAGACAAAATATCAAAAAGAAAATCCATAAAATCACATTAAAAAAAACATGTAAATTATTTTGCATTTCATTGAGTGAAATAAGTATTTGATCCCCTATCAACCATAAAGAATTCTGGCTCCCACAGATTAGTCCTCGTGCTTTAAAAAAGTATTCCTAATCTCAACTAGTTTCCTGTATTAAACACACCTGTCTCAACTTGTTACCTGTATAAAAGACACCTGTCCACAGAGTCAATAAATCAAACTCCAACATCTCCATCATGGGCAAGACCAAAGAGCTGTCTTAGGACATCAGGGGCAAGATTGTAGACCTGCACAAGGCCGGAACAGACTATAAGACCATTGGCGAGAAGCTGGGTGAGAAGGAGACAACTGTTGGTGCGATTTTTCGAAAATGAAAGAAACACAAAATGACCGTCAATCTCCCTCGGTCTGGGGCTCCATGCAAGATCTCACCTTGTGGGGTATCAATGATCATGAGAAAGGTGAGGGATCAGCCCAGATCTACGCGGGTGGAGCTTGTTTATGATCCCAAAGCAGCTGGGACCACAGTCACCAAGAAAACCATTGGTAACACACTATGCCGTAATGGATTGAAATCCTGTAGTGCCCGTAAGGTCCCCCTGCTCAAGAAGGGACATTTACAGAACCGTCTGAAATTTGCCAATGAGCACCTGAACGACTCAGAGAATGCTTGGGAGAAGGTGATGTGGTCAGATTAGAACAAAATCAAGTTCTTTGGTATCATAGTGACTCGCCATGCTCAGAGGAAGAGGAATTCTGACTATGACCCCAAGAACACCATCCCCAAAGTCAAGCATGGAGGTTGAAGCATTATGCTTTGGGGGTGTTTCTCTACAAAGGGGACAGGTGGACTTCACTGCATCAAAGGAAATATGGATGGGGTCATGTACCATGAAATACTAGGTGACAACCTCTTTCTCTCAGCCAGGTCTGTAAACATGGGTCATGGATGGGTCTTCCAGCACGTCAATGACCCTAAAAATACAGCAAAGGCAACAAGGGAGTGGCCCAAGAAGAAGCACATTAAGGTCATGGAATGGCCTAGCCAGTCTCTGGACCTTAATCCAATAGATATGTGGAGGGAGCTGAAGCTCAAGCGACAGCCTCGAAACCTTAAAGATTAGGAGCGTATCTGCAAAGAGGAGTGGTCCAAATATCCTCCTGAGCTGTGTGCAAACCTGGTCATCAACTACAAGACACGTCTGACATCTGTACTTGCCAACAAGGGTTTATCCACCAAGTACTAAGCAATGTTTTGATATGGGATCAAATACTTATTTCACTCAATGAAATGCAAAATAATTTCTATCTTTTTTTTATGTGATTTTCTGGATTTTCTTTTTGATATTCTGTCTATCACTGTTAAAATAAACCTAGCATTAAAATGATAGACCGTTCATTTCATTGTAAGTGGGCAAACTTACAAAATCAGTGAGGGATCAAATACTTATTTCCTCCACTGTATATCAATCTATCTAAATAACAAAAGTACACAGCACAGGAGATGCACCCGTTTTTGTTTAATGTGCAGATTTTGATACATAAAAATTAAGGAATAATGTTGAAATTTAAACCAGATATTTGAAACCTCGCTTACTGGGAAAATACAAAGGCAAGGCAAGGCAAGTTTATTTATATAGCACAATTCAGACACAATGCCATTCAAAGTGCTTTGAGGCAGAGTGACCCAGCCTGTTTTTTGTATTCTCTGGGGGATTTATTAACTCTTAGTTAGAGTAATGAATAACAAATCTTTACTTGGCACATGCACCTTGCATATATGGTTTCTGTCCTACAGAATCACAAAGCAAGGGTGCGAGCTCATGGGGCTTACAGGGCCATTATGTGAAACTCAAGTGCTTCCTCGCTAAAGGTTAAAACCTCATCACAAATTCTCAGTTAAAAAAACACCAATGGGAGGATTGTTTCCTTTTAAGAACATGACAATAATGGAATCAGACAGATAGCAAAACATGTATATAGGATGCAGACAAAATAATGTAAACACAACGGAGCATATAACTCAGAGGTATCAACTTCACACTTGACCCCAGATGTGTCTTGGTCACAGAAGTTGTGCAAACCGACACATATACTGTATATAATGCAACTCCTGAACAGAATGCAAATATTTATAGCTAAATTATCCACACATCCTTATGTCTTATTTCAAAAACATGTTGTGATAGGATAAACACAGCAATGGCATAAAATGGAGACCAACATTTATGAGGAAAGTTACACCAAGGCAAGCTAATCCCGAGGAGAAAGAGCTCACTGCCTCTTTGTCTTGCTGGACTAGATTACTACAATCTAAATAGCTAGGCAGATGTGACCCGGTTGCACTGGCGGAGACACTGTGCAGTGTGATTCAATGTGACATGTGCATGCAACCTTTCAGCTGCGAGAGTCACCCACTGTGAGATCAGTAGCTCCCCTGCTCCCCAGAGCGTGGCAACCCAAGTGTGCCCCCTTTTTTAGCGACAGCGTGCTCGTGCACTTACAGTTGATGTGCACTAAGCAGGAAGAATCCATACTACTACACAGTATTGCAAAACCTTTGTCACACACTGTACATGCACAGAACTGAGAACAAGGTTGAAGCTAGCAGGATCGTGTGTGACGAAGAAAGAGGAAGTAAGAGGAACAAGTGTGAAGTGAGAACCCAGTGAATATGTGTTTAAAGGGGGACAGAGATTGTGTGGCAGCAACTGGATGTAAACACTGAAATGGACTCTTGAGATGAGCCTTGAAGTCACTAATTCATGTTTGGGTATATTTATACTATTTTTTACACCTAACCATATGGTCAAGCTGAGGGAAATACGTATATGTGCCTCAAAAGGGAGAACTTCAAAATGACACACTGAGGTTCACGTGCAGCAATTTGACGAAGTGCAGCTGTCTCTTTTGTGGTGTCTTTTTTGAAAAACTATTTTTTGTTTGTTTAACCACATTAGTTTATGTGGTTAATGCTTTGCCACCATCACAAGTTTAATCTGAAGGTTTAATGCACTGGAGTTCCCTTTGGTGACGCGACACATCAAGTGCCCTTTCCAAACTGCAGACTGACCTTTGAGTTTGAAGCAAATTCAATGACCAAGAATTCACTGAGTTCCATAATGTGTCAACCTGTTTCTCTAGTAAGTAAACGATAAACTGTCTGAGTGTATATCTACTGGATAATGTGCATTTTTTTAATCTTTAAATGTTTTAATCACTTGTCTTGTGCTTTTAAATCATGATTATTGTTTGTGAATTTGCCTGAACCCAGAGGTTTCAAAGGTGTGCAACAGGATGTGGTTAAAGAGTTGTAAGCTGTGGAGGCAGAGCTCCACTTGTACATAACACTGTGCTGCTGGACTGCTGTTTAAATAAAAACCTAATATCATGGTGACATTCCTCTTTGCTGAAGTTGCAATTATTGGTGGTAAGCAGACCAGGAAGAGAAGAGGAACAACAAGGCCTAGATAATTAACCTCTATACAAATACTGTATGTTGGTTTGTAAGTTTCAACTATGCTCAGTAACAATTGAGGGCTATGCTAACCTCCTGTATTCTGTTCACAGTAGGTATAGGTAAATAAAGAGGTGTGTGTAAATACTTTAAGTTACTAACAATAGTGTCTTCAGGATGTCACTGTGTGTGGCCAAGAGTTTACACTGCTTGTCATATGACCATCGGCATACACTTTCTGAAATGTCTGGCCATTGGCAAGGAACTTTTTCTGCAAATTGCACAATGCAGTGGTGAATTCAGACAGCTTGATGAAAACCGTCTGAGGAATGTGCTTAGCTGTCTCTCCTCCAAAAGTCCCCCTGGCCAGATACAGCGTGTCTCAACTGGATACATATTATATTGGTAAAACACAGATTCATATGTAGATGATTTGTGTTGGCTTGCAGCTATGTTTACATTTGTGCTAGTTAAAAAAGCAAACAAACACTTGTGACATTTAATGTGGTCTGTGCCCATGTTTGCAGTAGTCTTAAAAAAGCATGTTAGAGAACAGGGTGACTAAAGCTACTCACTGAGAATGATTTGTTCTCCCTTTAATTAATGTGTGTATACAGTACACAGTATGAGAGAGACACTAGTCGTGTGTGTTTGCAGGTCAAAGTGGGTGTGCGGAAGCCGTCGAGACAAAGCCTGCTACAAAGTTTGGAGCTGAATTGTAACTTCTGACTTCTGCTATTTATGACATTTTCTGTCTTCCTCTTGTGGCAAGCTGTTTCCACTTCATGCTGTTCACACCGCCAGAGAGGAACCTGTAGGTTTAACACACAAGCCTTGCTACCGTCGGTCTGTGCAGATCTTGAGCATTTATGTCAAAATGATACATGCGTGTGTGGAGTTATATAACTTTTAGGGAATAAATCATACCTACACACAGTACACACATGTATATAAACACTAAAGTCAACTCATATCTTACAGCTTAATAAGACCGTTCATTACAACAGTTTAAAATGCCATGCCTGTATAAAATGTTCTATCCCCGTCTTTTGTCTGTTCCTGCAGCTATAGCTACAAAGCTCATTCTAACTAGAAACAGGAAATTACATCTGGCTGTATTCATTGTGATGATAACCTCACAAGTCTGTAATAAAGGCACAGACATTTTGAAATGTAATGTCAACGAGCCTATAATCGCTACAACAGTGCAGTCAAAACTTAAACTCAAGTGCCCACACATGGTTGGAGTTAAAAGTGATACCGCAGCATGTCTTATCCTGTTAGGCATGCGGTGTATGTGATCGCTGCACTAAGGTGAGAAGAGTTCCCTGCTTAAGGCACACAGTTATGTAATTATACCCAACATGCATCTCCCCAGCTAAGAAGAATAAAGGGCAGTGTTTAAAACTGACCTGTTGGGTCCAGGTTAAATGGCTATTTGAACCCCCCTGCAGACATCAAACAACATTTATTTGTAGCTGCAGTATAAATCTGTATTACTGTGACATGATGATGTATTATCACAGTAACATGTACCTTTAATTTTAGCTTTGATAATAGCAGCATGGGGGGAAAGTAAGAATTGTTTTACACCTGGAAAACATTCAAAGGCTGTCAAGGTTCCCCAAACTAATTGAACAGACCATGGCTTTAACTACAAATTGTGTGCTTGTAAACCACGAGCAGAGTACTGCAAATGTAACGAGTAAAGCAGAAAAAATTAGGTTACTTAGAAAAAGGTAAACGGTAAACAGCTCCACTTCGTCTGAACAATGTGTTCACTAAAGAGGGCTTTTTGAAAGGGACTCGGATTTAGATGTAGTCATGTGGAAGGAAGTGCATACGGGAAGTTCTCCATCAAACCAACCACAGAATTGAAGAAATGGAAGTCAAAGACCATGCTGCAACTTCTTTAGATTATATAGTGTATGCAAAGTCATTTAGAGCTGTGTGAGGTCCAGTCAGGATCCACTAAGGAGAATGAATCAGAAGATGTATTGAAAAGTCAGCACTAATGCAGCAGACAAAAGGCTGGATCTCCTCCTCTGATACAGGAAGAAGACAGTGATGCGATTCCAGCAAAAGCAACCAATGTACTTCAGTGTCACTTACGTGAAGCTTTATCATTGGCTCTGCAGCAGTGTGGTCGGCATAAGAGCTCTGTTTGAGTCTGCAAGAGATTTAATAGGCCACTGTAATGTCTCTGACCAGGCGAGCCTGTTAATAAATAATGACCAGACACACATCAACCCTCTTGAGATGTCTGGTGCTTCCCCATCAGGCCACCCTCACAGCATGGCACAACTGGGCCTGATGCTGCATTATTCAGTAGGGGATAACGGGTGTGCAGAGGCCTGGGCCTGCGTTTAGCCTGTCACATCCGTCATGTGAGGGGTGGGGGGGGGGGGGGGGGGGCGGAGTGTGTGTGTGTGTGTTTGTGTTAGTGTGTGTGTGATCTCACAGAAAGACAGCCTGAATCCCCAAGGTCTGTCTCTCTGGTTGCACAGGTTCAACTTCACTTAGCGGCAGCCTGTCATTGTGTAATATGTCGGCGGCAGATGTTCCAGGGGGAGCACCTGGACTTACAGTGGAGGAAATAAGTATTTGATCCCTCACCGATTTTGAAAGTTTGCCCACTTACAAAGAAATGAGCGGTCTATAATTTTAAAGCTAGGTTTATTTTAACAGTGATAGACAGAATATCAAAAAGAAAATCCAGAAAATCACATTAAAAAAATATATAAATAATTTTGCATTTCATTGAGTGAAATAAGTATTTGATCCCCTACCAACCATAAAAAATTATGGCTTCCACAGATTAGTCCTCATGCTTTAAAAAAGTATTCCTAATCACAATTTGTTGCCTGTATAAAAGACACCTGTCCACAGAGTCAATAAATCAAACTCCAACATCTCCATCATGGGCAAGACCAAAGAGCTGTCTAAGGACATCAGGGGCAAGATTGTAAACCTGCACAAGGCCGGAACAGACTACAAAACCATTGGCGAGAAGCTGGGTGAGAAGGAGACAACTGTTGGTGCGATTATTCTAAAATGAAAGAAACACAAAATGACCATCAATCTCCCTCGGTCTGGGGCTCCATGCAAGATCTCACCTTCTGGGGTATCAATGATCATGAGAAAGGTGAGGGATCAGCCCAGATCTACACGGTAGGAGCTTGTTTATGATCCCAAGGCAGCTGGGACCACAGTCACCAAGAAAACCATTGGTAACACACTATGCCGTAATGGATTGAAATCCTGTAGTGCCCGTAAGGTCCCCCTGCTCAAGAAGGGACATGTACAGAACCGTCTGAAATTTGCCAATGAGCACCTTAACGACTCAGAGAATGCTTGGGAGAAGGTGATGTGGTCAGATTAGAACTAAATCAAGTTATTTGGTATCATAGTGACTCGCCATGCTCAGAGGAAGAGGAATTGTGACTATGACCCCAAGAACACCATCCCCACAGTCAAGCATGGAGGTTGAAGCATTATGCTTTGGTGGTGTTTCTCTTCTAAGGGGACAGGTGGACTTCACTGCATCGAGGGAACTATGGATGGGGCCATGTACCATGAAATACTTGGTGACAACCTCTTTCTCTCAGCCAGGTCCGTTAAAATGGGTTGTGGATGGGTCTTCCAGCACATCTATGACCCTAAAAATACAGCAAAGGCAACAAAGGAGTAGCCCAAGAAGAAGCACATTAAGGTCATGGAGTGGCCTAGCCAGTCTCTGGACCTTAATCAAATAGGTGGAGGGAGCTGAAGCTCAAGCGACAGCCTCGAAACCTTAAAGATTAGGAGAGGATCTGCAAAGGGGAGTGGTCCAAATCCTCCTAAGATGTGTGCAAACCTGGTCATCAAATACAAGACACGTCTGACCTCTGTACTTGCCAACAAGGGTTTCTCCACCAAGTACTAAGCAATGTTTTGATAGGGGATCAAATACTTATTTCACTCAATGAAATGCAAAATAATTTCTATCTTTTTTTATGTGATTTTCTGGATTGTCTTTTTGATATTCTGTCTATCACTGTTGAAATAAACCTAGCATTAAAATGATAGACCGTTCATTTTATTGTAAGTGGGCAAACTTACAAAATCAGTGAGGGATCAAATACTTTTTTCCTCCACTGTATAAGTCTGAATTACTGGAGGTTTATGTTGGGTCACCTGAAGGACATTGCCATAAAATCACTATAAACCCAAATTACACTTGAGGTATTAAGAAGTGAAGCTTCTTTTAGGCACTGAATGTGGGAAATGGCATGTATAAAGGTATTCCCCCCCCCCTAAATATAGCACTCAAACATATGGCAATTAGATTTCATGGGTTTCCTCTCCACTTTAATGCAGTGAAGCACCTGCACAAAGACAATACAACCTTGTACTCACTCTGTCCACACAGACTCGCAAACGTACCAGAAGAGAGGTGGGAATAAAGAACACGTCAGTCAGGAGTTGTACACACCCAGTATAAGATTTCTCAATGTCACACTTATTATTGCAGGGGGAAGTCACAGCTCCCTTCCTGCACTGTTGCACAGATCTTCGTAGAGTCACACAAAATGCATTAAGCTTTTCTTATTCTTTTGATTCTTTAGACAGACCACACTGCAATGGAACAGAAAACATCTTATTTTGAAGATTGAAGCGTTGTGGTAGTTAACATGGTGTTTAAATTCTAACAGTTGTGATACACTTTGGTAAAGTCTAGGGTTCAAATGTATTTCAGCACACATAGTGCGCATTATACCTGTACATCTATAATGAGCAGTTGCCCCATTTTCACAGCAGTCATTGCTCTCTGCAATGCATTCATTTCTCATTTTATCCGCCACTCAGGGCAGGATGTGGTTGTGTACACACACATCACTTTCAAAATAACTACTCAACAGCCTTGTCTCTCCTTTTATAGTAAAAGCCTTGATCATCATGACAGGGGCCACGGTGAGTGAATCTGAGTGGTGTGCCCAAGCAGGTTCCACTGATTTCCTGATAAAAGGGAAATGCATCTTGCAGGGAGTGGTACATTGGTGGTAACTGGTGTTTGCTATTATCTCGGTATCATATGCATGACCACATGTTAACTTTATCGACTCCCATTGTTCTTGAAAGCTTGGAGAAGATGCAAGTGAGAGGAGAGTTTTGGCCTGAGTGAATGTCAGGTAGTGGGGAGGCACACTTCCTGAAAGTTAGCAATGCATTGAAAAAATGTTTTCAGTATTCAGACAAAAGGAGATAAAGAAACAAGAGTATATATAGTCAATGCATGAAAGAAAGCCAAGGTGAGTTCAGATTAGATCCAATGCACTCCCCTTAAAAATGATAAAACTAACCCATTAACATTCAGAACTCCACCTACAGGAAACAGTATCCATAAACAACTTCATATTTGGGGGATATAGTGCAGCTGACTTCAGTCAACACAAAATATATGCTGACGGACAGGGACCTCTGGTGGCAGAAAGGAGACAAGACGCAAGATAATTCACCACTGCTGGTAAAATTCCACTCACACCCAGCTGGGATTTCCGTTCAGATCAATGCAGAATAAATTAAACCACAAAGCATGATAAAGCAGACCTGCTGTGAAAAAAACTGAAGGCACCAAGCAAGATCTAAATGTATCCTACAAAAATAATAAATGGTAAACTAAACACACTTGTAATAATAAAAAATATTCCTTTTTTATTCTAGCACTTAAAACACATTTGTAAGACTGTGATGTTGTTTAAATCAATTTGCAAATAAAAATACTTTTTTTGTCAGTGATTTTAAGTGGGTAATCCTTCAGCCAAAAAAAATTCCTTTTTGCAAGCTGAATAGCCACGAAGCTACAGAGAAATCCCATGTTGATGAAAGTCGGAGTCTCTGGGCCAATCCGAATAGTCCAATCTCCTAACCTATAAACCTCCTTTCCTATACCTTAACCCCTAAACGTCATCGGGGTTAAGGAGAGATGAAAGGTGCTTCCTATCGAACATTGGAAAAGACAGCACTAGTTGCGTTCCGAATCGCATACTCTTTCTTTTTTCTATTCTACATACTACATCCAACGATAAAAACAATCTAGTTAGGATGCAGTAGGCATACTATTGGGACATACTTTTCTCTCTTATTTCATCATAACATTGCGCCTTGATCTTGCCTCTTGCTTTTATATCCGTCGCATCCCCGTTTGTTTTTATATGGAGGCTTCGTCGATGTTACGTCACTTCACGTGCGCACTGGATTGTGGGTCAGAATCGCCCAAATAGGATGCACTTTTCAACACTGCCCGAATGAAGTAGGACATCCGGGTACTTCTAACCATCCTAAATCTGGCCACAAGAATCGGGACATCCTAAATCTTTTTTCTACATACTATATAGTAGAAAGTATGCGATTCGGAATGCAACCACTGTTTCAAATGAAACCGACGTCATTGCGCGACGGCGAGTAGTGCTGACGTGAGTCACTAGCGTGAAACTACACTGGCCTATTCTCCGAAAATAGACAACAACAAGCACTCGTTTGATCCATGCGTTCTTTTCATATTGATTTTAATCAGGTTGTCGCCAACAGAGTGAGAATCACTCGCATATATCCCAATTCACATGTGGAATAAAAAGAGGCTACACTTATGTTGATGTTGAAATGAACTGCCCCCAGTAACTTCATTAAATGTGAAGTTGGTATTTTATTTTCTTATGGTGTAAATTATGTGCTACGAAAATAACTATTATGATGTTGGTCTTTTATGAGTTCTTTATTATCTTTATGGGGGAGGGGGGAGGTATTTTGTTTTAACAGAGTTAAATCTTCCTCTCTTCTCCTCTCCTCTCTTCTGTTTTACCTCTCGTTCGTATTCGTGTAGAGTCGGTAAACTCCGGCGGTGGCCTGTTGCTTTAAATCTTGCCGCCGGAAAGGATTATGGGATACCACTATCTCCTTTCCTTTCGCATAGGTTGGTCCGGAGTAACCTATGCTAAAGGAGGGTTAAAGGATGAATCGAGGCTCCTTTCCTATGCCTTTCCTAAGCATTTTGAGTATTCGAATCACCTATCTGCCGAGTACTTCCGGGTCATCTCGACAGGAAAGGAAATTTCCTATGCAAAAAAGACTATTCGGATTGGCCCTCTGTCTTTATGAAAGGGCTTAACTTCTTGGACAGAAGATGGTGCTGTTGTTGTGAGAATATTATCTTAGCCACAACCACACACACACACACACACACACATACACACATACACACACACACACACACACACACACACACACACACACACACACACACACGCACACTATAGCACATAGCCCACACAGAGGAAAGAGCTCAAATGTATTGTATGCATGCCCCACATGCTTGGGATGCACACTTGTGTAGAATCAGATAAATGTTTCACAGAGGGAAAATGTGTGGTAAAGGTATCAAACACCAAATGCAAAAAGGACTGATGATTGCAGAGACTAGGATACTGGAAAACATTTGCTTTACATAGCGTCAGTATACTGTGATGTACTGTATATACACAAACAATTACTTTCTTGTCTGGTGCAATCACACAAGCTAGAGCCTGACACTGTACCGATAAAACAACAACACAGCAAGCCATTGTTTTTTGAGAGCGCAGTTCTTATTTCATTCGCAGGTTGATCATTCTACCCTGTTCTATAACAGCTTATAATATATAAATCAACCCTGTATATGCCAGTTTGGTCATTAGCAAATTATTAATTGGTGAACAACATTGCTTGTCTAAAATATATATTTACACAGGTATATACAGTATAAAGGCTCTTGTGTAATGCAGGCATTTTGACCCCGCTGTATGAAAAGCACAGGTGTGAATAATAAAAACTAAGTTTCTATATCCCATTGTTTGTGCAGGCCTACTGTTACGCTGTCATAGCTTACTGAGAAACTTAAACATGTCATTAATGTTATTAGCAACACGTGTTTCTCCTACTAGCTATACCACAAGTCAAAATTCTTGCTGTGAAAAAAGGCCGGTTAACTTGTTTTACTTCTTCCCCATATATGTTTTGTTCTCTAAAGGTTTTCATCTCACAGTATAAGTGATACTCACCCTAGTATACTTCTCAAAGTGAACAATCCTCTAACTATTGCCCAGACTTTTGATTAAACGTTCAAACAACAAAATCAATTTGGTTTCAGCTGCTGAAAACACTCTTCAATCTCATTGTATATAACTGCAACCTAAACTCAAACAACTATGTGGTCCACAGGTAGTGTGGTGAAAAATGTGCTCCCATATAAAAATATGTTACTTTCTGCCAGCACCACTACTCAGACAGTGCTGCATATTTGCAGCAACCACTGCTCTCTTCCAGGCTACCAGACTTCCTCTACCTCCCTGGTGTCCTCCTGGATAAGCATTCAGGAATCCCTGCATGTTGATTCAGCGATATCAGTTTGATATGAATACATTCATAACTGATTTTATGTATCCACATATCCCCATTAAAGTATTTGGAGAGCAAAAAATAAAAGTATTTCATACATTAACGCACAAGAAACATTTTAACAACCAATTTAAACTAAACTCAGAAGCTCCCACAAAAAAACACCACCTGTCTATTTCTAAAGGGGGTGCAGGGGATCAGGACCAGATGTTGGAGCTGACTTTAAAAGCTTAAAAAAACTCATCAAACACTTTTATGGCTGAACTTGGAATTAGCATGTGTGAGAGAGAGCGAAGCTTTAGTGCTACCTGTGAGCAAGACAACATCAAAGAGCACTGGATCTGCTAATGACAGGCCTGTGCATGTCGGAGTTCCACAATTAGCCGATACAGCTAATTATCCAGAACACAAAGACAGCAAGGGGAGACCGCCGAGCAACAAATTCATGCAAAGCTCATGTTTTCCCAGAAAAAGACACAAAATAAGATTATTAGGACACCCCAGCGTCCTAGGATCTGTGCAACGGTAAGATTTTTCCTCGCAAGGAAGACAGTTCATGTGGTCTTGTCTAGGGTTTCAGAGAGGAGAGGAGCACCCCTAAACATAATCCCCACCCCTCTCACAAACCCACTCCTACCCTCCAAAAAGTCACAACCTATCCCTCACTGTGCAGTGTCATTTCACAAGAGTGTCAACCCACCTCTGGAAGCATATTATGGGACACAGAGTATAGCTGTTTTTTATTCCTGCCCTGCATGAGAATTTGTGCTCTGGAAATACATGCAATCCGTTGTGCCTTGAGTAAAGGCTCAACATACCTGACCTGTTGCCTTCTGAGCTTTTTAAAGAGCTTAAACACCCAGGAGGAACTGTCGGAACTTGCAGCAACCAAACTCAGCCTCGTGGGAAAAACAAAGCTGCTCTCCGGCTGCTCACGGTCACAGACATGCATCCGTTTACATTGTCCGGTGCTCTTCTCCTCCTGCTCCACATCTCCTCTGGTAGCGCAGGAGCCCACAGGTAAGTCCATAACTTATAGCATTTGATACTGTATTGGTGTGAGACCTGCAGCAGGTGTTAACTTAACTTGGTAATGAGAATTAAAGACTGTAATGTAAGATAGATTTATATGTATTATAAAGTTGCTGTCACATTGCAGTGACTCTGAAATTCACCGACACCGATAAAAAAACAAATGTGTCACCAACAGTTCTGGCTGATATACAATTAAGCCCACTTCCTGTGGACATTAAAAGGGCCTACTTTAGCCTCTAGTTTCTCCACATGCTTTTAGTTTAAATGGAGCTTAATGAGTAGCATGAACCCCCCTATTTTGCACTGAATTATATGCTTTCAATCTTTATAGGGGAATTATGTTCTGTTGTTCTGTTTTAGTTGGTATGTTCACACTGCTGCCCCTTCCAGCAGAAGACTATGAGAGCCATGGCAGTGTGTCAGCTAAATGTGGCACAGCAACTGTTAATAAACGAAGAGCACCTGTCACACATAGGAGCCCCTCTCCTGTGTGGGCTATTCTGGTTAATTTCTATCAAGTCTCAGATTCCTGCAGTCCCACTGGAGCGAGGCTGCTAATAGGATGCTACCCGTACTACAAATAAACATCTGGTATATCAGAGTACTAGGGTTATCCTAGTGACAATGATGCTCAAAGCTCTAAAGTCCAATTTGGATGAGTGTGTGATTCTGACATTGATTTACAGAGTCAATGGAGAGTGGCGCCTTGCCGTCTTAATTTAATTTACAGGTTTAAAATACACACGTGCAATATAATCTATATGCACTGTGGGTTATTTTGAATGCAAAGCTGGCTCGCTGACTGCAACTGAGAATAACTTTAGTGTACATTTGCATCTCACCCCAGAAATTGGAGCCAGGAAGGTCAAAGTAGTCTATAGTAAAAAAGAAGGATATATCATATGGTTGTGCATATGGTATCAATGTGCAACGCAGGAAGTGTCTGACTAGTGTGTTTTTCTCCATCTGTAGCCTACATCCTGTCAGCTGGCAGTTGAACCACAGGGAACCCCACTTTTATCACTAAGCAGGCCTACAAGGGGACACTTTATTTAGATTGTTTGTTTTTTCACACATCCACCATTGAGACCAAAATGAGGAAAAATGGTCTCTGAAATCTCCTCAATAAGAAGTGCTTGGTGAGACTGTGGACATACTGGGATATTTTTTTACAAATCTAATTCACTTTAAATGGATACATCTATTTTTCATGCCTTATGTGTGTATGTCTGTCCTTCAGGTTTCTCGCCAACCCTCTGCTCTAGTTCAAACTTGGCTTCTGCATTGCAGAGGACCAAAGGGAGTACAGCGGAGACAGTGAAGTTGTTTGGATTAGTGGTTCTGTATAAAAATGCAAAATTCGGTACTTGGAGCAGCCAAAGGACAATAGTGCGCCGCTACTGTAACAGCACAAATAGGCCTGCATCAAAATCCATGTTTATGTAGTTTATTTCTACCTAAATGATTGTGATACGCTTGAGCGTGATGTTGCTGTCTGATGTCCCATGCAATAACCAGGATGGACGATACATTTTGAAAATAGACAGTGGAATTACACATCTCACCTTCTGCTCCTCTATTGTTCTACAAAGGCACTATCGACAAGTCCTTACTGGAAGCCAAACAGGTGTGTGTCGCTACGGGAGTAGACTGGAGTGTTGCTATGGCTGGAAGAAAAACAGTAAAGGACAGTGTGAGGGTAAGAGCAGTCCAAAATTGATTTAAAGACTGGTTTATAATATATAAATAATCAGAATGAATGACACTTTTTATGTATATAATATTAATTTAATATCTAAGAATAGGTGATATTGTAATGTACACAGAATGCTTTTTGAAATTAGAAAATATATATCTAGTGAGATTCACTGCCACAATACACAATGTCCTAAAAAAATGTATTCTTCTGATGAAATATATTTTCCTAACTCAGGACATGTAGAGGAAATGACTAGTCTAGATTGAAAAACCTTGCCTGCATAATAGAATTGTGTGGTTTGACTATGATCCATCACTCTCCAACCACTAAAATTGTTTTTTTGTTCTTCATCTTAAATGTTTTACCAGCTCAATGTGAGCACGGCTGCAAGCACGGAGAGTGTGTAGGCCCCAACAAATGCAAGTGTTTCCCAGGATACACCGGAAAGACATGCAATCAAGGTGGGTATCTTGGGGCAGTGAAGACTCATTGTCGGGAACAAACATGGGTCAATCTTGGGGCAGGATAATATTGTTTCTATTGGATAGCTCACTTTAACAGCTGAATGTTTGGTATGTTTTTTTTATATCAGGCAAAGCTTTATCTCTTGTGTTTAAAATTAAATGAATAGCATTCCAGATCAAACTACATTTTTGGGGATTGAGAAAAACAAGTTGATGCGGATGAAATGAAATGGAATGATGTTGCATCTTATTTTTAGATCTGAATGAGTGCGGTCAGAAACCTCGTCCATGTGAGCATCGCTGTATGAACAGCTTTGGAAGTTACAAGTGCTACTGCCTCAATGGTTACACCTTAATGCCTGATGGATCTTGTGCCAGTGAGTAATGCCATACTACTTTCAAACATACCCTAGAGAGAAACATATGGAAGATCCGGGTTGCCAAGTTTGCATTGTTATACATGTGTTTTTCGTGTTTGTGCTCTTGCATGTAGATTCCAAGACGTGTTCTCTTGCCCACTGCCAGTATGGTTGTGAGGAAGTTCAGGGGGAGATTCGCTGCATCTGCCCGTCTGCTGGGCTGCAACTGGGGCACGATGAGAGGACTTGTGTAGGTGAGCAACCGCACTGGCACAGCAACAGATTATAAACACAGTGACTGAATGGTTTAAAACTTATAGTGTCATGCGAGAAGAAGAAAAAATACTGTATTTCAAAGCCATAAAATGCACCAGTGTAGACATATCTAAGCTAGATATAAAGAGAGAGACAAAGCAGACGGAGCCATAGTCCATTATCTAAATAAGGAAAACAGAGTAAAAAGGGGTTGACTTATGTTCTTGTTTCCATCTCAGGGATTGGGGATTTTCACATAGTGGAACAATACTGTAATCATTCTATTATGTGGCTTTTGCATGCTTGGCCTGTCAGATGGATGCAGTTAAGACATATTTCTTCCCACAAAACTGCTTGAGCTCTGTCCAAGCCAATCTGACATACCGATCACAAAGGGGAAGTAATATAATAGTTCTGGAGCATTAAAGTTCAGGATTACCATAGATCCAACACACTCTAAAAAATAATTAGGACTACAGCAGAAGCACACTTTAACGGTTAACCCGTAAAATGTACCAAAAAAGTTAATGTTTTCAACTATGGTCCCGCTAGGGTTGACAATTCAAAACTGATAAAAAGAAATTCATAATATTTACTATTTTATTCCCCTTTAGATATCGATGAGTGTGTAACTGGGAAGAACCTCTGCCCATACAACAAACAATGTGTGAACACCTTTGGAAGCTACTTCTGCAAATGCCAGGATGGCTTCGACCTGAAATATGTTGACGGCAAATATGACTGTGTAGGTAAGGTACACCGGTTATTACGGGGAGACATTTGCGATCAATTCTGCTCCTGAAGGTACAAATAGGCTTCTTCCAATTCCAGACCTTGATGAGTGTGCAACTGGCACCCACAAGTGCAGCCACCATGCTGTCTGTCTGAACACTCCAGGATCCCACAAGTGCAGGTGCAAGTCTGGCTTCAGAGGCAATGGCTTTGAATGCTCTGGTGAGATCTAAGAACTGTTACACGGAATTATATGGAATAAAACTTGCCTAAAGTACAATGTCTGTAGGGCCTTTTCCCACATGAGAGTAGGCAGTCAGGATAGGTCAGGAGGAGCAATTTAACGGCCACGTATTTCCTATGGACTCTTTAACACTTCTGCCAAGTCTAGTTTCCTGCTTTAGAACTTTAAGAACTGCTTTTTACAGATGTTACATAGAGAGAGCCCCATATTGAAAACACAGCTGCGTCAATATGACATTGAATGGTAGCCGGTCATCTCAAGGGGAAAGACAGGTTGTGTTTTACTCTTTGAACTAGTTCCAGATAAGAACAGGTTAAGCCTTGTTTGTAGCCAAGTGACATACAGAGAATAGGCCAGGGGGGGTTTCAGCCTAAATGAAGATGCTTTTATTTTTTGTAGTCAAGCCGTTTTTTCAGAGGTCGTGGGACGGAGAAAAAGGCAGTGCTGATGATTTCTTCAATGGTGAGATTGTATGGAATCCAAGACTCTGCTTCCGCTGTTCACTCCCTGCCCTGCAACCCAATTCGTTCTCTCCTCTAACCTTGCCTTTGAGATTGCCTCAAATCCCTCTGCTTTGCTCATTGCTGGAAATGTTGTACGTCCACAGCAAACACCGCTTGATATAAGACCTGGAATCCTCAGCATGACCCTCTTTATACAGAATGTGTGCACTACAGACACTGATGTTAAGTTACGTCGCGCAATGAATGTCGCTGTCATGTTTCAATCTGCATGGAGTAGAGCAAGCACGGCAGCAGGCAGCTGCAAATCAAAGGCATCAGAATCCTGATACAGTATTGCTGTATTTACAGCTTGTGATTGCTGTTCCACATGTCTACTCCTGATTCCTCTTTCTGCCCACAGCCATCCCAGACTCCCAAGTGAGGCCCGAGATTCTGGGAGGTAAGCTGGACCAGGAGGACATCAAAAATGTTATCCCCGAACCGGTGGCGACGCCGCCCCCTAGGATCCAACATCAGCCTTTCGACTATGAAGATGAGGTCTACATTGGCCCCGAGACGGGCGGGATACCCCAGGAGCCATTTCCCTTCGAGGAAGAGGAGGATGAGGAGGAGGTAGAGGAAGACAACCAGCTCAATCCAAGAGGTGATGTTTTCAGTAAGTGTGCCTTTGTTTGAAGCCCTCGCAGTAATTCCGTCTCTTTTTATTCCGGGTGGTCCACAATGTATTAACCATACACAGTCTAAACAAACAAACTCTTTTTATTTCTACGGAGATTTTTGCTATTGTTTACACAGCAGTACAATTATGGATTCTTCAGTAGGCAGTTCAAATGGGTCTAAAATAACAGGTCATGTCTAAGCACTTGACCAGAAAAGAAAGGGGCGGGTAGCCTCATGTCCCCTGTCGACCTGAGGCCCCTCCAAGATCTGTATAACTCTTCTTGGAAGGTTTTATGTTTAGGGGTTTCAAATAATTGTTTGCGTAAAAATGCTAATGCTTTTAGTGAGCAACATGCTACGACACATTGAATCTTATTAGGCAGAGATGTCCCAGTCATGCTGTCATGTCCTTAAGCTTTTAAAATATATTTAAATACATTAAAACATTGGCTAAAACACCATACAGAGCGCAATAAGAACTCAGCAATGTAAATCAACAATTAATCTTAATCAATCTATTGATTACGAGGCATGATGTCATTCAGTCGTTTGACTAGGTATTTACATTCTGGCAACAAATCCGGACACTTTCATCAGATAAAAAGAGAAGCGTCGGCAGAGTTGTCATGCAGTGGTATGCACCTCATTGAGAAAAAGCCCACAAGTAAGGTTTCCTTTCACCACTTATCTTCAATTTTATGGAAACACCCGAGTCTGTGTAAGAACGCAGATAGCAAGAGGAGACAGGCCCTGAGACATCCATCACCTCCGGGGAGGAATTTCACTCTGTCGGCATGTGAGAAGCCCAGGGATACAATCCTGCTTCCCACCTTCCTGGGAGGAGGGCGCGGAAGGGGGGGAGGTTACGAAGCCTCCAAGCCTTTTATTATGTTTTCCCCAAAACAGCTGCTGTGCAAACAGACTTGACTCCCAGTAGGAAAGTCTGTCATCAGCACTCTAGACCTTTCTAACATGAGCCCACTCTGGCTGAGGAGGTTCAATAACCCCAGCTGTCACTCTGCCCTCTGACTGTCTTAAGAAAGCTGCTTGCCATGGGGGGGTTTGCTCCAAGAGCTTTAAAATACTTATAAAGGGGGTGGGGGGTTTGTAGCCCAAAGTTTTACTTCCATCTCAAGACATGAGTGACAGTCAGGCAGGTCCACACTTGTTGGTTAAATAGCCCTTTCTGGCTTTTGTTTCAATATGGAAAATCTCTTTGTTGCATCATTTTGGAATGTTTTTTCACATATTTTTCAAAGGAAAACATTTGTATTTTGCAACGTAACACAATAAATAAAGGTCAAATGAAATGAAATGAAAAAGTGTGTAAATGTAGCTACAACATTTATAATGTAACACTGATTTCTCTTTCATCTCCAAACACAGTATCAGAAGACTTTGAATCAGTGTTCGGCCCGGCCACAGAAATCAAAGAATTCCAATTAGCACCGGTTCAGGAAGGTAACCAAATATCTGTTTATGTGCCATTATTGTTGTACAACAATGTCTGTTTATGTGACTTATTTGCTAATGTGCTCCTATTGTTTTACCCTCTAGAGTTTATCATAGATTGCAACTTTGATCAGGGAGCATGTGAGTGGGTCCAAGACAAGTCTGACGACATTGACTGGAGTGTAGCCTACCATGATGATGGTAAAATAATTTCTAATCTTTTTTTTGTTTGTTTTTGGTCATTTAAGATATATCTAATTTAATGGGATTAGATGCATTCAAGTTTATCCAAATGCTACAAACTCTCAGTTTCAGGTACTGAGTACTACATGGCCTTGAGTGGGCTCCTTGGGGAACGGGAGGACGTAGCCAAGCTGAAGTTGCTCCTCAGTGATCGCGCCCAGCAGGGCAGCTTCTGCCTCACCTTTGACTACCGCGTGGTGGGCCATGACGTGGGAACTCTCATGGTGCTGCTGGATAACAATTCTTACCCCGTATGGGAGCAGGGCCGAAGCCGAGACCAGGGCTGGCAGAGAGAGCCCCTCACTGTGGCCTGGAAAGAGGTGGCCCCAGAATCGGTGAGTCATCTTATTGTTTTAGAAGACAGAAACTATAGATGGTTGTCAAACTAACAACAACTGTAGCCTTCCAGTCTAAAGAAGTCAAATAAAACAAATATTGTAGACAAATACATCTGTGAAGTACTTATGTAACTGTAGTTATGATGGATTTTTCTCCATCATTTTACAATTGTTTTCGTTCAAAGTTTTGTTGTTGATAAAATTCACCCCATATTGTTCACTTTCTACTGGAACCGACCAACTACAGTTGCAATTCAACCATTGAATGTCTTTCAGATTGTGTTTGAAGCTCAGCGTGGGAAAGGTGTTGGAGGAGAGATTGGGCTGGACAATGTTGTGCTGACCTCAGGGCCCTGTCAACAGGAAGTCTTTTAAGAACCCCCCCCCCCCCCCCCACCCCACCCCACCCCACCCCACTTCCACCCTCACATATTTACAAGTAGAAAAATCTGCTTTAACTGACACATGTCAAAGATTCCTGTTTCCTGTCCGTATGATGGTCTCTGCCCCGAGGAGTTTCTCAATGATTTCTCATGGCTTAGCCACAGGACATCCATAACAAATGCAGACAGTCGGCAAGGGAAGAGTAGCATACGTACAACTGGTGCATGCATCATGTTTACGTTATCACCATGCTGCTACATCAATACACCCTGTAACATTCTCTATTGTTATTTTTCAAAATAGTATCTTACCAAAGGGCTAACTCGGATCTCAGGAATAGGTGGAAATGCTAACTTTGTCTGTTAGTTAGGTTTAACAGTATTGTGCATTGTTCTTAGTCCTTTATGTTGTGTATGCTATGTGATAGGCTAGTACATTACTGAAAATAAATGAAAATAATCTATGACATGTAATGTGAATTCTGAGTTGAATTATAGGCCTATCTCAAATTCATTCTTAGATGAATAACTATTTTGAAGGCTGGTTAGTTGAAATGATATCAGTGCAAAACTGCTGTAAATGTTGCTTTCCTATTATACTGTATTATTACATTAAAGCTGTTTTGTTTTTCTAACTCTGTCTACACTTGATTATTGCATTTTACTTTTGCAAAAAGGTATTTTTACACTATGGTAGGCCTATAGTTGTGTGGTGTTAAATTCCGTTCATACCTTTAGTGGACATCTGGTTACAGTAGGTAGCATGTTGCATCCATCGTTTTTTCGTTGGGGTCGAGTGGGTCTTGATCATAGATAATAGCCTATGGTCTTGGCCAATGGTCTTGACGGCGTGCAGCCAACAAACAAATGTCGCTCTCTGGTGGCTGTGCGTAAATAGTACAAGGAAGCAAAATATACCAATGTGGATATAGCCTGGGGCTATTTCCTTTTACCAACTGAAACATAGCACTCAAGCCTATTGCGTCCATTACTGGGATGGTGATAATTAAACATATAGGGCCTAGCCTATTTCCTCACGTCTGGAGTAGCCTATTGCTTTAGCTGTAGCCCTATTTAAAATAATAATAATACTTATTTTTTTAAATGTCCCTGAACTGTAGGCCTATATACAATTGTTACAAAAGCCTGCTGCTGTGCAAACTTTCTATCGATACAATGTAGCTAAACCATATATGAGCTAAACCTACTGTGATAATATCGTAATGTGTAGGCCTATTAGGTGCACGCATGCACGTCGCCTCGCGCGCTCGTTCGTTGGTTGGTTGTTTCTGCCTGGCGAGATCACATGACCCGAGGCTGCCCCGTGCATCGTTAGCTTGCTGACGGCTAGCTGCGTTAACACCGGAGAACCTCTGAAGCTCACCACCAGGAAACGGTGGCACCTGACTCATTATCTTGAACCACTGCCAGGGCGAGGAACTGTCAAACATATACGTCAATATTATTTTCAGTGATTTCGAGTTTCTGACTCGGCAGCTATCTGGGCCCAAACTGAGGTACGTCACTAGCAATGTTGCCTTGAGGTAAATCTGGGCTAGCGAATTTAGCTTATTTCATTAACCTAACTCCAGCTGTGTTACCTTGTTTTTCTTCTCGCCTTGGCCTAGCTTAGCTAACACTTGGCTAGTTATTGTTACAGCTATTATTTTAATATGCTACAGGTCTACGTTATATGTTCCCAGCTTTATCTTTACATCTTGTTTAGAGTGCTCATAGGCCGTGTTATTGAAAATCAGCTGGTGTATTTTTTTTATTGCTATGGGGCTTCTTAGCTTTGACTGCTGTCCTGGGCCATCTGTTATTCAGGAAACTCATTACATGTCACTGTGTCACAGCTGGTTGAACTGTACCTACATGGCTGCACACACACCAACAATAAACAAATGAGCATGTGACCAAGGACCGAAGGGCTACAGCACATGATCTGGACGAGTGGAGGAGGCCAAAATCAATCAGGGGTGAGACATCAAACATAAATGACTTCTGCTGCAAAGTGATCATTTAGTTAGAATATTTAATTTCAAAATTGTTCAGTGTGGTGCAGGTGATACTAATATATTTTGCACGTCATTTCAATTCTTTATTAGGTAGGCTAAATAATCATTTCAAAGTGGTTGGATCGGGAGTGACTCGCCATGACATCAAAGACATCCCTGCTGAAAGTCATCCTGCTGGGTGATGGCGGTGTAGGAAAGAGCTCCATCATGAATCGCTACGTCACCAACAAGTTTGACGCGCACCTTTTCCACACCATCGGCGTGGAGTTCCTCAACAAGGAGCTGGAGGTGGACGGCCACCAGGTGACCCTGCAGATCTGGGACACGGCCGGACAGGAGCGCTTCCGCAGCCTCAGGACTCCTTTCTATCGGGGCTCTGACTGCTGCCTGCTCACCTTCAGCGTGGATGACAACCAGAGCTTTCTCAACCTGGGCAACTGGAAGAAGGAGTTCATCTACTACGCAGACGTCAAGGAGCCGGAGAAGTTCCCGTTCGTGGTCTTGGGCAACAAACTGGACGTGACGGAGAGGCAGGTGTCTGCTGAGGAGGCCCAGCAGTGGTGCAAGGAGAACGGCGACTTCCCCTATTATGAGACCAGTGCCAAGGACGCCACCAACGTGGCCACAGCCTTTGAGGAGGCAGTGCGTAGAGTGTTGGCGATAGATGAGAGAACGGACCACCTCATCCCCACAGACACAGTCAAGCTCCATAGAAAGCCTCGCTCCGCTGCCAAATGCTGTTCATAACATGCAGGAGTTAACAGTAACATTATTTTTGCCGCTCTGCCTGTTATGGAATGAAGCTGTAGGTGTACAATGCTGTAGTAACATCTTATTTAAACAAACAATGCTACTGGCTTTATGATTTGTTATGATGTTGAAGGTTTTGAAGGCTTATTGCTGGATCTCAGATTGAAGAGAAAGAGGGGAAACACTAACATCATCCTAGTCTAATTCAAAATCAATTAATCATTCACTTTTGCCACAGAACAAAAGTCATGGTGCTTTGGAGGCGTGTCGGCCCACACTACCGGAACAGAGGCAAATATTTATAAGTTTCACGTCCCTCTCAAATGGTAAATGTTCCATTCTGCCTTGAAGGCAAAATATATTGAGACTCTAAAATGTGTGGTTAGATATGTATGTACTACCTTTTGGAGTGTGATTATCATATACAGTTGGTAATGTATATATTCGGAAAATAACTCCATAATTGAATAGTTTATACAACCCAATCGCCTTATTTCTGAGAACAATAGAGTAGCTCAAGCACTACTATATGTCAGTAATAAACTGAGGCTCGTTATGATCATCGATCCCTTAGGTCTTGTTTATTTAATTTTTTTAGCAAATAGATCATGGCTTTATCCTGAAAGCACTTGAGGGACCAAAACAGGAGATAAACATTCAAGCAGAGATAACATGCATGGCATATGATGTATTTAAGTTTCTGGGAACTTTTTGTATTTTGTATATTGTTTTTACCTTTAAAAAAAATCACTGAATCAATATTTCTGGGTAAGGCGGTCATGATTAAGTCTTTTCCTTGTTGTTTGGGTGTATGTTTTAGTAAAGGATTCTGATCTTTAAGCACTCTTAACATGTTTTATACTTACATTTGAAAGTCTTTCCCTGCAGCTTAATATTTAAAAATGGCAAACCATCTATTTACCTTAACCGTTTCTCATTCAGATTCAAAGTTGTACTACTGTAATGCAAAATGATGAATAAACCCACTGAGTTCTCTTTGAGCATGTTTTGAAACTTGAAAACTTCTAAGTTTTGACCAGAATTGTACCATCCTGCTGTACTTTCTGATCACTGCAACAATGTGCCTAAACTATTAACTTTGTCACAAAACATTTGTTGCATTACTGGTCCAGCATAAGTTGACATTTTGATGCTAAAGTCAAATGTTGATAATCAAAATACAGTAACCCCATGCAAGAAATCAAGAAAAAAACATTACACTTAAAATAACATCAGACTTCAGAATGTTTTATAGAAAATCCACATTCATGTTGATCCATGTTACATTTGTCAAACAGAAAAAAATAAACATATAGACGTCATACAAGTGTACTCGGTTAACAATAATATACAGAAGAAAAACAGGTGTATCCTAACCCTTGTGCATGTGAAGTGATTAACTTAGGAGATGTTTCTTTCCGAGAAACTGCACTTTCCTCTCAAATGCTGTGGATCGGATCGGTGCATTGATTTCGTAGAACGGATTCATTGCGAACTGGAAGAAAGAACAAATCTATTAGATTTAATTTAAAAATACTGAAAGAAAAATGACAGCAAATGTTACCTCAAGTTATTGTAATCATATTGGAGATGATGACTTACCTTAATGTATAAATCATACACGTCATTAAAAAAGTTTTTGATCCCATCTTCTTGTCGCGCATCATGCAGCATGATGAATCTTATATGTGCGGCAAATAATTAAAGAAAATAAAGCCATAACAATGTAATGTTTGTTAATGACAACACAGAATACAATACAACAAAGTGACTAAGGACAATATAATGCAAAGAAAAAGTTAGTTAGTGGGCCGGTAATATTTATTTTAACCATCAACCTGTTCGTTCTTTTTCTCTTTATTGTGTTATCTATTAAATGGATGTCACAGCATCTTAAAAGTCCTTGTTTGTTCAATGAACAGTCCAAAAGTTACTATTATAAAACAGAAAAGCCTGTCAATCGACTACTTGTTTCAGTTATCTTGCATTATTGCTTTACTTCCGTAATTGATGGATGTACACCTTTCAAAAAAGTTAACATATAGTAGTTATGTAGACTGTCAGTAAACAACAACCTGGTAAGCAATAATTCATTTTTGATTGCGATTACTAAAAAAATAAAAAGTACTGTATATGATGTCTGCAACACAGCTGACAAGTATTCTGTGAAGTAATAAATAGAGAAGAAAAAAAGGATATGTCCTGCGGTGACGAAAGCAGAAACAAACCACTCGTTGAACTTGTCCACAGTTTTCAAGTACATGTTGTTGGACAGCCACATGTTTTCATCCACCAAGTCCAGGGCTGCGTGCGCAATGAACTGGTTCAGGTGACGATGGTCATCCTGCGGCAGATAGATAAATTGATAAGATATATATAAATTTCAACATCAAACAAATAACTGTATATTATATCCTGCTTCTAATGGATAGTCTTGGCATCATCATTAAATTGACTTTTGAAAGACAATTGAATACCAATGTAAGCCTTAATTGTAGATTAATTAATTGAAATACTTTTAAGACTTTTTAAAGATCTGCAGAAACCCTTGTTTAGATGTTCTAGGATGAATGCTGCTGTTAATTATAAAGCCTTGTTACCTTTGACTCGGACTTCCCAGCAGGCAAGAACTCCAGCTCAAACACAGGATTGTCCTGATGACCAACCATGACAAAATAAAAACTTCCAGACATTTTTTCCCCTTCTCCTTAGCGTAGCCAAGCTCTCCTGAAAAACATTGTAAAACTGAAAATAGGCTATACATTTACAAATAGTGCAGACGTGCTCAATTCAAGGTTATAAAAAGAAAAATATACAGAACATTCAAATAAATTATGAACCACACAATACATTAAATTATAAAATAAAGCTTTGATATATAATCATCACATCCGCAATATTAAGAAAACACACAAATAAAACCAAATAAAACTATGTCATATGTTTGCGTAGAAGCCGTAGATAGGAATAGTGTAGGAATGGTGAGCTAACATTAGCCGCAGCGCTCCATAGACCCCTAATTTGACGTATAGGCGATTCTTGTGGGACTAAAGCAAACATATTGCTAATTGAAATAATTTAAGAACGCAACGCAAAACAAACACAACAAGAAAAGCGTATTAATCTTGATACAGCTGACTTTTGTTTACCTGTTAATTTTGCTTCCTGGAGAGCAGTGAGATGAGTCGCAAGAAGATGACGACATGGGCAAGTTGCCAAATATATATTTTAATATATTTATCAGTTATCTGAAGTTTAACGTTCCTAGCGACACCTGTTTTGTATCAAATATTCGTGTGAATCATATTGCATTCAATATATCGTGTTTTTTTGTAAGACTAATAAATACAATCACTGATTTTATCCGTTACGTTATAACTGTGCGCCTCCCCGCTGCAAACATTTCCGTTGACGGATTTAAATGTTCCAGGCACACCTCCTCGCGACAGGGACGCAAAGACGCTTTCTGGTTGTCAGGCTGGAAACTAAATAAATTATAGTCTTTTTTGCGATGCCTATGGTATCAAGCGTTAGGAAGACAGAGTGATAACGGTCTAACACACGGTATGAATACTTCAAAAGTTATTTAAAGCTGAGGTTTTTGTTCTCAAGCTCGCGAGCTGTCAACGGTAGCTATCTTTTGTTTTGTCTTCTTTCAGGAACAAGACAACACCGTACCGACAGTTATGTCCTCGTTCAAGGAAGACGTGTTATCCCCAGACGAGCTGAGGAAAAGACTATATCAAACTTTTAAAAACAAAGGAGTCTTGGATACACTCAAGGTACGTCACAGTAATAACGTCTCTGCTGGTTCTTTCAGTTACTAAACTCCTCGTTACAGAGTTTGGTATTCATCTGACCTGTTCTCTCTGACTCTTCTGACCTGATTCAGACACAGCTTCGGAATCAGCTCATCCAGGAGTTAAAACACCCTCCGCTGACCGGAGGTGAATCTGTTCCCAGACCAGTACCCGCAAGATCTGAACCCCTTTTGGCTTCAGCCTGTAACAGCATAGTGGCCGACCACCTCCGCACCTGTGGGTATGAGTACACCCTTTCTGTGTTCTACCCTGAAAGTGGCCTTTGCAAAGACAAGGTGAGCATGACAATTTGTATTTTACCAAAGTGTAACAATGTGCAAATGTCTCTTAAATTATTCTTTTTGGCTTGTTAATTGTATATTTGGATGTCTAAACTAAAAATAAAGGCATGCCAAAAAATGAAGTTCACCTAATATATTTTACATTAAACATTTAAACTTCTTACTTTTTCACTGGACCTCAACAAATAAGTAATCTTTATGTTAAATTGTTCCTAACCCACAGTAAATGTTTTTTTGTTGTAAAATTACATTAAAAAAAATCTCAAAGTCTTATATCTAACTTGCCTTTTAAGCTGCTAGAACCCTGGTAAAAGAACAGCATTGCAGATTACGATTTTGATCTCTGGTCCATTTTGGCAGATTACCTCAAACGGAGACCTTCTTCAGTTTCTGAACATCATCCCTGGATCAGCCATTTACGGATCACTGGTAATTTATAATATGATTTAGTATGTCAAATATTGTTTTTGAAATAGACAGAAATTGAATTTGTTAGTAATATGTGTGCTTGTTTTTCTGCTTTGTACAGTCTTCAAACAAAGACAACAATGATAGAGGTAAGTGCAGCATTCTGGTCATTTCAATGATAAAAATGCTCCAACGACTTAAGGTGCTTGATATGTTTTATTTGTCATCTCCCAGGGTTCCTAACCAGCCTTCTAACTCATCTAACACACCATTATACTCACGGCCTGTGCCATGATGCTGACACTCAGACAACCAGCACCGCAGGTTATGGAGAGTCTCTTGGTATGATGATGATGATGATAAAGCTTTAATTGTATTCCTCAAATGTCTTTTTGACGCTCAGTCATTTTAATGTCTTTCTTCCCCGCACAGTTGAGAAGATGAAATTGATCGATAAGGAATACGAGAGCTTCGATTACAGCGGGGACAAATGGTTTTCAATTCAGTCAAAAATGGCTGCGTATAGAAAAGAAGTTGAAGCACAGGTGCAAGCGGAAATGAACACAAAGGTACATACATTTTTTCTGCAAAGTTAATGAATAAAAAAAAAATTATGAGCAGGTCTGCATAGTAGGGGAGAACGGGGTAAGTAGGCACACTTTTTACTCTAGTGAGAATTGCTTATCACCTAAACATCTTTCAATAGTCATTCCTACATTAAATTGAAGCTTAAGGTGTTGGCTTGAAATATGTACCCCTCACTTTTTCTATCTTATTGTAATAAAGAAGAAATTAATCATCAAAGACACCCTTACACATTGTGACAACCAACCCCATCAAGGGGTCGGTTGTCAAACACTATGGGGTTGTTTGTCACAATGTTATCTTAATGGGAATAATCTTAAAAAGAAGGCAAGAAGGTAGAACTAAATTTGAAAGTTTAATTGCATTGTCAAGTTGACAAATAGGCCTACATAACTTACTGTAGCCTTGGCAGCTGGTCTAGTTTGGGATGCACTGGGTTGTTTTGATTTTGTTGCCCTTTTTTCTTTTGCATGCTAGCTGCCTTTTCCTGCTCTATTCTTTCCTTCTCTGGGGTGTCAGTGAGGATACATCTTGACAATTTCTTTCGTTATTGGGTTCCTTTTCTGGCTGCAGCCTTGAGATAACATGTGACAACCAACCCCCCAAAAAATGTGACGACCAACCCCAACTTGAATTTCTTGCTAGCATCAAGGCCAACAACCATCTGACAACTAATTAGCTTGCTAACCACAATCTAAAATATAGTTTACCCTTCACACTTTGTATGGGTAACAAGTGTTTTGTTATAAACCCATTGTGTAAAAGCCTAGAAGAAAAATACTGAGGAGCTAAATATTTTCAATTTGACATGAAAAACACAAACAGGCGTCTCACCTCAAATTCAGCTGTCTAACTCCAAGGAAGACTATGTAGGTGACCTCTGATTCCAATTCTGGATATTTACATACCAAAATTTCATAGACAGCGCCTTCTGGTTCCGAGATATAACGATTGTGACAACCAACCCGTGTGACAAATTACCCCGTTCTCCCCTACATACTCATACAGTATATGCAATAAAAGGTATAATGCGATCATGTGGCCTCAACTTTGTGTACCGGTACTTTGTTTTTGTTAAGATGCAGCATTTTAAAGAGGTCGAAGTCGCCACAGTGAGGCTGGAAGAAAAAACTAAATTTCATAAGGAATTTGATCAGTTGAAGCAAGAGCTGGAGAGGACTTATGAAATGAAGGCAAAGGCTTTGATAAATCGTGAGAAAAATGCCATTGATCGGTTACAAAAACAACAAGAGGTAAGTTACTTTGTATGTGATGTGCTGTGCTCTGTCTCTTTCTCTTGAGTTACACCTAACATTTAAAAAGTGAAATTATGGCTCAAAAACCAGAGGCATCATTTCGATTTGCTTCCATCCTCCATAATGATGCTGTTATTTATATGTTTCTTTTCTTTAGATTGAAGAAAGAAATGTGTACATGCAGAGACAATCAGTCCTGAAAGAAATTGAAACGGTGCGAAACAGAGAAAATGAGCTGAGGATGACAATGGAGGCTTTTGAAAAGTAAGATTTTTTTTTGTTGTTGTTGCTATTTCTGTCTTTTTATAACCTTCATATTAATAAAGAGTGCTTTGCTCTTTTTATTTTGACATCTGGTTCGTAGAGCGTGTGACTTACTGTGTTTGTTTGATGATAGAACTTGTCAAATTCATGAGGAGAAGGTCAAGACCACTGAAGAGCTGCTGAGGAGGAGAGAACTGGCAGTGAAGACTATGGAGGACACGCACGACCAAAGGCTGAAAAATGAACTTTCAAGGTATTTATTATTTACTGTCTGTATAACGAGCTGTAACAACAATATTCAGTTACATACAGGGTGCAGTGTCTTTTGATATCTTCTCCATTAGCTCTGAAGTTTAGGTTATGTGTTGTGTGACCAGGTGATGTCACTGTTCTGTAAGTTTAAAGTAAAAACAATATCCTGAGTGAACACTGTGCATTAAAAATTTAATGTCATCAACATATTCCACCATGAATTGTTTCTACTCTACAGCAAAATGTCTGAATGCTGACAGTGAATATATTGTACACTTCTAACTTGTGCAGTAACATAGTTCCTTTTGCATATTTACAGACTTTAGACCTGATCATACACACGATTGACTAAATTAAAGGGTGTATTAACAAGTCTTTAGATGGCAGCTGGGAAATTGAGTATTTAAAGATATGTTATCTTGATTTGTTATCAGAGCTCTTTTTAATTGTTGTTCTCATATCTTTATACAATTAGGTATCAGCTTGAGTTGAAGGACGACTTTATCAGGAGAACAGAAAAACTCACAGAGAATGAGAACCGAAACAAAGGCAAGTATCAATGTCATTGCAACAAGGTTTATTGACGGGGTTCATTTTGCACATGTTTTAATTGTGTTTCATTCTTTTAATTTTTTTTCTCAGTGGAGACGATTCGTATCCAAAAGGAGTCCGCTGCAATTAACGACAAACTAGAGGAGCATAGCAGAGCCTGTTCAGATCTGAGACAGCTGAAGGTAAACGACACAACCCCTTGTCACCCGGCAGTGTTGACTTCCATCCTCTCAAATGGACAATAGACACAACATTGCAGTTCTACTGAATGAATTAACAATTGTATTCATAAAAAAAATACTATCAGCCATTTTGCAATATAGTCGTATGTTACATGTAACCGATTAATCAAATCTCAAGCATTATATTGCCTGCTCTTTTCATGTATTTCCTTTTTGTTGTGCAGGTTGAGCAAGACACAGCTCAGCAGCAGATCTCTCTGCTGACTCAACAGAAGGAGATGTTGAGGGAAAGACTGGAGAACATGAGTGACTACCCCAGTTTAAAGAGAGAGAAAGCCGAGCTGCAGGGGAAGCAGCAGCTGCTGAGGAAACAGCTGGAGGAGGCCCAAGAGGAAAACCAGTTTCTCCATGCAGGTGAGAATTGGTCGCTGTTCCCAAGTATCTCCCAGGATGCTTAGTTGCTGTTAAGAGAGGCTTCAACATGCTGTTTTTTTTTTTTTTTTTTCTTTAACTGGGAATTTTAATGCCTGAGAGTAATTGCTCATAAGATATCAAACCTACGAAATCAGCATCTCTCGAATATTTGTTTATTTTCTCATGAATTAGATAAATCCATTCCCCATGTGTTGTATTCAGAGTCCTTGAGTCTGGACCCATTGGGAGATGCAGTGTACTGTGAAGCATTCATGTTAGTCTGTCCCACTGCTTCTGGCTCAGCTGAGTCCGTTTGCATGTGTCTTGCCTGCCAATGTGGGGCCTCTGCTCTGTGCTGTTTTTGTGGCTTTGCAGACAGCTCTCTTAAAAAAAGGAAGCAGTGGGGGAAAAGGGGGGTTGAGAAGAAGTGGATTGAAAGGACTAGAGAGCACAGCTAGTGTAGACCGAGGGCTCCCTTCACACATGGCACAGAACCAAAATCTTTCCTTATTCTGAGGGATTCAGTTTTCATCCTGTTGTAAGATGGGTTAGAGAAGCAGTGGGCCTCACTCCTCATCGCTAACAAAAGGCTTCATACGCTGTGCTCTCTAGCTAGACAGCGGATCCATGCAGTCAAAAACGGGTGCTGGGGAGCAAAATGACACCCTAAATTAGAGCATTTTCTCTGTATCACCAGATGCTTTTTATTAGATAGCTTCCCCACTGAAATTGACACTGGGTCTGGCAAAATACGATGCACTTTTAGATGAAGTTTTAACCTAATAACCCCTCTCTCAGATTTGGGCAAGCCGTCCAAAGAACAGCTGGCCTTGCAGATGGAGCTACGGAGGCTGCAGAGCACTCGCCGACTGGATGAGGAAGAGTTGAACAACCAGAAACAGGTGCTGCAGACGCAGCTGCAGAGTGAGGTCAGTGTCCCTTCACTGCCTCTCGCTGAGTGTGGGAAACTGTGGTCTTGTGTTGTGTAATTGGAGTCTTTGCATTTCGTATACTTTTGCACCCACACAAACTACTCTTCCCGTCGTCTGCTGTTTGCGGCAGGTGGAGCGGTGTGCTCAGCTCAAGGCTCAGCTGATAGAGTGTGAGGAGAAGTCCCGGTGGACGTCTAACCACATCGAGGACATTAGGATGCAGCTTCGCCAAACTCAACAAGGTACTAACCTATGACTGGGGCATGCATGTCTGCTACGTCTTAGTGTGATTAGTCACTTTGAATCATGTAGCTTTCTGTATGCTGTTATGTACTGTATGTGTTAATACGTGATATTCACATCTGCTTTTCATAAACTGACTTCCTCTCTTGGATCATGGTATCGGAAAATATTCGTCCAATTTTAAAGACCTCAAACCCAAATTATTTCAGTTGCTATATTTAGAAGAAAAAAATCAAAAACAAGAGAGGGAGCCATGTTACAATAGTAGAAAACCACATTTTATTTTAACGCATGTTAAGAGATCCTTGAAATTAGTTGGAGCAACCCTTTCTTTCTGTCTCTTCAATGGTGGTTTGTTCTCTGCATTACTGTTCCACTCTCCTCTTATTTGCTTTTCTTTCCTCTGTCATTTTCGTGTGCGTGCGTGTGTGTCCATGACATTGGCAGCTCTTGAGAATGAAGTGCTGCGTAACCCTAAGCCCTCTCTGGTGGATCGCTCTGTGCTGGAGTTCAGCGCTGACAGGCTGGTTCCCCCTGACTTCTATGTAGACAGAGCTCTGCTGCTGAGGAACAGGGCGGGTTACGATGATGTTGGTAAAGCAGGTGGGGCCTTTGGAGGACAGAAGTCCCACTGGACTGACTCCCCTGACTCTGACATGGAGCAAGTTGCTTTGGCCAAGGCTCGCATCCAGGAGCTGCAGGAGGAGGCCGAGACATTGGAGGAAGCCTACAGGAACTACCAGCAGAGGGCAGTGCGCTCCACCATCTCACACATGCTTCCCCCGCGGCCTCTTTCCCCACATCAACACACAGCACATCATCCTTCACATCGCTCTGACTCTCCCCTAAGAAAACAAGTCTCTCACCAGCCACACACCCACTTAAAGGTGTCACGCAGACCACAGTCTCCACAAACTACCTCAAACCCCTCCTGGCCCCCGCATGACACCAGAAGCCACTTACCACCGCCCGCACAAGCCAGAGTGAGCTTCTCAGGAGACCATAACCAACCACCCCAGTCCGCAGTATTCACTGACCACAGTCTCCATTCATTGACCGAGCCGCTGTTTCTAAGAGACGGACACCCTCGGGATGGAAACAGCAGCCCTCCATCTCCATCCAAACGTCTATCCCCCACCCCACAGCCCTCCTCCAAGAAAAAGCTTCAAAGAGAGATTACAGAAGGTACTGTACCTTCAAAAAAATTGTTTATATATATATATATATTTTTAGATATATATTTTAAACTTCAAAAGGGATTAGATGCAGCAAAGTCTTTTAACTGTCGAGAAATAAAAAATAAAAGGTTCATGTAGCCAGTACACAAATACAGTTTATTAATGTTCCAGTTTAGGAAAACAGTTTAATCATTCAAAACAGTCAGCCAACACATTTTCACTTCAGTTATTGAAGTATAATCTTTCTCCCCCATGGGTGTTCCGTTATATTGAATCTTTGCCCCTAATAGAAGCGGTTATGACTCCGATGGCATTCCCAGAGTTTTCCCCAGACGGGCAGCACCCTCTTACTCCCCGCTACGAGGTGGCGACCTCTGGTGACTTTTCCTCTGATCTCAGCCCACCTCGCAGTCCTCAGCTCAAGAGCACAGCGCGAGACCAGTCCAGGTACAGCACCATCTGGCTTCATTTTGACAAGGACATGACATCATTTAAACAGACCTACCGGTAGAGATGGTGAATACTAATGCCGTCATGTTTGCCCCCTGTGTTTGTCAGTCCACCAGAGCTGCAGCCTGTGACCTCCAGCTTGGAGTCTTCGCCGCAGCCTGAGAAAATAAGCCTGGAAGATCTTACAGGGATTTTGTCAGGTACTCTAAACTAGTATTTGTTGGCATTGTTCCTTACAATTAAAACACACTGTAATGTTGCTTGGTTGTAACTTTGAACCTTAACTAAATCACTACATTGTATTTAATGCTTCAGGTGATGTGGGACCCAGTGTACAGCTTCTCCAGTGCGCAAATACAACATAGTAATGTCATGTATAATGTATGCATGCTGGAAAAAGCTGTTTGGTCATGTCATTGCGCTTGACATATAAAACCAGAATTTTGATCAATGGGGACCTTTTAATTCTTTAGGCACATGAATTACATGTTACAGTTCCGCTGGATGTTGTTTACTGTCTGGAAGACATGATGACAAGCCCCCTCTTAAGTATCCATTCATACAGTCATACACTACATATTGGCTTTTTGACATTGAGTGCTGCTATCCATTAGGTAAATTATGCAAAAGTGACGAAAACAAAAGTGAATCTATTTGTGTGTGCTTCATCCGTCCATAAAAATTATTTAAAACACTTTCACCCCCTTTTTTATTTCTTTTTTCTCACATTAATGCATTATTAATAATTTCATCATCATTTATTGAAACTAAATCCCAGTACCAACATGGAGTATATCCGGTGTGGAGCTTTTGGGTTTTTTGGGAAAGACCGTTTTTTTAATGAGTGTGTGACTGGCCTCCAAAGTGTCCTTTCAGTGGCCCTGCACAATGGTGAAGATGAAGGGGCAGCTGATTATGTATTCTGTGCCGGTCCTCTGGCCCTGTTGCATTATGGTGGAGCATAAAAGATCTCTTTGTCAATGTCTCCCTTCCAGAGCCCAGCCACATTCCAGAGCTTCTCCTGGACACTGCCGTCCCTCTCTCTCCGGAGGCCCCTGAAGGCCCCGCTGTCCCCTGCCCACAGGACCTCCCAGAAGACCCGCTGGACTTGCACGACCAAGCGGGTCAGTCGTTTATCCCTCCCGCACCCCCCCCCCCCCCCCCCACCCCTAGTTACTGACACATCATTTTAGTGTGTCACCCCAAATGACAAGAATGGCCCTCCTTCTACTGCATACTGTCAGTGTAACTTAATCATAGTATTCATTATAGCCCCTTATGGATTACATTGGTTCTTAGACCAAAATACAGAGATTAAAGGTGGAGTCAGCCATTTTTGGAGATCGCTTGTTGTTAAAATCACTTTTTGTTAAAAGGAGGTATTATCTCCTCACAATTTGCTACATGTCCGTACTGTATGTGGGCTGGGGGGAAAATCCAGTGTTATTCCACTGCAAAAAGCTCTGTAAACGGGCATGTAAACTAAAGGGGTACCCACTGTAGCTAGCAGCATGCCTGTTTACAGAGCCTAGGCTGTGGATTAACACTGGATTTTTTCTTTCAGTGCACACACAGTACAGACAGTTAGTGTATCATGAGGAAATATTCAATGATTTCTGACAAATTGTGACTTGGACAGCAGGCATTCTCCAGAAACGCTGACTCCACCTTTAACTGACCAATTGCTTTGACTCGTGCAAATCCATGTGTTTTACAGAAGAGCCACAAGCCTCTGGTGAACCTGCTACTAGGGGAGAAGATCCAGAAGATGAGGAGCAGAGGTGGGAAAGAGAGCGACTGGAAAGACAAAACCGAAGGCAAAGGGAACAAGAGGAAGCCAGGGAGAGGGAGCTGCAAGAACTTGAACGACTGGAGAAAGAGATGGTAATGGTATTTCTTGTTCTGCTAAAAAAAATCCTCCGCTTCTTGATCTTAACATATTTATGGCTACTTTTATAAAAGAGCACACTGACGAAATGAACTTCCGTCTAACCAGCTTTTGCAAGAGGTGGAGCAACCGGGACAGGAACAAGGGGAGGAAGAAGAAAAGGAGAAAGAAGAAATGAAGAAGGGAGGAGATGAAGAGCAGAAGCAAGAGGGGGATCGTGTCGGGGAGGAGGCTGAAAGTGAAAATCCATTGGAGAAATACATGAAGGTGGTCCTGGAAGAGAGAGCCAAGAAGCAGGCACAGGTGAGTTTAATGCACATTTGTGACTCCCGTAGAACTTTGCTTTACATGTAGCAGCTGCCCTGTGTGTTCAACTGAGTCACTGAGTGTTTTTGTTTATGTTTTTTTAGAGCGCTGCAATAGAAGAAGAAGAAGAAGAAGAAGAAGAAGAAGAAGAAGGACCTACAAGCCCAGAGGCAAAGATTTTGTCCGTGGAGAATGACGACAGGTAATTAAAAACGGTCGACTAAGTCCGACACAAAGTAGATGAAACGATTCATGGTTTTTCAGTTTTCTAATTTAAAAGCTATGCAGTTACTGTCGGGAGGTTTTAATAAATATTCAAGCCAACATAATCCTCTTCCAGAAAAAAAACATTTAATTTATTTCATGGTTTCTCATCTCCTGGTCTTATTTGTTCTGGAATTATTTTGTCTTAAGGATGGGATAACTGAGAAATGCGTTGCTATTTTTAGTGTAGCTCTTTTCTGTCTCCTTGAGGCTTCCATCACTAATTAAGTTTGATGTTGTTTTCCCAGCATTGCAGCATATTCCCACAAGGATGAAGATGATGATGACTTCTGGTGAGCTTGTCGTCCCAGAGTGATATCCTAGACTGATGAATTACAGAAGCATCTTGAGTATTGCACTGTTTTATTGTTTGTATTTTAAGATTTTGATTTTCAGTATGTATATTTGACACGATTTGTATTTTACTGCATAAACAGTATGTGAATAAAAAGTATTGGATACATTAATTTCTTCTGGATTGCCTGTACACCCCTTAATAAGCAGTGCTCCTAGCATACAAAATAACTACACACACACACACACACACCACAAAAGAGAAAAGCTTGTTTTGTTTTTTACCTTTTTTATTTTCATAAAAATTGTCAACAGGCCAGTTGAGTAATGTCATGAAGAGGGTTCCAGTCAGACAGGATGCTGGATTTGTTGTCCTCCTGGTGATTAATTGGTAGCCTTTATTCTTTAATTTTTGGTTTATTCAACAGGAATTGCAGCATACAAAGATAAGATGTACATAATTCTTGTACAGTTTTTCTATTTTCTCATTGGCTGCTGTACACACCTGTGGCTGCAGAATGGCATTCCTCCTTTGGCCACATTTCAAATTTAGATTGCCATACAATTTTCTTTAAATGTATGGAGTTACAACTAATTGTTATATAGTATAATTAAAAGTTAAGCATCAGAGGCGGCCCTCAACATTACTAGAACATACAGGTATACTATCATACAACAAAATAAGACTTGAATACTTTTGACGAATAAAGGAACCCTAAAAAAACGCCTAAAACTAATCAGCTCCATGAAAAGGATTAATGGAATTTAGTTAGAAAAAAAGGGAAACAGGCAAACACTGCCTACTACTGATGTCAGTACACCACTGTACATCACATGTGTCACTGCAGAAACAGTTCTCTTCATGCAAAGAAATATCAAGTTATCCCTGTAACTCAGTTTACAGAAGTAACAGATTACATGAGTAATAATGTCAGCGTTGTGACAATTGCACATCAAAAACAGATGCATTAAAGGGAAATTAAGAAAAAATCAAGTGGTTTTGTCTTTAAAAAAAATTAAAAAACACTATAAAATCCTGACTTGTAACAAGTTTACATTTTTCACATTTAGTTTTAAGTTCTATATATTTGTAGGTTTTTCCAGAGTACCATTGCATGTGGTACATGGTTATCACTTGTTTCAACATTTGTACATTTTGATCATATATTACAATATCCGATCAGATAATACAATAGATAATAACCTAAAAAGCAATAATGTGGGAACTGAGAGCTTTCTGTTGGCGTGCCTTGACCTTTCTTTTTTTAATTTGCATAAAATGAATACACATAGGACATCAAATATGTTGAATACCCTTCTGTCTCAAGATTGGCAGAAGGCCACATTTAGCAAGGAAGTTAATCTTATGGCATTACAAAAAATTATGATACTGTGAGGATTTGTTTGACATTCAAAACCGTAGTTCTAAAAGGGAGTGTTTTTGATTTAGATACATTGTCCCATAGGCTCTAGTGCACACCTGAGGTAGTGTTAATGTAGGCCATTAATGTATTGAATGAGATTCTAGAACCAATTATTAACCCTTAGATGCAGTTAAATATTTGAAATTGTACACTGGAACTGGGCCCCCCAATATATATTTTACCTTAAGCAAAACTTTGTGACATGCCAGTCCTATGTCAGCACATTAGAAATGGATGGTTCTTCTTCTCTAGACGTGACACCCTATCTGAATGTAAGGCCTTTCATGCGTACAATTCCTTTTGCATTTTTGATTGAAAACGAACACACAAATAAGAATGTTACATTCCCATGTTGGAAAAACTGTCCACCACAGCTTAACGCATAGGAACAAAGCAAAGACTTGAAAAAGAAAATGCATGTCATCGAAATGCATTGTGTAAGAAGAGTGCAACGTCTTAAACTTCAGAAGCAAAAAAAAACAAAGGCTAGAGAGAATCAAATACTACACAAATATCCAAATTTAAAACTGCTTTTTTTTCTTGTCCTTCAGAAAAATAGGAGAAAAAAAAGATTTAAAAAAGAAGAAGAAATTGGAATGAATACAGTTTTGAATAGCAGTTCCATAACACTTCTTGGTGAGTTAGTGCAGAAAGCAACACTGACGCATTAGTTTGTTAGGAGCCTGGTTAGTGCTGCACAGTGTCACGGCAGTTGGCAGGTTATTTTAGCGTGAGTATTGTCTTGGTCCAAAGGGGCCACAGTAGTAGTTGGCCACAGTGTCAATGTGTATTTACATGTGTGTGTGTGTGTGAATTGTGAGCGTGTAATATCCTTTATGTGTAGGAATTGAGGCATTCCTTTGAGCGTGAGGTGATGTCCAGCAGCTCCCGCTCTTCCTTCATTTTGATGTCTTGGTAGGCATGCATTTGACTGGCATCCTTAAGGTAGGCCCAGTTTGCTGAGAGAATCATGAGGAAGTGGATCTGGAAGAGAAGGGTGAGGTGGATGGCCAGTGAGCATGGCAAAGGTGCAAAGCAAGCTACAGGTGTCAGAGCTACTGTACAAGTACGTACATCACGGACATACATGAATATAAGGTGAAGCTTTACTTTAAAATAAAGACTTAACGCACAAGGGGGACAAAAGACATTAATGAAAAAAGACTTAACTGGTACACTTATTGTAACATTACTGTTACAATTATTATTGACACTGGAGTTATGTTGCTACTTCTCTATGCACAGTACTACAGAAATGGCACTCTTAAGGCGTGAGAATGAGAAGAGAGAGTCAGAGGTTGTGCATGCAAGTTTTTATGCGGCCGTAAAAGCTTGAGGTTAGTGCAAAGCATGAGATGTTTTTTGCGTGTAAATCTGACCCTGTTCCATCTGTATTTCATTGCATTATATCGCTGTCGGGTTGATAAGAAAAACACCAAGTAGGGATACTTTTGTAAACAAAGTGTGTTTATTTTATATAGAAAGTAAACGCTACAGTCTTGGAAAAAAATTAGAGAGAAAATTAAATATATGAAAATTATGGTGTATAAGTAAAGTAACTATCAACAGATCAAGGAATCTTAAAAATGTAAGCATGCAGGCTCAGTGTTAAGATAAAAACAAATGGCTCTTAAATGGCACTTTGAGAAAGAATAAAATGTAGGAAACAAAAACATCAACTTCAAAGCTGAGGCTATACCAGCATCAGCCCTCATAGAAAAAAAATTCATTCACTCTAATCTAAAATAGGAAAATTCGTTTTAATATATTTATATAAAATACATGAAATTAAAGTGAGGCTTAGGGCCTCATGCAGAAGTATACCCCCTGGTACTGGCCTAACCCTTCATAGTGTGCTCTGCTATGTACTGTATGCACAGTTACTTTGATATCTACAACACTGGTCACCATAATACTCATCAGCGTAATACAGTTGATGGTGGGCTTTTAGTTTCGGTTCTGAATCTTACTAATGACCAAAGAAGTAATACTGAATATTTTCTGTGTTAACACTGTGCGGTCTCACAATTTTAAGGCTAAGGAAATAAACCAAAGAAATAAAAGGACAAGGCACTTAGCTGTTGCTAGTCATTTTACAAACGTATCACTAGAGTTTATCCTTAAAGGTGTGTGAACACCTTTAAAATCTGTCATCAGATGGTATTTCTGAGCCTTATACTGTACATCTATATGAGCTTGGTGCAGTGTGTGTCCTCACCAGAGAGACCAACGACGTCTCATTTGCCATCTGGATTTCAAATTGTGTGTCACAACCTGCATGAGTATCTTACATTTATGTAGAGTTTGTGCTTAAATTCGCATTTCAGCTTCGACCGCAGTCAGCCAATGCTCGTCCTGTTGCATGCTTAATACTGTAGCTTTGTTTAGAATCTAAAACGTTGATGCTTTTGTATGGGTCAAAGCCTCTCACATTACGGTTATAAATAACACTGTTGTGGATTTCTAGCGGTGCACACCTTCTATAAAATCTGATGGTGACAAATTTCTATAAAGTGATTGGCAAGAAAAGCAGAACAAAGCAGTCAACTAAACACCACCCCAATCTGAAGACAACTCTCGTCCGGTGTCCCCAGACAAGCAAAAGTCCTGGACACCGACTGCTAAAGGAAGCATAAAAGCAGCTATTTACACTAATAGAGAGAGGTTGATTTTTTCTATATTTTTTTTTATTTTTTTTTAGTTCATTTCTTGTCAGTGGCGACTGCCTCTACTCGGTGCAGCCTCAAATGCCGTCCTGTGCTCGTAAAACAGTTTAAAACTTAGTGCAGCAGTCTTCTCGACTCTTAAACTTCAAAACAGCAAAGTTATAAGTGGTAGCCATCATGTAGATCAGCTGGTGGAAGAGAACAGAAAAGGTTGTAAGAGAACATGCCGGTGATCTCCTCGTAGTAACTAGTGCTGCGACAAGTTAGTGAAGTGACCAATCATTTTCCAGCTGTTAAAAAGAAAGCAGTTTCCAGCAGTAGATCGTCATTTTACAATTTCCTACTTGACAATTCTTTGGTTCAATTGTTAAGATTTTTAGAAAAGGCAAACTTTTATGACACACAAATATCATGCCCAAACTCTGACTATCCTTAAATAAATAAAAACAAGGCCATGTGCATCTAAGCAGATGGTAAACAGCAAATGGAATTGAAGCTTAGGGGAAAACAAGGACATGTGTAGTTTTCCTCTGTGTGGTTAAATAAACCAAATGGGAATGAGAAAGGGAGCACTTGACACATGATCTGCCGATACAAATCTAACAAAGATGGCTTTAAAAGGAGAGGATGGGTAGACTAGAGGGAGACTTACCAAAGCGATCACGGTGGCTCCCGCCCCAGCGCACGCTACGATGTAGAGATGATAAGACAGGTAGAACTGGAAATAGACAGGCATCAGTGATTACTCTTACTAATGTGTGTGTGGCAGTTGTATGAAGGTTGTGTGGATAGAAGACAATCTCTTACCTCGCTGGTTTTGCAGATGTCACCTAGCGTGGATCCGCAGGCCTTGCCTGGTGTGGCGTTCCACGGGATGATTCCTGCAGCCATGAAATTAAAATGTTTTCACAGTTCCCTTAAAAATTTATTCTGCGTGAATAATTATCAAACCTGTCAGGTACTATGAATTGAGCGAGTCTGCTGAGTAAAGCATTTTTTTTGTTGAACTGGTCACATATCACACATATGCAGCAAGCAGGCAAGACATTTCTTGGTTATGAAGAGTTACAAGCCACAAATAATTGGGACCTCAGTCTAAGTGTTGCATTATTGCATTAATTATTTTTAATTAATTTAGCTAATGATACCAAACAAGAAATTTTCTTGGACATATTGCTCTTCAATATATAATATAATACCGTATTGGCGAACATCCACACAGATGGAGTCAATGCTGGTGAGGTTGGCCATTGGAGAATTCAGCTGGTCACAGGTAGACCACATGTTGTAGAACAGGAAGACTGGCACGGCGGAGAAGCCGAACACACCGAGCCAGGCCACACCCAGAATGTATGTGAGGAACACAAACTAAGGAGAACACCAGAGGCACAACAGTAGCATTACCAGATACGCATGAAACTAAAACAGTTCAACTAAAAATATCACGATTACACAATTACACATCTTCTTTTTTTCTGTAATACTTTGTTCCTCCACTGAACATCATTATCTTCATATTTGACATACATTGTATATTTTAATTTTGAAATAGACTAAGCACTCTGCTGTGTAAGAATCCGTCTCCACACATCAGCATGGTGGTGGTTTTAACATACCATTCCACTGATGCAGCGTCCACAGATGGTAGTCTTGAACTCGCTGTGCAGTTCCTTGACTGCGCTGGTTGTGTAGAAGCCCTCAGCCAGCAGAATGATCCCATATAGGAAGAAAAACGAGGCGATGCCATAGATGACATACTGCATCAGCTGTACTCTGTTAAAGATCAATGTCACACATCATAATTGTGCAGGGGTGAAGCTGCAATAATTTATTTTTTTAAAGAGCAAGCACAAGTCACCATCTACCATGTTTTTAGCCTCCACACGTTACACCTGGAGAGACCCAGTATAAATGTCACATAAATAAAGAGTGTGACGTACATTCTGCTGAGGAAAATAGCTGTTTACAATCATTTATAATTGTTTTCTGCATGCAATCTTTTAAAACGTGAGTAAGCCGGGGCCGGTGGATTGATCATAAACAGATGGTCAACATTGCAGTAGTGATCTAGCTTCCCCAAGACGTGATGAGAGACGCTAAGCCCAAATGTGGAGATAACAGGTGATGCACGTCTCTGGAAACCATCCAAGAGACAAGAGACAGACTGCCTCTGCTGCAGACATCTTAAATTAAACAGTGCACTTTAAATCTTCTGTAACATAAAACACATGTGCAGTCCTGTCTCTGTCAATCCTCTTTTATTGTCTGGACTAATGGATGTACTGTATAAAATAAAAAAAAGAGGTCCATATTAGGACTTTTTCTCCAGGATAAAGTGAACGTGGGAGAGTCGTTATCACCTAAAATAGCTTAGTCAAAGTAAACCTCATTTAAAGCATCTTAAGTGTAGTAGGCCTCTTTGTTGTGATGGTTGCGTAACATAAGAACACATGTTCACAGTGAGAATACTGTGTAAGGGATCCTACTTAGACATTAAAAGACAAAACATATTTACCAGGATGACGTCATTATCAGTTTCTCAGACACTGTAAAGCATTGGAGATCACTTACATTTCAGTCAGCATGGCATGATCACTGAGGACCTTGGAGAAGTGGGTTTCCAGGATGGTCACGGTACCAGTGAGAGCCACATGGCCACACCCACAGAACAGGGCAACACCAGAGAAGCAGAGGATCGTAGCCACCAGCGACGCGTACGGCACTCCGCCTAAACATTTGATGCAGCACTCAAAGCAACCTGTAGAAAGAAAGAAAAGAAAAACAATATGTCAGTAACAAACATTTTATTTTATTTCAGATCATTTTTTTGTATCCCTTTAAAAAGGCCTTAAAGTATCAACACCAGCCACCAACTCCATATAGATATTTGTTGTTTGGGCTTGCAGGACAGGAAGTGATCTCAGAGGAATGAAATAAGAGATGAATATTCATATGAATCATCCATCCATTCCTTCAGGCAGGGAACACCCTTGGACAGATCACCAGTTTTTTCACTGGGCCATATGAGTCATTGCATTGCTTTCCACCACATGGCATTTGGTCACACGTTGACGTGTCGTTAAAAGACACCAGACTGACTTTTCACTCTGTGACCTAAAGACCAAAGGGTCATCTTCAGTGCTGTGGAGGAACCGATACAGTCTAGGCTTCCTCTCGAGACCGATGTTGAGTTAAAAACGGGAAACAGTACAGTTCACTGTCTGAGGCAGAGGTTTCACAGTCCTCAATGACTTTAATGTTTTGTCTGACAATTCATCACTACACTTAGCGGGCACTAATGGCCATCCAACAGGGTCAAAGCAATGGGTGTCTGCCAACGGTGAAATGGAAATCAATGGCAGCTCACAATGATGGAATGTAGTGACCCAGATGGGTCCACCTCGTCCAATGGGGACTAATGCCTCGTGGAAATAGAGCCAGTCACCACTATGCACTGTCTGTGGACGCATGAAAACACACCACAGTGTGCTTCCAATCAGATCCACATATGACAGGATGTTGTAGAGACAAGGCAACGTAAGTATTTAAAGTTGCTAAAATCGATACTTTTATTTTAACAATGGATCAAATGCATATGTATACGCCCCATGTGACAGATGTATACGCCCCATGTGACAGATGTTTATGGTATTGACTGACCTACTGAGAGTTATCACCAACTCTACAGTTGTCCTCAGTTGTCCTTCTCTAAACTCATTGTAAACCCTACACTACATACCCACCATCAAGCAGCAGCAACTGACAAGGTTAGCAACTAGCCAGTGAACATTGTGTAGCATCTAGCAACTAAAGAGCAAGATATTTCTCTCGGGAGGTGGTGGAGACCAAAACAGAGCTAGACGCAGAGTGAATATATTGGACTTAAATACATGCCAATGTTACTCCGCAAATGCTAGATACATAAATAACCAACTCTGTGCTAAAAAGTTCACTATAACAGCTCGCCGCACTGCTCTAAATCGGCCCAAAACATCAAGTATTGCAGATTTAAGAAGTGGAGTTGTAAAATAAGCCTGTTTAATATTGTTATAGCTTTAGAAGAAGTGAGCCACCCTTCCCAGAAAAAAGATCATTCAAATGGAATCCTCATTACTCATCTGCATTTCAGAAGAATATGATCAGCATTTCTTAAATCCCATTGGATTGTTTTTTTCCTATTTCTGCTCCTTCTTGTATGTCAAGGTGAACCGTGAGGTAGCAGGGCTTATCGTAGTTCAAGACAAACGTTTTCTTGAAGAAAACTAACCAGGAGGCCTTTTTTTCCCAGGAGGTAAGAGAATCCCGAAAGTTCATCTGTGTTTGTGCTCATTGCCGTATCAAAAGGGACTTAGAACAGAATATACTGCTGCTGGGCCAAATACTTTTGCAAGTGAGACGGCTCATCCCGACTGTTTGTGCAGCACAGAGAGATAAAAACATTTTTGGGTGAATAGGAGTTGCCATGGCAGCATGTTAACCACACACAACCCAATGAGTGTGCCCCAATAGCCGAGTCGCTAACTTCTACCGCAGCCCACATTTCTCTGGTGAACATGTCGGGAGGGGGGAGTCACAGCGCCTTAGCTCCACAGGATATTAAGCCCAGCTGCTAAGTAAATACAGTCCACTTGAAGGAAGAGCCGCTCTTGGAGTGTATTGGCGCTTTTCCACCGCATGGTATCAGCTCGACTCGACTCAACTCGCATTTTTGGCGTTTCCACCGCAATTTCATGGTACCTGGTACCTGCTAGCGGCTGCTTTTTTAGTATCGCCTCGCTCTAGGGTCCAAGCGAGCTGAGTCGAGCTAAAAGGTGACGTCGGCAGACGGCCGGCCGCTGATTGGCCAGAGACTACCGTCTGCCGGCTTCATTCTGTTGATTATTCTCCCCTTGATTCTCAACAACTCTCCGGGACTTTTATGTGTATTTTGTCTCGCCGCGTGCAGCCTTCTTTGGCTCGCTTTCATTTGATTTGCATCACAGACCCGATTTTTTTCTCTCCATATATTCGCTAAGCTCACCCAGTTGTGTTGGCTGTTGGGGAAGTTACTTTGAACATACGAGAGGAGACATAGCAGCTAGGCTAAATAGCCTATAGCAGCAAGCTGGGACAGACATGATAGCGAGCGATTACATTACAAGCCTCGGACTGCACTGATTACCTCAATAAAATATTCAGGCTGAGACACGGCTTGCATTTGAAAACACGTATCCTGAAACAAGCACTTAACAGTCAACTTTATCATGCCCGTGTTTACGTGCATAGGGATGTACGTGACGCATCCCTACAGCTGTGTGGCAGTCACACATCAGGACACAAACCCTCCCTTTTAACGGCCCGTAGCAATATTATTCTACTTCTTTTAGCAAACAGATACAAGGGGAGTATTTTCTTAAACATTTCTCATCCGTGTTTTTGGCGGTTGGTTCAGTTAATAGTGCAACAACTGCTCGTAATTTCTGCTTTGCTACTTGACTCCGGAGTTGGCTTTCAGCCCCTTACGACGACCCCGCCCACGTTCAGGAGGTAGCCTACTATTTTCGGTGGAAAACGACCCGTGTTGCTACCAAACCAAGTTAAACTGAGTCGAGTTGAGTCGAGTCGAGCTACATTTGCGGTGGAAAAGCGCCATATGTCACTGTCAGGTAGTTCTAATACAGTAGCAAACTATATCACCACCCCCCCCCCCCCCCCCTCCAGAAAAGAAGAACTGTTTCCATATGAAGAAGTGTGGTTAGGGTTTATCTCCATTACAAAATCTCTCGTATTGAATGTGATGTACTGACTGACGGGAGCAACAACAATGGTCACACAAGTTTATTATGAATGAATTTGACTGCAATCATTTGTGACATGTCATGGATGGAGATCAGCACGACAAGCCCAACTCATTGAGTGTCAGCCTTGAAATGCGTCACTACACCCATTTGATCGACTGTCTCAAAGCTGGCAGCTCAGCGAGGGATGCCGTGATATCGTCATGACAGTCTGTCTGCTTTGATCAACCACATTTTTTTTTCTGCATCTGAAAATGAGATAAAGGAAAGTGTCTATACATAGATAGGGGTTGTCTCAGGCTATATGCAAACATGCAGTGTCTACCAAAACGTCAAGTTGACCGTGTAACCGCTCTCCCCTGAAACCTGTCATGGACAAGGTCAGAGCGACATGTCTGCTTCTGCCGTGCTTTGCTCACTTGGAGCACTTAGAGAGAGAAAACGTACATTATGTGTGAACGCCACGGATGTGATCGATAAGCCATCTGTTTGATTAATGTCCATTCCACAGGAGTGGTTGGCGTCTATCCATCCAGGCCGACAATGTTGGGTAAAACACATCTCTCTCTCTCTCAATGGAGAAACCCTGTGTCACTTAGTGGTTGTTATGCTTAATAACGCAGTAAATCCAAGGTGGTATTTGCACAGCTGGACTGGACATGTTGGCAGGTCGGTAGAACTCTGTTCTGGCTGACTGAAAAAACACTGGCACAGGGACAGACCCAGTGACGGGTTTAAACTATTAGAAAAACCTCAGGAATACTACTCTGTTCACGAAGGACCTCTGTGAAAGCTTAAGTCATGGTATTAGTATCAAAGCCCAACGCCACTTTCAAGTGATCTTGCCCAAAGTACCATGGGGACAGTAGTCTGCACCAAGGTAAAATCAGTCTCATTCAGTCGAGGAATCAAAGCAGAATGGGGGATTTTGAAGTAATCCCAGGGTCTGTGAGATATTTCATGCATCCTTATCATTAAATCCGCCCTAATAGAAGGCCTCAAGTTTCAGAATCAGTCTTTACAACAGCTTTCCTTTCTTTTTTGAGAGATGTGGCTGAAATGTTGGGTTAAAGCAGTTATTCTAAATGTGAGGAAATTCACTCATTCGTTATCTTAGGTGACACGATCAATACCACTTTCATTGTTCTTCGTTAAATATAGGGCTACATTCAGCAGCCAGTTAGCTTAGCATAGCATTTACACTGCGAACAGATGGAAACAGGTGTGCCTGGCTTTGTAAAAAGTAACCAAATGTACCTTGAAGCCTCTCTAGAGTTCACTAATTCATCACTTCATATCTTGTTTGTACAATCCTTACAAAAATGTCAGTAAGCCTGACGATATATGATTTTACAGAGTTTATGTGCAGAACTTTCATTTGGCACAAGTGGCACTGTGGCATCCTTGGGCTTCGCACTAGGCCTATATTTATCGGATGGATATCAGTGGGGCATCATTCTTCTCATCCAACTCGTGGTCAGAAAGAGCACATTTCTTTAAAAATATTTTCCAAAATACTAAACTATTTATCTCGAGACCAAAACATAGAAGACGGGTTGACAGATTCTAAAATTATTTAGGGAAAGATGTTGCAATGTGCATTTAAGAGTTGTACTATAGAGACAGCCAGTATCAGTCAACCTAAAACACAGCAAAGTACAGACTGTTTTCTTTCAGTGTTCTGTGTGGGATTTCATAGTGCACAGGATATTGCAGGCTACACTTTAGCTCAAACCATCCTCCTCCACAGGGGATAGGAGTAAGAGCCGGTGATTCTCTAAACAACAACCTTGTACTAAATGGATCCTGCTGCTTGTTCTGAGTAGAGTACCATAAATGAAAATCACGTTGCGCCTATTCCCTTCTGATGACTTTCACATGCTCCCAAGTCCCTGACTAATACTCCAGCTCAGACCTCCAAACCACTTCAAGCCTCTCCACTCGCCAGCTCATCGCTAACAGTGCAATGAATGAGAGGATGAGAGACAGAATGAAAAACAGGGGAGAGAGAGAGAGAGAGGGACTCAGACAAGTTAGGGACTGTTTGTAATGACAGTATCGGGCCTTGCAGCAGAGGCTTGGTTGGCCACATCGGGATCACGAGGACACAGAAAAAAATAAAAATCGAGATACAAAAGCGAGTCCAAGAAAAAGCCCTGACACAAAGAGCCAGTGTGTGCAGCCCTAGTCTGTCTATCACAGTGGCTCTCAGGGGCCCATTCAGAATGGCAGTGAAGCACGGTCCCGCTCTTCCGGGCCCACAGGCCCCGAGCCCAGGGACAAGCCCACCGCTGAGCTCCATCCTGTGTAGCCCCTCCAGCACTGCAAATAGCTCAGCCCCAATGGGCCACAGCAGACACTTCACACTCCAGGAGGATCCTGTTTGTCAAAGCAACCTCAAGTCGTCCAATGTGTGAACGAGACGGCTCATAAAGACCGACATGAGTCGCAGCAGGCAAACAGATCCACAGGCAGACAAACAGAGAGAGCACATAGCTTCGCAGAATGAGTAAGCAAAACTAGGTGGACAACTTTGTGTCTAATAACCACAATGCTGCCTTCTATATAGCCAGTGGCCCCAAGAGCCCTATAGGTTTACACCTAGGTCAGTTGTTTATTCTTTGCATTTATTTATAGGGAACAGTAAAAAGCCACAGAACAAATCCACAAGTACAAATGTGAATATCATCTGGTTCCCTTATACTCGTTTTCCACCAAGGCAGTTTGAGCTAAATAACTGACTCTCTGCACCAACATTTCTTGTTTAGAGCCAAAAAAAGCGCTTACGTCAGGTCCTGCGTGTGGGATTATCATGACCAAACAGACCAACTAAAAGAAAACTACTCTTTGAGACATAATAAAAACATAATCGCCGTCCTAGCAATAACGTTGAGCAGCACAAATACACAGGACCAGTTGTGTTTGGAGGCCAATGTTGGCTCACGCGTAACAATGCGATGCAGTATTGTTGTTTGTGTGCTTGAAGTCGGCGCTAGCATTCATGGGAGAGCGAGGAATATAGGCTACAGTGATTGTATGACGTGGCTCTCTAGCACAGTGATAAAACAAGTTTCGAAGACTGCGAACAAAGTTCAAACAACTGAATATCTTGGGGTTTTGGGCTGTTGATCAAACTAAACAAGACAATGAAACAATTTGAAGATGTTGTCTTGGAGAAGCTTCAACTTATCGTAGACTATGTGTGCACTGCACTTGATAGGTATATGAATCAACAGGGAACCCAATAGCAAATGTTTACGCCAGGTGCTGCCAAACAGTTAAGTCCAGCCATGCATCATCACAGTTTGCTTGAGCTCAGACATCACAACACTAACCACTGCAGCTGGCTCTGCTTCATCACCAGCCTCCTTCCTTCAACAACAGGCATCACGTGAACGCAACCTGTCAACACCGTAAAGCTGAAACCTACCAACAGCTGGGGCCCTCATTAGAAAGTGGAAAACATGTCTACGTTTATAGATTGCATAGTGAAATACCAACCAGATGTGATCAAGTGATCAATGTAGATATTTTAACAGCATTTGATGTCTACACAAGACACGAACAAAGATGCACCCACACCTACGCAAACACACAATCACATGCTAGAGCAACACATTCAAGCAACACATAATAATATGTACATTTAAAGGTCCGTATATCATATACAAACAAACCCCACATGCACAATTTGCGATGAAGGCATCGCGACTCTTTCATGCCAAACTCAACTTGGTCCTGAACAACAAACTGACGTCCAACTCAGTCTTAAACGCCACCCAGTTATAATCCAACAACCAGCTTCATTGCTAACAGATGTCTCTGTTTACGGCTAAAGCTAAGTATTGTTGTTGGTTGCTTCATTGGGACGAGCTGCCAAAACACCATTTATGAGGAACTAGTCTCATTTTCCACACTCTGCTGTGAGAGGGGCGATGCTTTAGAAACGCCATAATGGCTATAATGGCCATTCTCCAGGGACAGGGGGAGATCTGAGCCTGCCATTTTGTCCAAAGTGGTCTCCCTGTTTACTTATTTAACGGAAACTTATTCTCCATCGCCTAATAGCTGTTGACTGCAGCATGGCTGAGTGTGAAAGGAGTTGAAGGAGAAGTGTAGTAGGCTACTGTACATATTCAATGACAATAAGAGGCAATGAAGGTGGTAATGGAATAGGATTTTTCTGTTTGGATACAGCTGCAGAGGAGTAAATATGTGAACATGAGTTGTGTGATTTTGTGGAAGTATATAATGGGAGAGTCAAGTCAAGTAAACACTATAATAATGGCTAATATATTATATAGTGTCTCAATGGGCTTTACGGCCCACAGGTCCCCAACCCAGCCAAAGCTTTGTCAGACAAGAAACAAAACAGAAAGGTTGTTCAATTTTGTTGAAAAACAACATTGTGATTATAGTTCAACAATAAGATTATAATAGGTCACGCTCTAATGATGAAAATCCAATAAATAAAAAATAAGTTCCAGTAAACTGGGAAACTGTTTTCATGACCCCCTTTTCCCCGAGTTCCTAGTAAAATCATAGTAAATGTGTGTACTCCTCCCCTCTGTACTCTTGCCAACAGTTGAAGTACTGGCTATAGAAATCATCCACAGCAGCATAGTGGTAGAATTACACACACATCTTGTCTCCCAGAGTCTTTGATACACATATTACTTGTTTTCAACTTCTAAAAGGCAATGCTTTGCACTGTAAATTTATTATCCTTAGGTCGGACTTAAACAAAACATCTGTCCTATAATACTCTTTGGTTACAGCTTAATATACAGTATATATGCAATTGTTTGTCTAGCATTACTTTGTCAACATGTTCATAAGGGGTAATAATTAGTCAAATAGTTCATATTGGAACATAACTCTTAAGTTATACACATTTAGAGATGATCAAATAGCACTAAGGGAAAATTGAGGTCTTAAAAATACTGACTTAGCAGCTGGAGAGACACCACAATCATTTGACATTCTTTAATGACAAATGTTTGGCTAAATGTATAATATCTTACTTGGAAAAGGCGTTCGGGGAAAAAAAGCAATAGGAAAAATCAATAATTCCTGCTGATTCCTACAAGGAGAGGGTGAGCAAGTTAATGACTCTCTTTCTCGCCTTCGTGTGTACACACTCCTCGGGGCTCTCTATTTGTGTGAGACTGGTAATGTCTGTTTCATTTGTCTTTTCCTCGCTAGCGCCTCGTCCAACTCATTAATCATCTGGTGTCCCCCTCAAAAGAATCAACTCAAATGCGCCCTGAGGTTTGATTGATATGCTGTTGATTCTGAAGCAGTCTCATTGTCCCGAAGATGACCAGCAGCAATTTGGATCTTCTGAAAATATCACATGTTCTTCAACTGATTAGATCATAAAACAAGCAAAAACACTGCAAACAAAGGCACACTGGAAGGGTTACAGAGACAAGAGTTTTGTCTCAGGCAGTGAAATACAATCAGCAAATACACTTTGCATGCGTGCAAACACTGAAACAAGGATGCTATACTGACATTTAAGAAGATCTCTCTGCTGAACAAAATCTACCAGACTATTGTGTGCAGGGAAACCAAGCAGGCTGGAGTATAGGTTTAAGCCCCAGTAAACACAGCAGTGAAAAGAACTGAACCGGCTCTTTGTGAGTGCTCATTGGTACCTCTTTTGTCCTGCCTCTGGTCTTGGTTTTCTTCTGATGGAGTTTCCATGGTTGTTTTTCTCCTATCCAACAAAAATGCTTCCTTTCAGCAAATTCTCTCTTCCCTTCTCCCCACTTACTCTCTCCTCTCTCGCTCCCTCTCTCTCTCTCTGCTGCTCTCTCTCCCTGTCCTCCCGGTTCGCTCTTCTTCGTCTTGTCCTGCCTCACAAAAGGAATCACTCCACTCTATATCAAAGTGGTCTCGTGCATAGCCCCCCGCCCCCCCGGTCAAACATCATGTCAAATTCAGTTTCATGGGCAAAATTGACAGTTCCGTATTTTCGTTCCAGGCAAATTTGTCCTCCTCCTTACACACAAATCCACAGAAAACTAAAAAAGGTTTTCTTATATCAGAACGGGGGTTGTATGGGTGGGGAAGGGACCCCTACTTTTAGTTGACTGCAAAGGTGAAAACTGCATCTGAATACATAATGTGTGTTGGGGTGCTGTGGTGCTGTGGTGTGGTTGGGGGGTTAGCCCTTCATGTTCTGATTTGAACCATTAACCCTGGGCTCCTGCGGCGTTCATTAGCACAGCCCAGACTGCTGTCTTCCCTCCATCTGGTGACTTCTGACTCACAATTAAAGAGGACACCGGGAAAGAAGGGCAACGTTTATACTTCCTAAACAAGAGACACTCAGAGCGTCCTCTGGGCTGATACAAATAACACAGGAAACCGCATGTGGGAATGGAACATCCAGAGAATGACAATGGCACAGACACATGAAGACTTTAAAGAAAAAGATGGAGAGAGAAATACGAGAAGGCTTTAAGAGGAGGATGCAGTGAGAAACAAAGTGTTAAATATAGCAAGAGACGGGTTTCGAGAGATGACAGGAGAAACAGACAGCGAGAGAGAGAGAGCGAGAGAGAGAGAGAGAGAGAGAGAGATGGGGAAGAAGATCTTGGCTGTGTTTGTTTGGCAACAGCAGGCAGAGGAGCCCGAGGGGCATGCTAATGAGAGAAAGGCCTTTCAGCGGTGTGTGTGTGTGTGTGTGTGGGGGGGGGGGGGGGCAGTGCTGGAGTGGGGTCTTCTCACGGATAGCAGACCGTAGAGAGAGGAGGGGTATCAGCAGGGGAGGGCAGCCTCTGGGGTCAGGGAAGTGAACTTAGTGGGGATCCCACCATAACAAATGCCGCACTATAATCTTCGAGATTTTTCACCGTCAGCCCCTTTAAACGCCAGGAGAGCTGACATCCTTGTGAAGTGTGGAACAGAGAGACTGCAGGCCATATGAAAAAAACAATGGTTATGTGAAATCTTTATAAATGAAAATATACGTAGGTGGTATAGAGGCGTTCTTGTGATTTCCCCCTCAAATTGTACTAAGGAGCTTAAGCAAAACTTCAAAAGAAGTGCACTTGATAGACAAGACTAAATGTATCACACTTAACCACACAGGGGCCGTTCCAAGTTACAGAGTACGCCAAAATCAAAACATATCCGTGATCCATCTGCAGCCCTTTAAAAGTGTATGGACTACATGTGTCGAGTCTATTGTGCACATGTCAAAATAAATCCAAAACATGTGGCCTGGTTTATTGTGTTTTGAGACTATGTATGTACTTCTAGTAGGCTATAGACTGAAACAGGCCTTTGACTGGAAATTACGACAAATCAAAGGTATCAGCTGAGACAATAGTCATGCTGCACATGCAGTGCAAGCAGCTGATGAATGAGTCAGTGATTGTGCAGCATATTTAGCTGTATTTTTTCAGAAACTATATTTGGAAATCATGGCGCAGACCTAAATCCAAAATTAGCATTCATTTTAAGTTGTGTTTTTGATCATTGGACGATTCCAATATTCACTTTGCTTTGCAAGAATTGGCCTCTACCAACTCTTGAGGAAAATGTTCTGGACTTTAGCAGTTAAATGTTCAACCATGTATATGATGGTAGTGTATATTATGTTTATTGGAGCTTTTTTGCAACCTGCTACTGGAAACAGAGTTGATCTTTAAAACATAACAACATACTTAATGTCCTGTCCCTTAATCATAACGATGAGCTAAAAAGAATGCTTAAATGTCGTGTAAGCTGCAAGGTTGGCCGACAATCCATTGTGGGTTCACCCCTTTCACATTGCATGTCCCCATTTGATTTCCATAATAGATATGGATCGGTGAAGCTTTAATGGCAATTTAATGATAAAAATCGTATGTAAAGTGGTTACAGATGAATGAACCAAGAAAAGTATTGTTAGAAACACAAAGAGCATAAGACTGATTGGACTCGGCTTAAGCCAAAAGTACTGTGACAGGCTGAGTGGCTCGGTGGGAATAATCTTGTGAACCTAGAAGGCAAATCCCAAAGTGCTGCATGCTAAACTCGGGCGTTGAGACAGCGCCACTCCCCTACTTGAGGACACCATCTGAATGGTGATGAAGCTCATACAAATGGAGGAGGCTTCATTGTGGGTCAACCTCTCACGCTGTGAGACTGGGGGCCCATAATGCTCCTCAATGTTCACTCACCCGTGAAGACCTGCACCCAGCTCCATTCACACTGAGGAAGGAGTTCTCAGGGGATAGATGCAGGTCCGTGCCCAAGCACCACTCACTCACTCACTCACACACACACACACACACACACACACACACACACACACACACACACACACACACACACACACACACACACACACACACACACACACACACACACACACACACACACACACACACACACACACACACACACACACACACACACACACACACACACACACACACACACACACACACACACAGTATAATAACAGCCTGAGAAAGCAGGGTCTCCACACATTGCAGAGGAGGTCCCATGAAGCCAGATGGGTATCTGGAGTGGCCCATATGAGCTGTGACTGAAGTGTGAAGGCCAAAGTCTGTTGAAAAGCAGAAGGAAGCCAAGAAAAGGATGCAAGAGTAAATATCCCTAAATATTTTGCTGCTCATGGAAAAAGCTGTAACATTCCCATTCTTGTATTTGACAATAATTAAAAGCATATAACACTGGAGAGATTCTTGTACAAACTTGCAGTCCGCGAATATCATTCCCATGTACTGTGGTGGCATTACCTACCTAGAATTAAATGCAGGAAATCTTTGTAGGTCAGTCTGCTCTATATCTGTGTATATGTGCGGCTTGCTGAATCCCAGTCATTGATTGGGTTTACAAAAGCACCGCACTACAACCCCATTATAGAGATCTATCCACTTGTTTGCTGACCCATTTTCCCCACAGAGTCTGCAGGATAACAAAAGCATTACAAATTCAACATGACTTTTTGCCGAACAACATGTGATTTGTTATAAAGTCATTACATACACGCGCAAACTCACGCTTGTAGAAAAGCTTATACTTCGACGGAACAATTGAGCAAACCAACTCGACCAACATGAACCTTTGAGATGTATTACAATTCCCTCAGAGTCCTCTGGCTGCAATGGAAAAAATGAATAAGCCAACTGACCTCATTCATTACAGCAAAATATGTGGATTGTGAGAGGGAAACCCACAATGGGCTGACTTTATAATGAGCCTTTTGCTTTCTTTTGGTTCTGTCAAAAATCTTTAAAGAAAGAAAAATCCCTTTATCTCCAGCATTACTGCTCTCATAGCAGCAGGAAATACTCAAAAAGAGTGAAAACTCTAGAAGACTCAAGGTTTGACATGAACTAAAGTTAAAAGGTATTTGTTTATTTGTTGGCCAATAGTCTTTTTAACCTTTATTCTTGATCTTGAAGGAGTAACTAGGAAGTTTCTCTTGTGCTACCTTTAAGTACTACAGTATATCACACACAATGGACAGTTTAAAACACAAAAGTACCAACAACGGTGCAGTAGAACCTGGCACCTATGAACCACAATGTAACGTGGTGGCTGATAATTCAGTTGGAGACTTGGGTGTGTAAACTAGTAGTATGTAGCCTCAAACTGCTAGCGCCAAACTGATACTACGTGACCTCTGAGGTTCTGGAAAACTCACTTCCTTCTAAGGTTTATTTTATTTTCAGACTTGTGGTCTCGACAGTGACATCCCTTGAGGCAAATGATCAGACTTCATGCAAGCGTGTGAGGTTATGTGTGATTCAAAACCCCCATTAACTCCATGCTGTAGTACTATATAGCCTAATGTATGTTAATGATTTACTAACAAATGAGAGGAAAATAAGCCAATCCTCATTCGTTGTTTAGCCACTGTGTATGTCTATCAGCAGTTAATGAAGCCAACTAGACTACATTCATATAAAGGCTTAGAGGAATATTCCAGTCAGGTCCAATTCAGATATTTATTTGGGGACCTTTTGAACCAAAGACTTTGTCCTTGTGACCTGCCATCCCCCAACCTCAAAATGTAATCTCATAACCGGCCCCTGTATCCGCTTGTGGTGCAAAATATTATCCCACAGACCAACGCGCTACTCTTCTTGTTCAACTTCTTCCAGCACAATTGCAGAAATCCAACTTTGCTATTCAATTTCACATATTTCTAATAGAGACATACTTTCTGTCTTGGCGTATTTTCCCTATTGTCCAATTTCCACACTGAATTTCTCTCTCCAGTGTAATTACAGGCGTTTGACCAACAATGCCCCGGGTATCTTACTCAGCACTTCTCTAATTGCATGGTTGTGTTACAACAGTGTTAGTTCTGGAAATGGAGTAAAGCTCATTTAGGGATAGCTCGCAGCCATGTTTTTCCTCTAAAAATGACTTCACTCTCCTTGCCACAGATGCTTCGTATTATCTAGGCCTCCTATAGCTTACACAGTGTGTTGGAGACGGCCACTATGGCTTGCCCCGGACAGAAAACCAATGCTATATTTTAACCTAAATACTTCCATCATTTCAGTCTGGAACCAAAAGAGAAAATGATTACCAGAAAACAGAAACATAAACCTGGAAGAAAGTAAAAGAGAGATGGCATTTATAAAGGCCAAAACTGTTTTTTTTTTAAATAATAACTTCAAGTCCTTACGTAACTGTTTGTTTTCTTTCAGTGTGCACTAAATATTTTATTGATGCTTATGGTCTGGAAGCTAAGCTGTCTTTGTGGTTTGCCATGCTTACATTATGGAGCCAATGAACCAGCCAAGAGGTACTGCAAGCAAACACCTCTCCATTATCCAGTTAGAATAATGCTACATAATGACCTATTGTCTCTTCAATCTATATACAGTATATACACAGTAGATAATATAGTGGTACTTCTTTGCCAAGTATTGGAAGATAATCAAAATAACCAGCCACCCCTGAATAGTTGTCTGCAGGAAAACGAGGTGGTTTATAAACACACTTTTATTTCCCAAAATGGCACAAAACCGATCATTCAGCAGTTTTTCCGTATAATAGACAAGCCACCGGAGACACTGCGTGTGATTGATTTTTTTAGGGGAAGCTGGTCAAGGTTACAGTTATGAAAATGTGAAAAAAATGTGTCATTTTCTACTGGGCAAGTGATTAAATCTTTCTTTGCTGAAAGATGCTTTAAAGCGTACTTGCAATGTCTGATGATCATTTTCTCTGGGGGTCGTCACCACGAGTGACACCTTTCACATCAAAAAGGTACCAGTGTGATTCATTGTCAATAAAAAGTTTTGATTATAGCCACTTTACAGCACCTTAATATGTCTACCCTCTTTATATCTATCTATCTATCTCTGCGCACATTAACTGCAAACTGCATCCACCCTGTGGCCATTTTGTCACTGAGAACCTTCCGAAAGCCATTTGAAATGTATGACAGCCTCTCATCAGGTACTTCCCTTAGAGCTGTTAATCCTGTAGATGCAATACCTGTCACCGTCAGCATTTTTATATTTAGCTTGGCACAAAGAACAATCGGTTGCCTTGAGTGACCGGACAGCAGTCATTTAGAAACCATAAGGAAATTAGTGTGTTATTTGTCTCGTGGAATACTGCCGTTTTTACTTTACGTTGTTGAATTATGAATAGTATATTGCCAATAGAAGAAACACAAGAAAGTGGTTAAAATCAAACCTAAACAACCTGTTGCCGTTATGTTAAAGCACTTCAAATGTATGGGTCTCTATTTATAAAGGGACAGTGTGTGTCATTCTTACACTGCTCAAACATTCTCACACTCCGCCAGCTGCTGCAATGATAATAACACAGGGCTGGAGTCAGTCTTTCACTTTCCTACTTGTTGCATGTGATCACACACACACACACACACACACACACACACACACACACACACACACACACACACACACACACACACACACACACACACACACACACACACACACACACACACACACACACACACACACACACACACACACACACACACACACACACACACAATAGAGACATAATGAAGCGCACAGACATGGAGACATCAGACGAGACTCTCCAGCTAATCTTGGGGTTGCTTCCCATGGACAGCCCCCACCCACACTGTGTCTAGCCCAGCTGCTGGGATTTCTTTAGCTGTGCCGCTCCCGCCAGGCCTTATTGTCCTCCTCCACCTCATGCTGCCAACCTCTCACCCCTGACCCAAGACCCAAGACTTTACCCTTTGCAAACCCTCAAGCACTGCCCCCCCCCCTCTCCCCCACCCCAAACCCTTATTGGAAGTAAGCACACACCTCCTCCTTCTAGCCCTGGCCGGTCCTACTCAACAGGCCGGCCCCGCCAGCGCTATGACAACAGAGCAGATGACACGGAGATCACTTTAACGCCATTGTTCCGACAGGCTCTCCTCTCTGTCCTAAAGCCCTGCGTCCTGACGCTGGATCCTGGAAGGACAGGGAGTCATGGCGGAAGCTAAGCGATGAACACTACCACTGTAAACCCAAATGTTGAAAGTAATTATACTGATTAAGTACTGTAAACTTGATTTTGTGAAATAATGACTACTTTACTTAATTATTTTGAGTTCCTGTGACTTTTTTTTCCTTGTTTGAGTTAATCAAGCTGATATTTTTTTCATTAACTTAACGACGCCCTCTTTTCCCACAATGCTTTGTGCTGTAGCAACTACAGTTACACAAGGGAACACACAAAGGGAAAATATGGAAGCCAATCTGTGTTGTGCTTGGTGTATACTCTACGCTGGCTGATCCCTGCCGGAGTGGGTCATTCCAATACATTATAGCTTCAAGCTCTGATGGGCGGTTTTCCAACAGCAGAGGCTGTAATGACCCTTTGTCCATCATACTAGACATTATAAAAACACCTACTTTGTGTGCAAGGCAAACCCCATTTATGGCACCATCCGACGCAGTGATGCAGACACTACATCATTATCAGTGTCTAAACATTTACACTCTCCGGAATGTATTCTGTGCACACTCCATCATTCAAATGAAAAGGATTCACAACCAGCTGCTGCTCTGACAATACATTACAAACAGTGTCTTGATGGAACAGAAAAAAAACATGTGCTTCTATTTATACACCCCTTAAGACCTCTGTGTGTACATGTTCAGACCACTTTGGTCCTTAAAACTGAAACTTGAAAAGTATTTGTATCATTTGAGCATTTACCAAATCGGAACGAATAAACATACAGATACATTATCTTCTCATGTAGTATATAAATATATATAAATATTAAATATTATTGCCCAGAAACAACAAACACCAGGCAATCCATAGAATATCATTATGCCTGCATCTATAAGCTTTCACACACTTGCACGTTTTGCTCTGGACATTCCAGATGCTTCGTGCCTTCACAACATTTATTTTCCATTCTCAGCTGCGGCCAAGCTATTGTTACAGTATTGTTTTCCCATAGAGGCGAGGTCAGAAGCTAAGATGACTTATGAGACCTCTCAGTGGTGTAGCTCTGATATTCACAGTGCTAACCAATCTCTCCTCTGGTCTGTGTGTGGTTACTGAATCAAGCTGTTTTTCAGACAGAAACATCTGGGATTTCCTCTCCCCTCAAGCTGCTGCTGTTAGCTGGTATTTTTCTCCTTTCCTCCACGGAGCAAACCTACAGTACATGACACCAAATCCTTAAAAAACCTTTGAAAATGGTAAAACCATCACACGTTGCTGAATGACTCAGTTGTGTGGATCCAGAGTTGAATTCCGCCTTCAACGATTTAGTCAAATTGAAATTCCACAAACTCAAGCCCTCAGCTATTAGGTTTCCTGCAGCTGTCGCTATATTAAACTTCAGCTCAAGCAGATTTTCCTCTGCTTGGCAAAGGTGCCTCTTCCCTGCCTGTCAAGCCTTTTCTCAGGAGGACAATAAGCAGACAACCAAAACTCTCCCTTGGAAACCTTTCTCTTGGGCAGGAAAATGATTCCTGGCGAAAGAGAGAGACAGAGAGAATGTGTGGGCAGTGGCCTCTGGCTACAGTTTCACGCTTTCACTTTGTCACAGGCAGCACCACAACAGGACCACATGAGCAAAGAGAAGTCATGTGCGTTCACTGCAACATCTGAGACACACAAGCTTTGAAGAAGTAAGACGTCACAAGATGTATCTTCATGAGAAACATCTCTGAACATCTCAAGAGGGATTTCTCACGTAATCCTGCGGCAAAGAAAAAGTCATAAGGGGTTACATGGTTATTCATTTAAATTCCTACTTTAATTCATCCCGAGCGTTGCATTTGGCCGCATCCAAATGGTCTCAGGCTGTTTGGCACGGCTCTTCATATGGTGAACATTTCTCATTGGTGTGCGGGGGTACCCCAGATGCTTTTGTCTTACGGTTGTTTAGCAGCTGCGTAAAAGCGCAGAGGACAAAGACCTATCTGTGGAGGGTTGAATACACTCAGTGGGAACACAGCCAACAGTTCAATCCTACAGGCTCCCACAGTTGAAAAGCAGACTAATGCATTCTGCTCTCACTCCTCACAGATGATATAACAAGGAAAATAGCTGGAGAACTTATTACTTCTACTTATTTCATCAAACTACTTTCATACCTGAACTGTGGACACGCCAAACTCTTAAATAATCATCTATATAGACGTTTTTGAAATAATACTTGCACTTGCGCTCTTTATCCAGAAACAGTTAATAAATAATGTGAAAAATATCAATCATGGCATCTTTGACCACTCCATCTTTGAAAGGGCATTCAGGAAGAGCAAGTGGCCAGCAGCACTTGGCTAACTGAGCACAATATAGGCTAAGACACCCACATTTCCAACATGTAGCTTAAGATACCGATAAAACATGAAACTTCTGAATCTGGTTTCAGTTTTTGACCCTTGTGGGTCACCCCATGGCTCATATCCTGTGGACCAGATTCCTGCCATCACAGAGAAGAGACACCGGCTAGCATAGGCCTCCCTGCCAAGGCATCGTTTGGTGTAGTACAACAATCATACTGTTCAGTGGCTGCTCTTGCTCAACCAAGAACACAAACAGAAAATAGGTCATTCTGGGAAAACATTATTGACTATTCAATCAATGCCCATGAGATATTGAGAGGTTGAATAAAGTGGTGTGCAGTGTTGTTGGTGCGGTGTGCTTATTGGGAGTGCTGTAATGTGGTTGACTGTAAATAGCAGAAAGATCCTGCAGCGGGGCTGAATGCCTGTCCAATGAGTAAGTGGACGTTCATTGCTTTCCCCCCAATCTATTATTTCCCAGAGGCCTTCTGGAACAATCATCTGACTGTGAACAAAACACTGGTACAGATCGCTGCTCCACTGGCAAATATCACCTCTGCACCCCATGTGCACGTACTGACGCCAGCATTTATTGTAAAATTGAAGAAAAAACGTGCCCTTATTATGCATGTATTTAGCAGTTTAACCTAGGAAATCGTGGTTTTCTTCTGAAGTCTTGTGGATAAGATAAAGGCCATATTGTATCGTTGGCATATTTTATACAACACCAGCATTCAGCATATCAGAAAGCCTGGGGTATGGGCTTGGGTATTTTCAGATATTCAAATGCCATCCTGTTTCCACCATATGTGACAGCTCTGTAACACACACACACACACGCACACACAGTTTCCCACACACACTAAACTCGCATCCCTTCTGTTTCGACAGTGAATAGGCTTTTTGGTAAAAGTGACGGCCAAGGCGCATGCTTGAATAAGCATCCCCACTCAGGAACTTCTCTTCCAATCATTTCATGTCACAATATTCAATGGCCCTCTTTGTTGTGTGAGGAGTTATTAGGCTCAACAAATGAACATGACCGCCCTGGCAGACCTGCAGTGCTGGAGACAAAATCCAAAAAAGTTAAATTAGAAAGGCATAGGAAAGCAGTAAGGATGAGAGAGTCAGAGATTAGGTAGACATCAGAGGAAAGAGAGTGGAGAAGGAAGAGAAGCAGGGGATGAATGAAGTCTTGATTGAGCTGGAGTAAAGGGCTCTCTCTTTTTTTTGGGAGCTGGACGCTTACAAAAAGTGCTGTATGAACCTCATCTGCTGCATAATTGCCGAAGATGCTCGGTCACATCCTATGCCAAATGGAAAGAAGCCCAGAAAGCATGTAACTATCACAGCAACTACCTCATTATGAGGGATCCTCAGTGTAATTAAGGATTGCAAACCAAAGACGGAACGGAAGGTAATTAAGGGAATATTGATGGTAACCAAAAATTGTGGGATCCGTCGTGAAAGGTTAACACATGCAACACATCGCATGGTTGGCAACTTTTTGGAGTTAGCAAGAGAATGCTTCATTTCAAACAAACAAACACAAAACAGCAAGGTTTCATTTGTCTCCCAGCACCTTTTCCTGATCATCTCGGCAGTGACTCATTCTTGTTTCCTTCTGCTTGTCTTGGGAACAGAGGCACATGACCCACAGTTTGCCTTTGAGGATAATATGTCCATGAGTCAAATGAAAGCTGGGGGGGGGGCATGGAGGACATTATCTGACTCTCTGTTATTGCTCTGCCATCGGTTGACAGGTTGTTGATTCCGAGAGTGCAGACAAACCTCCGCTGGCGCAGCCTTAGCACCCACGGGTCTTCCCTTTTCCACAGAGTGCAGGATGCAGGGTCACAGCACATGTGGTCCACAGCGTGTGTCCGTGACAGTGATCTCTGCTGATGTGTGAGCTAAATAATCAGACACTTTCCAGACATCCTAGTTCAGATGGAGGAGGAGGAATGTGCTGCGTTTTAGGGCTATACAAGACCGTAGACACCTTGAGAGAAACTTCACAGACACATTTAAAAATCATTACGATGGAGAGGCTTCCAACTGCTTTGTTTGTGGATCTCTGAGGAGCAGAACCGGTGAGAAGCTTTCATCAAGAAAGTCTTTGCCATGTTCAAGAGACTATTGTTAACATTTGACACCAGGTTCAGGCCTCTACTCGTGCACCGTCTGGGACACAATGAGTGAGAAACAGCTGAGCTGTTAAAGTAGAGCGAGATGTTTAATTAAAGACACATTCAAAACTGTCCGCTGTGATTAACTCTCTTTTCTTGAGCTGCTCGAAAACAATGATGTAACCTTTGGATCTGGTTTGCATCTGATGGCAATTTTTTCACCAGACCACCACACTGAAAACAAAACACGAAGGTTCATGAGTTTCCAAGAGGAAAAAAACAATCTTTCCCCCTTCTTTTTTTGCTTTAAGCGATCAGGATCTGGCTCTGAGAAAAACAGGCACTGCATTCATAGTCGTGTCCATGATTTGCTATTTTTGATTAGTGGAATCTCCTGTCATAAGACAGCTGTAAATGTTAAGCACATAATTAAATAGTTTTGGGAAAAAAGAGATGGTTTATTTTCCACACTGTAAGAAACTGAGAGACGCAGTGAGGAGAAGTGTTACGCTACCTATGCAGTGTCATGTCATGCTATTATTTTGGCTAAAATCAGTATGATCATCATATGCAAGAAAGATAATTGTTATGCTCAGACCAACTCTTTCTGTTCAGATGTTTGGCCCAATGATAAAATGCTCAAGTGGAACTGAAACCACATGTATCTCTATGTGTTGTGTATATTCCTATTATTTACTATCTATGGTATATTCACAAGGATTCTCTTCACAACCAAATACTGTTTGATGGGTTATCGTCACAGGACTAACACCAAGAAACCAACAAGATCTTTGTGGAAAATGCATCGCTGTCTCTCCCTGAATTGTGCTCAGCGGACTGACGCCAAGTTACACTCCCACGTCCCGCACACAGGCCAATGCTCTGTTAAAGCGCTCACTGCGAGGACAGAGGAGTTATCTCTCCGAAAAACAAGTGGCCCCTCTGCGGGGTGGAGGTCACTGTAAAATCAAATCAGACATAAATTACGTAACCTCTGAATGACATCTTCACTTTGCAGCGCACCCAACACAATCGGTCTTGGAGACATCCTGTTTATGTTGGGCCGAAACGGTTTCATGCACACAGTGACAGTTAATCCATTTTCTGCTTCCAAAGCTGTTTCACATCAAAATGCAGCAAAATCACAGCAGAATGGTTTGATATCCATAGCTCTGACACAACAAAAGGGGGACCTTAACAGCAACTAGCAAGTATCTGAATTAATCTCCTCATGACCATATACAACCTCTCCGGAAAAGGGCCATGGAGAATCTTTGAATATAGAATGGGGAGCCTTAGCAAGTGGACAATGCACAAAGGTTGATTGCCATGCAGAGTAATATCCTCTATGAGACAGTGAAAGAGGGTCTGTGGGGAATTAGTTCAGAGGGTATCCGCTCTGAAACTTGCAATTCAGTGTACTTCTCTCTCTCTCTACATTAAGAGCCACTGAAGTCGCACAAAGGAGCAGCTCCAAATTAGGAGCACAAAGATGCCTCTGTGAGAGTTTCAGAGCAAATTAATGAGCATTGATACACATTTGCACACAGCGTTCTTCCCCTAGCCTCAGCTGCAACTGTGGCAAACCACCACAAGCCGATGAATGTTGCCCCCCGAAAAACACATCACCAAACTCAACCAACTCCATAATGTTAAAATTATGAAATATAATGGATCCATACTGTGTGTCATCTATCTTTTTTCAAGTCCAGGGTGTGACAGTTAGTTATGAGTGAGAACTGAGTTTTTTTTTGCCTGAATACCATATCCCATCTGTTCCAAATCAAAAATCATTGTTTCGAAATCTTAAAGTTAGCAAGAAAGTTACTAAACCTACAGGAATGCCATGAGCGTCTCACACCTCCCAAGGATCTCCCAAATTTGGGAGCACAGATGGCCAACACTTGGGACTGGTTTTAAATTGGGACATTCTCAGCAATTCTAGGCATAAAACACAGCATGCAGGGGCTTCAGCTGAGGAACATCTGACTAACACAACCTGTTGCCTATTTGGTGTGTTTTTTCTTCCAGGAAACTATGCGTCATAGTCACTTTATCTGCAAAACACTGTGCAATTTGGGTTTGGAAATACCACCACAGCAACCTTATCAAACACTGCAACGTGATCGATCATTGCTGATCAATAAGGACAGATAGGCTAATGACAAGAAGGGGTAGATGGAAAACAAGTTTTAATCAAACAGCTCATCCGCAAACGCTCAACACTATACGGCCCAAGAGAGACAGTATAGAGAGGCAGGAAGTTGATCTGGATTTAACACCTCCGCAAAGTGACATAGAGTTGACCGGAGGAATCCTGATAGACGTAATCTCTCTAATCGCCTTCCTCAAGTTGCTTCAGCAGGATTCTCGTGGAAACCAGGTCAGGTAAGCGGTGTATTTCTGCAGCAACAGCAGTGCAAGCTAAAACCCACTTCTGTTTAGGTAAGAAGAAGAAAAAACAATCGGCGCACCCCGAAAGTTTGGGTGACAATAACACAACTCTATGAAGCGCTTTGTCACCACGAAACACTAAAAGAAAAAAGTCTATATCCGTGCTTTAGCTGCACTTGTCTGTTGGTAAAAACTCACCCATTTTTGTTTGTAAGTGTTTTTCCCCGAAGCGTCCGAAGTTGAGCGATATCGGCTGTAGAGTTGAGCCCCGACTATACACTGATGTTGCGTCCTGGGATGCACACTGGCCGCCTGGCTGCTCGAGCACTCAACGCTGCGTCCCTTTGGAGAAAGCCTGCGTGACGTCACCGAAGAGGGGGATTACAGAGGGCAGGATGGAGCAACGATTAGGCAACCCCCCCTCCTCCCCTTTCACCTCCTCAGCCCCTATCGGGACATTTCACTGGCCACACTGGTGCACAAATTCCAAATTAGATGATATCCCTGGATTATCATTACGCGATATAATGAAGTTGGTCGATTTAACTGATTTCAATCAAGATGTTAGCCTACCAAACTGATTTTTCTCTGTTCCATTGTTCATTACACAAACACACAATTTTGAGGATAAAGTGTTATCAGGTCAGCTAATCAGAGGACAGATGAGCTGTTATCGCAGGTCAGAGACCAGCATATAAACGCAGAGTCAGGAGTTGTGGCGCTCATGTGTTACTATAACACATTACAGTCACATACAGAGCTAATCATTTATAAGAAAAATAAATGTCCATTGACAGGGTTGTTGGGCAACACCTACTGCTGTTCTGTGGTTGTTTTTACTGAATACTCTATTTGAACCATGAAAAATCATAAAAAGAATAATCATCATATAACAAATGTGTTATATGTGTCCCAAATTATTAATATATATTTTTTTAGAATATTTTATATATTATATTTATATGTTTGTTTCGAATCCTCCAATTTGAGCACAGACATATGCAAATTGATTAAAACCCTTTTTGCTGTGCAACAGATGGATTTCTTTTCTTCATGCAAATACTTTCAGAACAGAGGAAAGTCTTAAATGACCTTCTGGGGTTTTCAAAGATACATGGGGATTTTTTTTTTCTGAGGGGGGAACAGATGTTTAGCTTTGTGACTTGAATGAAATTGTAACAAATGAGAAGAACCAACTGGGGCTAAAACACTCCGCTTCCTCTGAAGGGTTGAAGGAAGTTGGACTGAATGGACAAAGGAGTCTGACCCTTAACTTGAATTCACTTGACTTTACCACATGATCATATGTTGAAAGACTGTAAATGCCAATGCAGATCACTGTTCCCACCCTGTCCTCAATACATCCCTTCCCTTTCTACCAATCCCAATGTCAATATAAAAGTACATTGCATGACCAACATGCATGAATCAGTACACCACTTCTGTCATACATGGATGAATTAACATCTTTAGAAAAACACTGTCTGTTGTTTAAAAACAATTTAACCCTGACAATACCCACAAGGTATCTGTTTAAAAAGAAATATATATATATATATAGGCCTATATATCTAATGGTTGACATCACATCTGTGCATCTATTGCAATGAATTGTAGTCTCTCACAAAGATGAGGCCTTTACAGAAACAATGCCAATCCCCATTGAGCCACTGAGCTGGTATCCGGTATCCAAGGAGTTCTGAGCACCCCCTAATCCAAGCCAGTCTTTTCACTGGTGGCCAAGTGGCAGCTCTCAATGGTTTGTTTCATGGCCAAACAGGGCATCTGCCCAACATGACAAACACAAAAGCCTCCTAAAGGCAAATATTTAACTGGTCAACTTCAGTGTTAGAAAGACAATTTCTCACATTTTTATATTTTGTTAATTCTATTTAGTTTGCTTTCCAGGTCACAATCATGCTGTTGGCAAGTCAGGTTTTCTATTTAAGTAACTTCCCATTTGTGTTCCTTTCATCTGTGAATCTAAATCTATGAGTTGTCCATGTGATGGGTGTTGAACCATGTATAGCCTAGTAATCAGTATACAGAATACATGAGACTGCTATTAGAAATCTGCATCTCCAAAGTTGGGGTCCTGTGCTTTTTAACTTTATTTCTGTCCGTGTACACATACTGCATGCCAGTGTGCAGTGTGTGTGTGTGTGTGTGTGTGTGTGTGTGTGTGTGTGTGTGTGTGTGTGTGTGTGTGTGTGTGTGTGTGTGTGTGTGTGCATGTGAATGGAGGATCTGCATGGGAACATTCCAGCACTGCTGGCTGTTACAGCAGGCACGGCAGCTGGCAGACAGCGGGCATGCAACTGCTACTGACGATGGCAAAACAAAATGCATCACACAGAGCCTTTCCATCTGACATAAGAAAGTTATGTATGCCATGTAGGGTTGCAAAGGGGTGGAAAGTTTCCGGTAAATTACCGGAAAGTTTCCGGAAACTTTCCACGGGAACTTTCGCTCGGGAATTTTGGGAATATTCAAAATTGGAAATTATAAATGTCGGTAATTTAAATGATTTTTTTTTTCATATCCAAACATAAATCTAAACATCTAAACACTATGTTTGGTCATAGGCTGACATCCATGCAAAATAATACAATTAAAAATCATTACATTTGAACAGATTTATTTGTAAGAAGAACTTTATCAAGTTTTGATTATTTTATGAACAATCAACAATTTCACTGATCAACAAAAAGATGAATGTTGAGTTAAATATTACTCATCTGTCTGACCCAACCTATTCAATAAATAAAGTCAAATGCCCCCCATGTGATGGAGGAATGCACAGAGCATGTAGAGGGCATGGCCTCAGTACCCCTGCAGTAGGATGTGTGCTATGTGCAACTTGCCAAGGTTAGTTGCATAAAATCTGGTTATTTTAGTCAAGATTTTGCTCAAATATATTTTCCCCAACTATATTTATAATCACTGTTTAAGCCTCTGTAAACCTGGTCTAGTAAAAATCAATATATGATATCAAGTTGGGTGTCTCAATAAACTTAAAAAAAAATCTGATTTGAAATTAAATGTTCATAAATATATAACAACTTAGTTGAAAAAACTGCTTTTTACTGTCTAGAACGTTTGCCAGGACTGAAATAACATAGTTAGAAGGATTTAGTGCATTTGGTTTGCTTTAAATTTAGTAAATTCCCGTTTATTCCCATTAATTCCCAAAATTCCCGTTAATTCCCATAAATTCCCGTTAATTCCCATGGAAAGTTTCCAACTTTGAAAATTCCCGGAATTTTGCAACCCTAATGCCATGTCAAAAAACAACCAGGACACGATGCTTGGCTTTATTGGTGGATGTTGTGTTTTGCAGAGAACCTTCAATGTTTATTGTGATTAACATTATGTTGTTAAATGTTCCTTCTTCTTCCTTCTTTTTTATATAACAATTCAAACAAAGAGCAAATACAACACAGGCTTTGGTTGTTGCAAGGATATACGCTAGTGGAGCAGGTGGTTTGTGTGTTCCTCAAAAATACAACTTTGTGAACTTAGAAATGGCAATGCCATTTGGCTCTAGCCAAAATAAAAGCACTACAAATGTCCATTCAAACTAAGATCTGGAAATACTAAAAAGGGGCGCACAAGTGTTGCTGTCCAGCACTGAATCAGGCCCTGCAAAAAGCTGTTTGCGGCTGTCAGCCCGCATAATGTATATATTGAGTGTTTGATTGGTGCAAACTGATATCTCAAGTACCATGTAAGGGCAAAGTATCAAATACAGCAATTGTGTATTTTATTCAGTGTTGTTCCACACCAGATAGGCAACATCAGGAGTTACAGCTGAGGTCGGAATATTTTGTGAAGCTCTCCCTCCTTCTCTAATTTATGCTAGGTTTGTAACTGAGAATAAGCACACAGTGAAACAGAGATGATGGGAGGAGAAATTGAGGCAATCCTGTGTTGGCAAATTGCAAATTAAGAAAAGCTGTTGAAGCGCTGTATCACACTAACCAGCCACCATGGTTACATACTAAGCGATGCTTACTCAGACTGAAGTTGGCATCAGATGGAATGTAACATTGGACAATTCTGTCCTGTGAAACCAAATCCCTAATGCATCAGCTCAATAAATATTATCTGCTGGTATCTGTGAGAGTTTCCGAGGCATTTTCCATGCCGTCCAGTATTGAATCTAGGGCTGAAGTTCATTTAACCCTTTCACGCATAGTGGTCACTACAGTGGACAGCTATTCAAATGCTGTTTTCTTGAATATGCATGGGTGTGGATCGCCTAGTTGCATATCAGCCACTACAGTGGACTCTTGTGTGTCATCCAATGCATTGCCAACCAGTGGCCAACCATTGTAAGAGCAGCCACAATTAGTCAAAACCAAGATGGCCGACAGGGAGCAGAAAAGTTGTGTAGCTCAGGAATATCCTGTAAATACTTCAAAAATAGCAGACTCTGGCAGGTAAAAAAAATATGGCAACATTAATTAACATCTTAGGAGTCATATAGTTGTTCAAATTTCCAATTATTGATTTTACATTGGGAGGAAATTATGTTTAATCACCTGTCCACTAAATTGGACATCATGCATTACGGACTTCAATAAATACTATGACTGCAGATGTGTTGTGCTTGAAAAAGCTTACTTTGCTGTAACTTTTTGGTTTTAAATCAATTTATTTATGTTATTAGAGTGCAACTTGAAGTATTTGTGTAAAAAAAAAAACATTTTTTCCAGACCATTCCATTATGTGTAAAACAGTTGGTGTCACTATGATGCCAATTTTCATATTAAAATAGCTTTGATGAAGTGATGTACAAGTCAGTAGGCTATACTGCAAAATGACATCTGAAAAAGAGAAATAGGAAAACCAAGGAAAAAGTTATCTGTTATTTTTATAGAAATTTTTGATTGAAAAAAGTATTCCACGCTTTTGCATTAGATTGAGGGATTGGAATATGTTAATATATGTGAACAGGCATTGAAAATATATATTATTTTATAGTTTTCAGATAATATATACTTTTTTTCACTGTTTTGTTAAATAAATAAGTGCAAAGTTGAGAAGTCAAAACACATGGAGTGGACATGTGTAAAACTCTCTGAAAAATGTGTGTTTTAAAAAAATTAAGTTATATTTTTTCTTTTCATGCCTAAAGAAGTATAAAATCACTTGAGAAAAAAATCCAGACTAAGGATATCATAATTCATGCATGAAAGGGTTAAAGCAGTTCGGATGGATGTGAGTTTGAGCATTTCAGCACAATCATAATATCCCGCCTTCCTCCAATGCAGCCCCACCCCCTCATTCCTATCCCCGTTTTTTTTGTTTTGTTTTTGAAGAAACTTAATTTAGGCTACACAAGCAGACTTACTTGCTTAATACTGTCTCCGTGCACAAAGTGAGTTATATTGTGGCTGAAGAAACTGGTGGCTGTAGTAGGCTACCGGTACCGCGCTGATCTGCTTGTATCACTGGTTTCACTTCAGATATGTCGGCCAGAACACCACTTATGCTTATAATGACACTAGGAGAGGAGGAGTAGGGTTTTATCCGCTCTTTATTTTCCTTCTTTCACAGGCACAGCCGCATATAGATCGCGGAAAAAGAACAAAGGCTTAAACTCCGCTCATGAGGAGACGTTTGAACAGCTGTTGCGACTCGCGAATCGCAGCCGCTAATAACATGCACAAACTATAACTTATAACAGCGATCGGGACTACATGTACATACTCACACACGGGTGATTCACATTTACACTCAGATAAACACGAATGATGGCTTACTGTGGCAACTTGCTCACACACATCTCACCGAGGGAGAAGCGAAAGGAAACTTACTGAACTGGCTCTCTGGCCGACTGACGTCACGGCCCAACACTAAACAAAACACAGCTTAACACACTGTAAGAAATAACAACACTGTAACCTTTTCTACAATGGTCGCTACTCGCTAGGCTACTGTCTGCCGTGGAATCAAAACAAACCCTTTCGTTGAGGACGCGCGTGCACGAATGCGCGGTACACAAGCAGACGGCAAACAGACAGGTCTGTCGGCCAATTAAATCGTTCGGTCCGAACGATTTGATTGGTTGTAGTTTTCACCTAATATTATGAGACTGAAATAATTGTTTCTTTTTATTCCTGGTGGGTCTACCATGCATTTTAGAGTGTAAAACCTTATTTATACCATTTTAAAGTCATTTAAAATAAGTGTAAAAACTCTACAAAGGTAAGAATAGCTTTAATTGATTGATTCACTTTTTTCAAATACCTTTCTTAGGGCAAACAGATGTTGGAGACGTGTCAGTAAACATCCAGTAACTGCACACTGTACATGCCTTTTACTGAAAAGGCTTAGCTTTGTCCTTCCTATCATTATTTATGGACACTTGTGACGCCACGGTTCAGCAGATACAATTATATTGTATATACATCTGTGTTTAGTGCTTTGTATGTCTTCATCCTGTGTCACAGAGAGATTTTGTCAATGTATTTGCTCATAGATAAAACCGGCTGACTAATGATGATATCATCTGTCAAACAGTCACTTTCCACACTTACATCTCCAACATTGCTTACTTTTCCTGTTTTTAAGATAAGCCTTACAGTGAAGTGAACGACATATAGAGAAGTCGTGTGGAATCATCATATGGTTTAATATTTGAGAAAAAGTGGAAAACAATGTTTCATTGCCCTCGGGGGAAAGATACAGAGGAAACACATTGTTACCCACAGAAGGCTATCACGAGAGTTTAATATATTCAATAGCCTATAAAACGTTATCCGGCTGACACACTGAAACCACATACCACTTAAAGACAAAGTCTGTTTGTGTTTGAATCTTTTATCCACTGTTCCTCCACACTAATCCCTGACTTGATGATGGGGTATATCTGGTATGTAACTATTATTGAATCTTAGAAAAGTTCCAACAAAATAAATGTCATGTCTTAGTGGAGGTTTGTAGGTGTGTCAATCTCTGCTGGAGGTGCTGAAAACACAAGGCATCACACGTTCTTATTATGAGACGGAATAAACAAAGAAGATGGTGGCTGACTCCAGCAGGTCAAGGGGAGGGATGAACATGTAAGCAGCACTGAGCTCTTGTAATTTATCGCCCCCTCAGGTCCCTGAGAAGAGGGCAGTCACAATACAGCTCCATTGCATGACTGGGGGGGTGGGGGGGGGGGGGGGGGGTGGATCCCATTTGGATAGACGTGCTCAATATGGAGTGTGTGAAATGCAGTGATAAAGGAGAAAAAGAGTCCAGCTACAGTGTAACTCTGCTGCAAATGGTGCTGCATCTGCTGTCCCTTGGTTCCTCCATGGTGTTAAGAGCAAAAAAGAGTTGGGAGTGGCCAGAGTTGGAGGACTCAAACAAACAGACTTAACTCTGGGAAAATGGAGAAAAAAAAACAAAGAGCAACTCTGCACGCCCTTGTGACTTTGGTTCCAGAGATAATTGGGTCACTGCAACTCTGCTACTCTGCACTGCCAGAGTTTACAGGATGCCTCACAGAGAAAACCATCAGCATGCACATTGAATGTTGAGAGATACAAACATTCCTCTCCATGTGAAACAAAGGGGGGGGGGGGGGGGGGTGACAATGAGTAAGTTGAAATGGACACTGGATAAGAGTTAGTTCATCTTCAGTGAAGCTCTCTCTCTCTCACGCAAACATTGCCTCTAATGTTGCTGTAATGATTGATGGCAGGCAGCATGGGCAGGGAGGGACCACATTACAGCTAAGGATTACAGATTAGTTCCAGCAGATTGTTGATGTCATCGAGTGAAAAGTTATGTTTGGGGCTACATTTCACGCGTTGTTTGAAACTGTTTCACTGATCAATGTGGTGTATGAGTACATTGTTAAAATCAACTTTACAGAATAACTGAATTGTTGTCATCCCATATGAAATTGGGGATTAGGTTCAGGCATCACAGCTGGATGGTTAGGGTAAGGGGACAGGAAGGGGTGAGAATAAGAGTGACACACACACACACACACACACACACACACACACACACTATTCTATATTATATAGTTAGATTACTTAGAGCCGTGGAAGCATAGACAAGCTCACACTAAATTGATAGACAACGCTTTTAACACTGGTCTATACTATGCTGCCATCTAGTGGATTTGTTCCATGGTGGCCACCGAGATGCAAAGTACAAGACAATATTGAACAAAATATTATTTCTTGTTCAGAATAACTGTGTGAGCTGTGTTCTAACTGAGGAGATAGAAAATAACAAACACATCAAATGCTTTGTTTCACATAACTATTTATGGTATTTGTGGTTTTGCAGAAGCTTTACTGTAAATCCAAAGCAGGGACTTCAGTCTCATTCTTGTTCTAACATATTTTCAGTTATACATAACATTTACTATAATCACCCATAAAAAAAGAAAATAAATGCAGGTATGAATAGAAGTGTGTTCGTCTCTTTGCTACCTTGAGTGAAAAGGATTATTTATTTTTGTTTTGAGCAGCCATAATATGATATTGTTTATCGTATAAGGAGTTTTAGGCAGGCAGCACATATTGGAGAATGTTTTTTGCTGGAGCTATAGCTTTGGTGTTTGTTTCACCTATTCTTAAAACTGAGAGTTTTCTTACCAACATGCCATCCACTATAGTGTGTTTTGTTCAAGGCTGTTATTTTCCCTGAAATGCTGTTCTGCTTGTTGAAATAATAATGAGTCCGGTTTCTATTAGACTTGCATTATACATGTACACAGGCACCAGGTATAGACCAAGCACTATCAGGTTATGGTTAGTTTTTAGTTTTTCGTCCAGTTTCTAAGTTCAGTTATTATTCTATTTTGTCAATAACTCTCTTTGTGTCCATGTGTTTTTGTGCTTTGTACATCCAAGGCCACCAGTGTATTATTTGAAAAGTGTTGTATAATTTGTTATCGCTCAATGACTCAGAACTCATTATTTTCTTACATCACAATGCCAGGACGTCAGAGTACAGGTGCTAATGAGACTTAAACCTGATGAACAAGTAGAACAAAGCTGGACTGAAATGATTCACTCCCAAATTATTTAGAAGCTAATGTTTCTTCAGACAGAGATCACTCCTCTGCGTTCAACCCACGCTCGAAGAACAGTCTAATTTTTTCATTAGTTGGTTGAGATCAGCCTTTACAGAAACAGAGGACTGCATGTAAAAGGCTCACACGGGCCAACTGTCAGCAGATTAGTAGGCATTTCATCAATAAAACAAATGGCATAAATGTTCCTATCACAAATGTTGAAAGTCAAAGTTCTCCAGAGGACCACCGTTATGTTACTTGACAGATTAAGAAAGTGGTCCACTTGAGTTTACCTGAGGGAAATTATCAGCTCATTGGATGACAGGCAACTTATGTTGTTTGGCTGGTATCACCTCCAAGCAGCTGCTCTCCTGTTGACTCTCCTGAGTCTGAAATCAAAAACCTGGAGTCTGTGTGTGTGTGTGTGTGCGTGTGTGTGTGTGTGTGTGTGTGTGTGTGTGTGTGTGTGTGTGTGGGTGTGTGGGTGTGGTTGTGCATGTGTGTGTGCTTTACATCTCACTCCTTTTTGTGAACTCTTAAGATTTACATTTCTTCTATAACGATTATTTTAAAATTAATCAAATTTCTGACAAAGGCAATGTTGTCCGACTTATATTTTCCTGATACTTTGCAGACGTCTTCTTTGATATTTGGGTAATGCTTGTCGGTTATTTTACTGATATTTATAACATATTTGAAACAAATGATTTAAATACCTGATAACATATGTAACATATTTGAAAAAAAAGTGAAATGTCAGTATCAATATCAGTTCTAATAACAGTAATATATCCAAAATAATAGCCCGATAAAAAGTATGTAAATTGAATGCTGGTTCACCTTTTTACCTGTTTATCATCAGCACATTAGCATTATCAACACGAGCATGTTTGCGTGCTAATATCCTGATGTTAGCATTTGGCACTGCTATGCCTAAGTACAGCCTCACATATTTTGCTAGCATAGACTACAGCTCTGTAACCTTTAAGACAGAACATAACAGTCAAGTCAAAACATTTTTGTAGACTGCACAACTGTCCATAACAGTAAAATAAATAAAGTATGAATCCTCTCATGTTGCCTATGTTGCAGTATAGGCCTATCCTACAATGTGAGCATCAATAATCAAATAGTAATGAAGGAATTGATAGCCTTGACAGAAAGGCTACTTGATATACAGCGTGGACTGCTACATTTGATTGAAACTTTTGTACAAAACTGAAGGTTTTATTTATTCATTCCTTAATGTGTCATTACTTTAACGTATTTGTTCACTGGTTTATCTGTTTCACCAATGCAATTGTTTTTTTCTTCCTCCCCATTCAAAAGCATGGCAATGTGTGTCTTTGTTTTCATTATATCTGTGTTTATTTAGTCACCAAATCAATGTGTTGAATTGCTCTGTGTATATGGACAACCCTCCAATACTTGCTCTGCAAACATTTGTTATATATTTGAAACTATTAGCATTCCCACTGGCAGTTATGTCAAATTGAGTAGTAGCATCAATCAAATATTATATTGAAGTAATTCATCATGGCGTCCATTAGTGGGCTGATTACTTTCCACCGGCATTGAACATAATTTCCCTGCCGTGTCTTTCCCAAACACAATGTCAATACTAATTAGAGATAAATGCATCCTCTCATATCTTATTCATTTTACAGGTTTGGTGACCTCCAAATGGAGATGCTCCGGTGTGGTTTTGCATTCATTTCAATGAACGGGGCGTGATTTTCAGAGAAGGACTGTAAGTCACGCATTAGTTTACCCCAGATTGTGAGCAACTTGTTATTGTTTCAAGTAATTACTTATTTGCCAAATAGATTTATATCTGCATGCTCTCCTCCCTGGTGCTGTCACAGCTGCTGTGCTTTCCTTGGAAAGAGCAAATGAAAGGATTGGTTATTGTGAGAACTGGCAGTGTTAGGGTTACGGTACAAACCTGTTACGTTAGAAATTCCTTTTTTATGATATCAATTTCCCTTCATGTTGCCTTAACACGATTCACACTCTCTGCAATTTTGCTATAAAATGCCATTAATGTTGATGGATTCTTGGCTGCAGCAGCTACCCTGTATCAAAGGAAATTGGGCTTTTATACTGTGAACATAATGGTAGATTGTATTTTGCTGACCTTGTAATAGCATGCATTCATTACCATTTCCAATTATTTTAGCATTGGCAGACCTAGGCTTCTGAGCACTGAGCTGATTTTAGCGTCTGGCACATTGGAATATTTTGACCCAAATTTCTTTGCTTTATATGTGGCAATTTAGGATAGGGACTTTCAGAAGAGCAAATGATCTAATTTTACTTCTTGTGCTCCCCTGCCTGCCCCGCCTCTTTTTCAGCATAAAATGGTCTTTCAGGATGTGATCCCGTGTATGGTAAATATGGTTGTGTGAGACAGCAGACCTGTTGGACTGCCAGTAGGGATGGAGTTCATCAGTGAGCTTCAGCCTCATTGATCGGCACTCAGTACAGCAACAGCATGAGAAATGAACTAACTTCTGAGTTGGATGTGTTGTCAAGCCTTCTCAGACAAAACAAGTTATGGGTCAAGTAAAAAAAAAAACTTGACGTGACGTACTTCGCCTATTCCACCAATCATCTTACAGTTTGCGAAATTGACCTAATTGGACAGTTAATGGTTGTTCTGGTTCATTGGTACTCCTTTAACACTACAGGGAATCAGCATGCTGTCGATGAAGCCGTAGGTTCTCAGAGCTTTGTGTGAGGGGAAAAGTACTGTTTTTTTTATAGGCCAATGCTCTTGCACTTTCTGTCCAGCCCTTTTTTAGGACCAACGCCACAGAGATGTGCTGCTGCTCTCAGGCAAAGCTCATCTCTCACAATACCCCATCAGTTGCACTGTGATCAGGTTGTTCTCTCTGCATGTGTGTCCTCCAAACAGCTGAGTCCGCAGCCCATAACCCCGGAGGATATGGGACACAGTGTAAATACTCTATAGGCCACTTGTTTAAAAAAATATTGTCAGTGTGCAACATGGAATATTCCACACCAAAATAATTAATTAACCTTAAAAATGCTGAACAATAAATCTACTCCTCTCTTATTGATCAACCCTGGAACTATGGATATGAAAAAAAAATTAAGTTTAGCTACTGGACACATTTCTGAGAGCCCACCACTCTAGAAAAACACTGTAGGCTTTGTTCTGAAGATTTTTTTTTTTTTACCCATGCCCAGCCTGTGTCTTGAAGAATGTGTATTTTTCCTTATCTCCTTAAGACTATTGACTGATGCTAAATTTGGAGCCTCTGAAACAATCAGGCACGCTTGAGACTGATTGTTTCTCTCCCAGCTTGATGAGAACAGCTGCCTGCAACGGATCAATATATCAATGTGAAAAGTAAAATCCAATAGGAAATTGTTGCCCATTTGTGACTGTTCACAGCAACAGTATAGCAGCTCGGCTGAGTGTTCTGGTTGGCAGGCAGGCAGAGTCAGAGGGTGCTTTTGGTGGAACCAGATAAGAGTCGTTTGTTATCGGCCTCATAATGAGAAATCAAACAGATTCCGCTGCTTATGCCGATGCCTTCTCCTGAAATATATTGGCAGCGTTTAATAGTGTTCGCCAGCTGAAAAAAAAACCCTCGCAGCTTTTGTGGTTTCATTCGTCATCAGAGAAATACAGCTGCTCCAATCCGCTTATCAATGTGTGTCTTGGTAATGTTTCCATGGAAACTGTGTTTACTGCCCCAGAGTGCTCTAAAAATGCTTCCGAAGTGATAACGGTGCCAGACTGGTGAAAGCAGTGAAAAGATGTGACGGCCAGTGACATGATTGACATAGTTAAAGTCACAAGTGAAATGTAAAAGCATAAACCACCTCATATGTTATTTACATATACTGTTTGAACACATTCAGTTTATTTTTTCACCTCACTTTACATCCTGAAATGTCAAAATGTTTGGTGTTGCCCATTTTAGTCCTAGTGATTATTAAAAGCTTTGAGAAAAAGAAAAAAAACACATCTCCCTGTCTCTCTTCCCCTTGTTATCTCTGTTTGTGTGTGTGTGTGTGTGTGTGTGTGTGTGTGTGTGTGTGTGTGTGTGTGTGTGTGTGTGTGTGTGTGTGTGTGTGCGTGCGTGCGTGTGTGTCTCGTCTTTTCTTCCAACCACTCTCCATGCGTCGTGCTGTCGGCTCTGGAGAGGTGCTGCATATGTTAGCTGATGAGTACAATTTAGACAGAGAGACAAATTAGAAATCGAGGTTGACCTTGTGGCAAATTTATGCTCAGTGTGAAGTCCAAATATAGTTGAATTAAGAGGGCTAACCAATGTCATTACTTCTCTTTCTTCATCAAACAAAATGTTCTTTCTTTGTTGGCACATTACCTAAACCTGGAATGGAGATATTTCACACACATGTAAATGGTTTGTCTGATTCTACATCTGCGACAGTGCCCTCTTCACTTCGAATCACTGATTAGTCCCCATCAGTGTTTTCAGTTGAAGGACATGGTTGGAATATTCAAGGGAATTAGTTAGAGAAAGAAAATACAACAGAATTGTCATTACTTTTACATGGTATCTAATTCTCTACATTATTCTAGTAGTTTCTTTTCTCATACTGTGAATTCTATTATGTCTTTTTTGAACACGATTTCTCAGAGATGGAGGAGACAGTTACAGCACTGTTCCCATGGCAATTGGCTGGGAGGAAATAACTTTGCATTCGTCAAATTTAAAGTAGGATGTGGGGTTTCAACTGGGGTTTCAACAAAGCTCTGATATTCTTTGTCTAATCATTTCAATGTGATCAGTGCAGAGTGGTTGATTGAACACATATAAATCCGATTCTTCCTTTCTTGCAAATTAGTTGAAAAACATTGACATTTGACACTGTTGAATTGTGGTTGTGAATAAATGGAATTATGAAAAATGAAGTATTCATAAGTTCGGACCAGTAACTGGTCATAGAGGGAATTCAGACAACCTTTGAAGCTGAACTTTTTCCAAAGACACCAAGACGCTTTGCCGTGATACTGGGTTGAAGACACATACAATCATATGAAAAAGTTTGGGAACCCCTCTCAGCCGGCATTATAATTGACTCTGCTTTCACAAAAAAAAGATAAAAGTGGTATGTCTTTAATTTACCAGGAACAGCTAAGTACTGGGATGTTTTCCAAACAAAGATTTTTTGAAAAGCAGTATTTGGTTGTATGAAATAAAATAAAATGTGAAAAACTGGCTGTGCAAAAATATGGGTACCCTTATGGTTTTGTTGATTTTAATGCCTCTAACAGCATGTAAAACTGATGACTTTAAACACAAAGTTGGTTGGATTATGTTGTTAAGCCTTGAACCTCATAGAAATGTCTGTTTAATCATGAGAAAATGTATTTTAGGTGCCTAAATGCAAGTTGCACTTCTCTTTGGCTCTCTGCTGAAGTGAAACAGAATGGGATCATCAAAACTGCTCCCAAAAGATCTTAAAAACAAAGATTATTCATTATCATGGTTTAGGGGAAGGCTACAAGAAGCTTTCCCAAAGGTTTCAATTGTCAATTTCTACTGTAAGGAACGTTGTCAGGGAATGGAAGAACACAGGCACAGTTGCAGTTAAACCCAGGTCTAGCAGACCAAGAAAAGTACAAGAGCGGCATGTGCGGCGGATTGTGAGAATGGTTGCACACAACCCAAAGATCACCTCCAAAGACCTGCAAGAACATCTGGCTGCAGATTGTGTATCTGTACATGGTTCAACAAATCAGTGCAATTTGCACCAAAACATCTGTATGGCCAGGTGATGAGAAGGAAGCCCTTTCTTCGTCCACGCCACAGATACAGTTGCATGGAGTATGCAAAAGCTCATTTCATGACAAGCCAGCTTCATATTGGAAGAAAATGCTTTGGACTGATGAGACAAAAATTAAGTTATTTGGTCTTTATAAAAAGCAGATGTTTTGGTGCAAATTGCGCTGAATTGTTGAATGATGTACAGATACACAATCTGCAGCCAGATGTTCTTGCAGGTCTTTGGAAGTGATCTGTGGGTTGTGTGCAACCATTCTCACAATCCTCCACCTACGCCGCTCCTGTTTTTTTCTTGGTCTGCTAGACCTGGGTTTAACTGCCACTGTGCCTGTGTCCTTCCATTTCCTGACAACGTTCCCTACAGTCGAAATTGACAATTGAAACCTTTGGGAAAGCTTCTTGTAGCCTTCCCCTAAACCATGACAATGAACAATCTTTGTTTTTCAGATCTTTTGGGAGATGTTTTGATGATCCCATTCTGTCTCACTTCAGCAGAGAGTCAAAGAGAAGTGCAACTTGCATTTAGGCACCTAAAATACATTTTCTCATGATTAAACAGACATTTCTATGAGGTTCAAGGCTTAACAACATAATCCAACCAACTTTGTGTTTAAAGTCATCAGTTTTACATGCTGTTACAGGCATTAAAATCAACAAAACCACAAGGGTACCCAAATTTTTGCACAGCCAGTTTTTCACATTTTATTTTATTTCATACAACCAAATACTGCTTTTCAAAAAATCTTTGTTTGGAAAACATCCCAGTACTTAGCTGTTCCTGGTAAATTAAAGACATACCACTTTTATCTTTTTTTTGTGAAAGCAGAGTCAATTATAATGCCGGCTGAGAGGGGTTCCCAAACTTTTTCATATGACTGTATACTGTAGACCTCGGTGCTGTCAGGAATCTTCTCTGACCGTTGCTTATCACTGACAGCTCCACATCCTGTCCACCACCCAACTAGAACCACAATACTAATACAAAAGTAAAGTAACCCTTTATTAATTGTTCATAATTTGAAACCCACTTCATTAATTCTTAATAAATAATGAATACTTTGATCAGATATAAACAGTTGTTTGGGATTTGAGATAATGATTTATTAGGCATTGATAAAGCCATTAGTATAAGGTGATTATGTTTTATTGCAAAAAAGATGGCAATCTATCAAAAGATTTTCGGTAATGGTAAGAGACACATGGTAATGTCAACCGCAAAATCTTCAGTGAGCTTTTCAAAATGACATCTTTGTGATGTGTATATGCAAACTTGAATCAGTCACGGAGCTGAAGGAGATGAAGATATACTGAAGTCACACCTTGATGATGCAATGCACATCTGACATACAGTAAATGTTTTTATATTACACATCCTGTGTAAAGTCAGTAACCAATGGGGTTTTATTGATTATTTTGGCACTCTTTCTCAATTAGCTTGCATTACAAGCTCACATGCAGCATTTCTATTAACCTATTTTTCATCTATGTGTATGTTTTATTGTTAGTTCTATGATTATTTTACCTTTACATTATTATAATTATCTTTGTTCAGCCTTTTGGTCCTATTGCAGTTTCTATTTTTATTGGAACTGAAAAAAGCGTATTCTGGTTTTGATTCTGATTTAAGATCAAAGCCAATCACATTCTAACAGCTGTTGCTCCATCCTTTACAGTTTGCTGCCGTTAAATGACTCAACTCAAGAAAAACAATGGACATGCCAAAAAACAAGTCAGATTCACGATATATCAATTCATAAAAGAGTTCTAGTTTTAAAAGAGAATTTCAAAATAAATACAATTGTGGTGCAACTGTGAAGGAACGTTTGGTACTTTTAGACAGTTGAAAGCAAGAGAATGCTGATGGTTGATGATGGAGGAGGAGAGTGTTTCTGTATGCTGCTGGCGATATTTTACTGATTTGCTTCAGGTTGATACATATAGCAGCTCAGTGCACAAGCTAAAAATGTCATTCTTAACCTGTGGGTGGTACTTAAATTTAACTGCACTTCTGGGACAGAAAACAAAACACAGACGGCCCTGTCTTGTTCTGTGCATCGCTCACTTCTAAAGAACTGCATTCTCTTTGGATGTGACAGCCAATCATCTTTCATGTGTTCTTTCTATTTGACAGGGTGCATGCTAATCACTTTGACCAAGCCATGTTTGTGCAAGCACATCATATATTCTACCGGTGAGCCCATAACTGTATATCTGCACATATGTCAACATATATGACAACAATCGTTATGTTCCCCCGTTTTTCTTCTGACAGACCTGGTGACAACCACGCTTTGCCTCATAGTAGTGTGTGGAATATCAACACACATTAATATGCAACACAAGACTCACTGCATATAAGAGATTAGTTTCCCCATACGTATCTTAAAAAAGCCACGGAATAAGCATTGTCACACTGCCAGTGTCCCTCCCGTGGGTAATTGGTCCCTTTAACATACATCTACGCTCCACTGAAAGGAAAACATGGATGTAAACCAGTTCAGCATTTGTAATTTGCGTTTAATCTTCAATCTATTCTTGCGTCACTTTGACAGCTGCACAACTCCAGCGACAACAGCGCCGCAAAATAGACAGAAAAAGTCTGCAAGCTGGAAATAGATAAATGGTTTAGCCAGTGTCAACGTGGAGCATGCATGCAGGCATCGGCCAGGGGGGAGGGGGGGGGGGGGGGGGTAAAAGTAGGTGTATGTGTGTGCTGTACGGGTGACTGCACACAAACTGGAACTCGGGGGAGACATCCTGACATGCAGATCCGAGTGGAAAACATGATGGATATTCGCAGTCGCTTGAAGAGTTATTGCTTAGAAAACTCAACAGGGGTCTCGGGCGTTCAATAAGATGTATACATCCTGTTAAAATGGGCCGTGGCTTTTTATTTGGCTGTTTTGGATGTGCCGAGACATGGTTGACTGTGGAGTGTGCGCGGGGGTCTAGACTGGGGATCAGTGGGGTTTTCAGTGCTCAGTGATGGAGAACGGCTCTGTGGCTTGTCAGGTTGCTCCTGCTGATGGAGGAAAGCTGTGATTGACAGATGGGTATTGGGGAAGGACCAGACTGGCTCTCTCTTCACTTGGCCCGGAGGGATCACTTGACCAAAGAAGCAACATCCTTGTGGGGCATTTAGACATGTGTGCATTCACCCGTGGTTCACATGACTCCTGTAGCTCCTATATATTACATCTAGAGAGCGGTATTTTTAAACATTCACCTATGTGCCTGGGCTGGGTGTGTGTAGTAATGTCTGTTTAATCTGAACGTGTTTATCATTCTCTTGCGTGCCACGTAAGGCCCTCAAAATAGCCCCGTTTTGTTGCGATAGAGAGATTATGATAAGTGTGTTGGGTTTTGTTGCACCAGAGAAAAAAAATCACAAATCCTTCCTTTTCTTCAAGAATCCACTCATTAAATCCTTTTTTCGCCTTATTTTTCTTCCTTCCGGCAGCGTTGTGTTTGTCTCATCAAAGTATAGCTCCCACCACCACCACTAGTCACTCCCTCCCCCCTAAAGCCCCGCTAGGCCCCCGGATCAGATCCATGAGTTGAATTATGGAGCCAAAAAGTCATTAAGTGGGATAAAGATACAAGGAATCGATGGGAGCAACAGATACTCTGCAGCTCACAATTGTCTCCAGTCCAGTGCACATGAGCATCAGGGTGGTAAAGCCTTTGCTTGTTGTTTCCAGGTGAGCTCTCCAGACAGTCCACAACTCTTCAGTGATTGGAGTGGGTGGTGGGGGTGTGTGTGTATGTGTGGATCAATGACAACAGCCCACAGTAGGCTGACTACATGGAGCATCCAGTTGCTTAAACCGTATCCTTCTTAAAGAAAGCACTTCCGTCTACAAATATAGATGCAAATTATATTACAGCCGGCTAAACCGATACGTATGTTATTTTGGGGTTGTAATGATATAACAGAGACATAACAAAAGAGGAAACCTATTGATTTCATTTTGAAGTTATAAACTGAGCTGCAAAATCCCTTTAGACAACACAATGAGCCAGATGATGTAAAGCCCCCTTAATTCCCCACAGAATAACAGGCAGTGGCGACCAATCTCGCTGTTGTGTGTGGGCTGCTTTAAAATAGCGCCTTCACCCATCTTGAGCCTGTGATTTTTAATGGCCATGTGGAAGCTGCTGGATAAATGAGAAAGACAGACAGTTCTAGTCAAAAAATTACTGTTCTGTTTTTATGCTCTCCTTTCGCAGAGAGAAAGAGAGAGAGAGAGAGAGAGATGTCTTCTCTCTCTCTCTTAATGACACACATATTTGACTTATCCTCCTTTAATTACGTGACCCACCTGGCCCAAAGTCATCACTCATGGAAACTAATGGCCAATTGAAGCTCTGGTTGGCTGTCATTGCACAGACAAGCCAAACGCAGCTGTCTCCACGATGAGAAATAAATGACTTGAGCCCAAAGACAATTTTTGGCCCCGACCAGTAAGAAAATGGATTCATTAAATCAACTTCACAGAATATCAGATTTTTATTTATTTTGTACCTTGGATCAGGCACTATGACACTAGAGTCATCCACATAAACCTGGATGCTGTGCTACTCATCATGACCCTTGAAAGGAGGTGTTGATTCAAACGTTTGTTTGTTCGTCGTTGTAAATAAACGAACAAAATGTGGACTTATACAGAACATTTGCCTGTTGGTAAATAATTCACACAAGGCATTCGGTATGCATGAACATGCCGCAGAACATGCCATACATGTTTTAAACAAGAGATTACACTTGTAATAAAGAAACACAGGAAGGGAACACACCCATTCTTCCTCAGGGGCTGAGAAATGCCCGAGATGATCTAGAAACTGGTCAGCAACAAAGTGTCAGACATAAGTGTAATAATATGGCCAAGAGCAGGTCATAGCGTTAAGCCTTGTGATGAGAGCAATCTCACAACATGACGCCTGTGTGTTCATTTGATGTGAATTAAATCCCTCTTTCTTTCCCCCCTATACTAAGTTCAGCTATTTGCTCCACAGCACATGCCTGTGAGTTCATGTTGAATGAGTCATTCATGTATAGTAGGCAGGCTACATATAGTCTCTTATAGCCAACTCACATCCTCACACTGCCAGGTTCCCGTGCTGCTTATTATCTATTTATTAGCATTTGTTTATGTTGAATTATTTTCTCCTTTTTTGTTTGCTAAACTGTGTGCTGTCCGTATACTAAACCTCTGTTCCTCTTCTCTCAGCCTATAGTACATATCCCCCTGCCGTCTCCGTCTGTGTCTCTGTCTGTCAGTCAGCTCTCTTCCGTCGTCTCGCTCTGGGAGGCCAACCTTTCAGCATTTCCAATGATGTGCCTCGGAAATCTGTTTCCAGGGCAACCGGGGTACCAACTACTCTCCCAGCGGTTTCTCGCTGGTGCGTCCTTTGTTTACACTTTTCATATCTCCGTGAGGATGTAGGTTGCTAAACACAAAAGGATGGGGGAAAACATTGCGTAGACATACAGACAGAGATGATGTCAGAGCATGCAATCAATTTTATGTTATAGGCCTGCATCCTTGAATAATTATAGCCTATTAGAGTAGCCTATACGTTTTTTTTTTTTTTTAGAAATGTAGGTTTCAAATCACATTTTCTCCAGAAGATAGATTTACATTAGACCCGCCACCACATTATCCATATCATTTATTGTACTTAATTAGCCTACACCACTGGAAAACATGAAACATCTCTATAACGCCATGATACTCGTGCGCAGCTGAGCGCGCTCCTGTGAGATAGACGCTGTAACATTTAAAACTGGCACCTTTCGTTATGTAACAGCCTCCGAAGACAATGTTTGACTATTTTTCTGAAGATTTTCTCCCTCGTTTATTGGATTTTTTGAAAATCGACTCACGTCCACCACTTTATAAGTCTTGCGCTTGCGCGTAACGGAACCTGGAGCTGTCCAAGTGCTGAAACGAAAAAAAAGGCGTTCCACTCCCATTCCTCAACACAGAACGGTCCTCCACCTGCGAGAGATTTCACTTCACGAGTAACGACACGGGCCAACGGGGTTTTCTTCCGAGAGCGCGCTTTTAGATCTGAGCCAATGTCAATGAAAAGGAGCTTCCAGCCGTTGCGTTTCGGAGTTTCACCTATGGGCGTCTGTCCACAGGACTGATGTTTCTTCACACCTCCGCCTCGAGAAATCCGTCTTCGGGAGTCAGAGTTTCATGAAACTAAACTATGATCTGTGGCTGCGTTGAGGAATGTCTCCTGTATGTTTGTGTGACACAAGAACAGCCAAACACCGACGAATTGGTCAGGAAGAAAGCGACACCCCAATTTGGATTATGTGTTTGACCAATGTAAACATATGGAAGAAATAAAAAAGTGAGCACATGGGAAAACCACCAGGAATGAATCGCTCCTTTTTCATCAAGGTTTTGGCAGCTTTATTTACATATTTCATGGAGACAAACAACTTCAGGTAGGCCAATTCATTTACCAAACGTTTATTTGATTTTTTTTCTCGGTTGCTGATTTGATGGGGATTGACTAAAGTTACACTGTTTTTTCAACAGTTTGAACTATACCTAATTTATAAAACAACAAAATTACTTTTGACACATTCATGCACGCAATGGCATTATTTGTAAGCTTTTATGCCATCAATATTCTTATGGTGGTTCCTTTAAAATTACATAATATTGTGATACTTGTATCTGGCATGATGTAACAGAAATACCGCTCTTTCTCATTAAAAAAAAGAAGGAGCTCACGATGTCGAAATCACACACGCTTGCACATCACCTCAAAATCGTCTCCCATAGCAGCTGCTAGCCGAGAGATAAGGTTTAAACTCCTGCTTTTCACAGGCTGATAGTCATTTTCTTCACTGATGTGTGTGTGTGTGTGTGTGCTTGTCTCTCTTCCAGAGTTGTGGATGCCAAGGAGCCCTCCTCCAACCTGTCTCCATCAGACTTTCTGGACTCTCTCATGGGTCGCACCTCGGGCTATGACGCGCGAATACGACCGAATTTTAAAGGTTGGTTTGTCATTGTCTTTATCTATGTGGTAATATTCGCACAACGCTTCACTCCACATCACTGTGTCTCTGCACCTTTAGCCCCACACCACATGAAAAGCACCTCTTCTTAACGTATGTTGTCCATGAAGTATTATTTTTTTGCCTTTTTTTTTTGGTTGCAAATTAGTCTCTAGAAACCTGTATGCATGGCATCTATTTTATATTTCATGTGAAACAATGTACAATGCATTTATCCCTGCTCAGTATCCATCCCCCACCCTGAACACTTACATTGTAGCTCTAAATACACAACACTGACATTATCGCTTGACTGTTATCTGATGCCAAGTTACTGTGCTGCTTGCTTGCTTGCCAGTCCTTTTGATAAGATCAGTCAATCACTTCAGTTGACAGTTACATGGTTGTCTTGGCTTGAGTGGAATCATCAACTAACCCCACATTGTGACATTGCACGCTTGCTTTCATTTGTTTCAAATGTTGACAGAATAAATCCGTATCTCCATCAAATGATAGTTTGCGGGGGGGATAAATAAAAAGGGGGGGGGGGCTTGGAAATATCACTGTGACAGATGCAGACTGGGATGCCACCATGACAGGACAAATGATGGATTGTAGCCCCCGTGGCAAGGCTGCAAGCTACTGGCTTTCTCTGTTGTTGTCGATGTGATGCTGAGGATAGACACAGCATCTGTCACTGGAACGGAGATGAGTGGAGCAGGGGTCGCCTCGCTGGGGCTCGGGCCCACTTCGGGCTGGGTCAGGGGGGGGGGGGATTGTTGGAGTTTTTTAGGGGTTTCCTAAGCAGACAAACAGACAGACAATGTAGCGAATGGATTGATCACTTGGGGTTCAGAGTCACACGGCACTGATCTTTCCTCCTCTCCATCTGGGAGGAAGTGGAAAAATGTTGACAAGATTGCTAAAATGGACTTAAGAGGGGATGAAGTGAGAGCAACTCTTTCTAGCTAATAATGAGAGGATGAGCACACATGGATTACAAGGCTTAATGTCGACATTCCAGTTCAATTTGAATTCTCTCTGCGTTCTAGGGCTGGTGAATCTGCCTGTCTTGTACACAAGCAAAGCATCGTATAGCAAGAAAACAAAGACTTTTGTATTAATGCACCATGATCTGATGATCTGGGTTGCGAACCTGCTTGTCATATACTTTGAAGACAGTGTTGAACTGTGTTTCTGAAGGCTGACCTAGATTTCCTTGCTGAGTTGGTTGTGAGGAGGTACTGCTTTATTTATTTTTTCTCCGCTTCTGCTGTTAAATGTTGCTACCTGACGACAAACCAAGGAAAATATTAATACCAAGTGCCATGCAGTATTGATGAAGAAAGCACAAGCAGCGGAAGGGCACTGGGAAGGGCTTACAACTTCACTTATCTGATCGAGAGAAAAAAAAAGATTTGCAGTGACTTCATTTGGTACAACCTGCCAACCGCCACAAACAGATTTCAGGCTAGGCCACTCTGTGGAGTAAAAATCACTACTCATTAGAGCACGCTGGGTACATTTTCCACACAGTGTTGGGTAGAAAATGCCCTGAATCAATACTACAACTTACAAATTACTAAAGAACTTCTACTGAAAAGTATTGTATTTATTTTGTATCATTGAATATTCCGTAGATTACTTTCTGAAATAAAAGAGTCATTGTTTGCTACAGAAAATGTCCAGAGCTTGTTAAAACATGTCAATCAGAATTTCCAAAAGCACAATGTGACAAATTCAAATAGCTTGTTTTTACCAACCAAAGGTGCAAACCCCAAATATGTTTGGTTTTAAAAAATACGAATTATATTTCTACACATTTTAAAGGCTGGAAAGAGTGATTTTAGAGGCACTTTTGTCTTAAAGAGTTACCGCAACGATGAATCGATGATCAAAATAGCTCCCCTGATCATTCAGCTGAACGTCAAAGCTCTAACTAACACTGTGTGTGTGTGCAAGTGCATGTGTCTGTGTGTGCATGCATCCTCTGCTGAACCTATAGAGACGGAATGTCAGGGGGAAAATGCGTCTGCAGTATTTCCACCACAGAAGATCACCGTTACGGGAGATTATAACAAGCTGACACAGTTTGATGTCATCCTCGATCTTTATATTGTGCTTGAATGAAGTTGCATTTTAGCAGCATTCAGCAAATTCTTTGAAAGTCAGTCTTTAGCAAAGCCAATCATGGTTAGTGTGATCTTCTTTTGTGTCCAACTAACCAGACAAAGCATGCAACATGTCACCACCCACTCCGAAAAATAGTTAAAAACAATAAAAAATAGTGCTTGTTTGCATTAATGCATGTTGACGTACACGGTGAAACAGCAGCATCGGAACCAAAAGAACCAAATTTCCCTTATCAAAAACATCTTCTCCGCCCCATGCCCAGTGGTCCTTGACGATATGGTTTAAGGCTTTTTTCCTGTCATGTCATTGTCATCCCATTTTCACAGGTTCCCCCGTAAACGTATCATGCAATATTTTTATCAACAGTTTCGGCTCTGTCACAGAAACAACCATGGTGAGTTGCTCTGGCGTTTTTTTCTACTTTTGGCTGATTTGGACAATGTGTCAATGTGTTATCTATCCCTCAACCTGCAGGTCCACCAGTTAATGTTACCTGCAACATATTTATCAACAGCTTTGGTTCTATAGCAGAAACTACAATGGTGAGTTGAATGTTGTCCTCGGATTATGTTCTAAAGCCCTTTGCTCAGGAGTTAAGACTGAACTCATTCCTGTTTTGCACTAACCCTAAACATTTACCATTGCTGTTTCTACCTTTTTTTTCACTTAAGACTTTGTTTTTGCCACTGAGGAGTCTATTGGCGGGTCCACAAGGCTTACACACACACATTATAAATAAGATTTGTCCTTCGGCTATCCCACTAAATATTGTTTTTTTGCCCCTTATACACGTGTATGACCAGATTTTAATAATTCACGCCACGGATCCCCATCAGTAAGTCACTTTAAGTGCAGCCAGTAACAGTGTGGGGGGGGGGGGCTGGGGCTTCCGAAACAAGCTGATCCACAATATGGGATGTGTGAAGGCATCCAAGTGCCTGAGGGATAAATATACAAGACCTGCGAGGCTGCATTCAAACTCATCATGATCAAAGGATTCATAATGAGTGATAATAACTACTTAGATTAGGAATGAAGGATGTTAATTTGCCAGGAGCTGGAGCTGGTAAGATTGCCAGGGAATTACACAGCTTTAGACACGCGCACACCCAAATGTTTGGAACCGCCAATATGCTGATGAAATGTCAAGCCACATAAGGGTCTATCATCATCATGACATCTCAATTACTCTATGCAATCGGGCACTCAGTTTACTACTAACTGCACTAACAGAGTTTTCTTCATCACATTTAAGAATATACTTAATACATCTTATAAATCATCATTGGCTTCTTTAAATTACATAAATGTGATCAGAAATCAAAGTTATTATAAGGTCAATGTTTTGCAAATGCAACAATATCATCAAGTGAATCTGAAACCAACTTTTAACTTTCCAATCCAATCCAATCCAATCCAACTTTAACAGTATGCGTGCTGGAATATATGGATTTTGCCAAATGTGCCTTGAAATTCCTTTTTTTGCTCATCATCCATTTTATTATTTATCATATTTTGATAGAAATTAATATACAGAATGGTCACTTTAAGAGCATTATTGTATCCAGTATGTAATTATGTATTGTATTGTACAATTATATATGCATTAATGTTTTAACTGCATTTTAATGTTAAAGTGAATCAAAGTTAACTACACTGTTGTGTGTAGATAATCTTTACGGCAAACAACAAGTATGGTATCGAGTGATAGCATTCAGTTACTTTTAAAACACAAGATAATACATGTAAACAAATGTATTTTTACTTGTTACAGTAGATGCATGCTTGTTAACTTATTAATTTTTATCTATTAGATATGAATTTTTGTGCATCAGAATAATTACAAAGGACAGACGGTTACCAATACAAATTTCCTATTGACCCCATTTAACGGAGGATATATAGATATATAGATAGATATAATAGTCGAACTAGTGTTGATGACAGCCGGCATGCTTTCTCATAAGCCCAATCATTGCACAACAAAATATGCAAAGCCGCTTGTCATCTCTGCAGGATTACAGAGTGAACATCTTCCTGCGGCAGAAGTGGAATGACCCTCGGCTGGCGTATAGTAAATACCCAGATTCCTCCCTGGACCTGGACCCATCCATGTTGGACTCCATATGGAAGCCCGACCTGTTCTTTGCCAACGAGAAAGGAGCCAACTTCCATGACGTCACCACAGACAACAAGCTGCTGCGGGTCTTCAAGGACGGGACTGTCCTTTACAGTATTAGGTGAAGCTGCTGAGCATGTTGTGGTTCAAACGACTCAAGCTTAGATAGAGATACAGATAGAGGCTTAGTTGTGTTTCGGGATTGGTTGATCGACACACATTTAATCCACAAATGATTATCGATCAATTGGAAAAGATTTAAAAAAAAGGAATAACGCTTTTATATGTTGCAGTTGTCTTTGTCTTCTAAAATACTAAACTGAAAACATTTGGGCTTTGGAATCTTAGTCTTCTTAATCTTCATGAGATATCACCATGGGCTCTAGGAGATGTGATTGTCATTTTCCACTGCCGGTAGTCCAAAGCGATTAAAAGAGAAAATAATAGAAAATAATAAAAATGATGTGTTAGTTGCAGTCCTTGTTTAAACTATTTGCCATGGCTGGCCTGTAGCTGAGGTAGGACTTTGTGCTGAGTGAAAATCGATGCTTTAGAGAAGCAAAATCCCTGATGTATATATCACCCCAGGACAAGTTCACTTATTGCTTTCCTTACATTTCCTCTCAAACATCAAAGACTGTCAATCTAAAAGATACAGTCTGACGCTCCTTTGAAATGGCATAATTCAATGAACTACAGTACGTCCCCATGTGCAATGTAGATTTTTGATAAAAGGAACACTGATTGCAAGAGGGCAAGATAGTCTCAGGGGCATTGTTGAGAATCCAAAGCTAAGATAAAAATGAGAATCCTTTTCATGTCGGCTTCTCCGCAGGCACAATTTCTCACTCCACAAGAGCATTGTGGAAGAAAACCCTGAAACGTGCAGGATGGATGACATTTTAAAAGGTGTATATCGACATCAGAATTTGAGCAAAACTCAGTACAAGATATGAATGTACAGTACGTTCATTTCATTTCCATACAACTTCAATCTCACACAGTGTCCAATTTTCTCTGCAACGGTGAGACCAATTTTGAGTCCATTTAGGGAGCGGCTCAAGACTGAGGGGTGCTCAGGTGTGAAGGGGCAGAGTGGGTCAGGAAAAAAGGCCGGAGAGAGAGAGAGAGAGAGAGAGAGAGAGAGAGAGAGAGAGAGAGAAGACAGTGAATCACAGAGGCAATAAGTTGAAGTAATGAAAGTGTGATAGGAACCTGCTGAAGGGAATCTTACATGATATGTCAGCAGGCCATCAGATAGGAGAAGGGGTTCACACAATACAGAGTCTATATCCAGAAAATATAACTATATTCCTCTTAAAATCAAATATCATACAGTATATTCAATGGTGTAGTCCATTCCCTATGTCTTCTTACTGTAGCACCCTGTCTCACATCGTAGGTTGACTCTCATCCTCTCCTGCCCGATGGATCTGAAGAACTTCCCGATGGATACCCAGACTTGTACCATGCAACTGGAAAGTTGTAAGCACTGACTTTTTTTTGCCTCAGACAGTCATTCAAGTGAGTATCCGCCTAATATTTAAATGTATCCAACCATCCATTGCTCTGTGTCGATAGTTGGCTACACCATGAACGACTTGGTCTTCGAGTGGCTGGAGAACGGTGCTGTGCAGGTGATCGAGGGGCTCACACTGCCTCAGTTCATCATGAGGGAAGAGAAGGAGCTGGGCTACTGTACCAAACACTACAACACTGGTCAGAAGACACTCATATAAATATTCACTTATTTACAGTTTCAAACGCCGCTGACCTAGTTTTTCATGTTTCGGCAGCTCAATCAAAATGTGTGTCTTCTTGCTGTTCGAACAGGTAAATTCACCTGTATAGAAGTTAATTTCCGTCTGGAGCGACAGATGGGATACTACCTGATCCAGATGTACATTCCTTCCCTCCTCATTGTCATCCTCTCGTGGGTGTCTTTTTGGATCAATATGGACGCTGCTCCTGCCAGAGTGGCACTGGGCATCACCACTGTGCTTACTATGACCACCCAAAGCTCTGGCTCCAGAGCGTCTCTTCCAAAGGTAGACCTATTAGTTTCGTTTTGGAAATGGAAAATTGGCACGCTGCAAATGTTTAAAATCAAGTTTGGCTACTCAAGTGTTGGGATTTGAATGAACTATGCCGTATGCATGATGGTGTAATGTTGTCACAGGTTGATGTCTAATGGTAGCAAGTATCGAATTCAATTCTGTGATAGAAAAAAGATAATGGGTATGCAATTTTGCTGAGACAAAGGTTACTTTGGTTTTGTTTGAATTTAAGAGCACATTTTATTTTAAGATGGCCTCTGATACATCCCCACTAGACACATTGTGTTTACCTTTTAAGTCTTAAGTTTGTTTTATAAAAATAAAAGAATATAAACGTGATTAAAATAAGAGTGTAGAACCCAATATCCCAATAGGACAGGCCTCTAGAATTGGTTAATTACATGAAATGATTAGCAGTTACATTTATGAAGAAAACCTATTATGTGAAAGCCACCACATTTTTTTCCAGAGATTTCAGAGATGCCTAAACCATAAATGGGAAGCTTCTGTTAGCATCTGTGAGCATCTTTGTCACAGCAAAGAAAATGTTGTCATTATAAGGCATATATATATACGACAACAGTGGCAGTCTGTTGTAGCTTGCTTTCAATCAGGGTGAATTATAATGCAGATATTGTGAAGGGTACTACAGGCAGCGAGAGTCAGATCTTGATGATCAATCACTCTCTGCACATCAGTCTGCACATCAGAGATTCTCACATAAAAGACACGTTTGCTGATAAATATTTAAAGCGACGCCTTTGTGAGCCTTGATTTATAGAAAAAACTATAACTCGCCAAACCTTAAGTGCCCTGGAAAAGCTGAGTTGTTTTCTCCACATGCTAATCAGCTGTCATGATTGTTATGTGGTCACACTGATGAGCAGCAAAGGCTTTCCCCTACACCCTATCGCTTTCTCAAAACCAGTGCTAAGGGTACAAACTATTAATCCTACGTTTTTTTGTGTTCTTCACGCAGCAATTGTGTATGGCTATTCACTTGCTGACATTACTGGCAGCTCTGATACACTTGTTAGCAAACACTAGCTATAATTACAGTAATTTAGAATTCCCAGTTAGTTGACATAATGAGGAAGATAAAGAGGGAGAGAAAAATGTAACTTCAGATAGGAAGATATAAGAGATAGGAGATCTAGGATTCAAAATGAAAAAAGGAAAGTTAATACCAATATTTTAAGTCAAAGCACAAATTCACACTGGATTTGAATTGATGGCTGGTGCTGTCACCTTGGAGGATCTAACAAAGGACATCTGTTTTCTCTCCTAGGTCTCCTACGTCAAAGCCATTGATATCTGGATGGCTGTGTGTTTGCTCTTCGTATTTTCTGCATTGCTAGAATATGCTGGGGTTAATTTTGTCTCCAGGCAACAGAAAGAGTTCCTTCGCCTGAGGCGAAGACAAAGGAGAACTCAAAAGGTAGGCTTTCAAAGTCTTCGCTGTTTGGTTATCAAACTTTTTGGCCACACTAGCAAACTAAGGATGGCAATGTTGAGATGTCGTCTGCACCACTGTGATCCAGACTAAAATATATCTGTAGCTCTGTAGATTTTGTACAGCGATGCATGGTACCCAGAGGATGAATCCTAATTACTTTGGGGGTCATCTGACTTTTCCTCCAGTATCTTCAAAAGGTTGAAGTTTTAAATCATGCAGTAAACGGTCTCTTCTAATTCTGTTTTATAGCTCACTTTACACTCTGTACAGCACACAACATCCTCTAGACCAGGGGTCTCCAACCAGTAGCTCGCAAGCTACCAGTAGCTCGCGGGCAGGTTTCAAGCAGCTCGCCTGATAGGTTGACCAACTATTGAAAAAAATAAAAAATAAAAAAATCGTTTTTTTAAGTTTAAAATCCAACAACGGTAACAACAGCCCAACATCCAAAAAGTTGAATTTGCTCTTTGATGTGCATACAAATGTTAAGTGTGTAGGTCTGTAGAAGTTTTCTTTAATTGTATTTTGTGCTGTCTGCATGTTTGTACAACATTTGTACATGGACATAGCAAACAAAATTCCACAACTGTAAGGTCAGTTGTCTGTTGTATTCATTAAAAAAATGGTCTATTTCTTTAATGCGTATTGGCATCTTTGAGCCAAATATCCCCTCCGGTACACCTGGGCAGGGACCACCTTGACTGAGAAATGTCCTGGGGGGAACAATGATTTGCATCACAATTAGAAGTGTAGTATAGACATTGATGTCAATTTTCAGTGATGTAAATGTGGCCCAAAAGAAGTGTAAAGTAGTGATGTTTTCGTGGACCTTTGATGAGAAATAATTTTTGATAAGCATTATGTAATTTCACACGTCTACAAACAGAAAGCTTAATTCAGTTGATGTGTGCAATGTAAATAAATATAAGCGATTTGATGCAAGTAGCTCTTGGCCACAATAATTTTTTCAAAGTAGCTCTCAGTTGAAAAAAGGTTGGAGACCCCTGCTCTAGACTGTTGATTCAAATTAAGAAAAATATTATACGAGAGGAAAGAAGAGCAACGTTGGAGGGATACCTCTTCCAGGATTGACCAACCATAAATGTTGTATATACAGAATAGACCAAATTAATGGTTGTACAATTACTATGAATGATTAATTGTAATATGTTTGGGGATCAGGGCCGGTTGTAGCCAGGGGCCAGGGTGGGCCGTGCCCCCCCAAATGTGGGCTGTGCCCCCCCTATCAACATTTTTTTTTTTTTTTTTAGGTGGACGTCCAGACCCACTAGGTCCGAGGCATAAGCGAAATGAGCGGTTGCTTAGGGTCCCCACTGCCAGGCCCCCCTCCCCGCCCAATTTTTTTTTTTGTTTTTTTTTTGTTTGATACCAACATCATATTATGTAAATGTAAATTATCATACAATAAAAGGAATACAATGGTTTGGTAGATTAATAGCTTAATGATTGAATCAGTTCATCTGGGAGGTAATCCGAGGTTAACTGATCACGTCACGTTCAAGTCCATGGCATGCACAGTGTGTATTGAGTTTATTTAAAAATATTTGAAAATGGGGCTGCCCTCAGTTGCCCATGCACTGTGTATAGTCTATAGCCTATTTGAGCCTCGTCTGTGGAAAAAATTATAACTGGACAACAGAGTTCTTCTGCTTCGTTCCTCTCACTGCATTAAATGAATTCATTATATTACAGAAAAATGTGTCCCGTAAAAGAAAAAGAGCACCAAGCCCATCCCAGAGGACCCTGCATAATATTTTATTTCTAATTTATATTTCTATGGAAAATCCATGTGTCTTTCTTCAATAGCTTCTAATTCATCCGACCCAGTGTCTCCAAATTATTTGTTCACACAAAATTCCTCAGATTTAGCCTCTTAATTTTCCTCTCAAAGTGCACCAAATTCATGCATTTCACTTTAAAAAGGTAAAAAAAAATCTCCCGGGGGGGCATACCCCCGGACCCCCCTAGCAGGGTTGTGACCTCGGCTGGCTACTATTTTCACCTAGCTGGACATCGCAATAGTGGACTTTTTATCTATATAGTGTGTAGTATATAGCTCTGGACTACCACAATCCAGGTTGCCCAGTCCCAAAGCTTCCTCTTCTATCAGCTCAGGCTGCCTACAGTTAATACTAAAATAATAATAATAAAAAAAGATACATTATGTTGAATATAATGTATATTATTATATGTTATTCATAAACATTTTCGAAAAAAAATATCCAAGAATCAAATCTCCCACACAACAACACTCAAAGTTTGTTTGCATATTGTGTTCTACACAATTCACAGTAAATGCGCCAAAAAGAAGACGCAGAGATCTTACATCGGCAAAACATTTCTGCTCGCGCGCTCTGCGCGCGCTCGCATCTTCGGTCTCCCTGCCCAGTGTGCCCACCCAAAATTTCTGCAGGCCCACCCAAGTCTGACTTTCTAGAACCGGGCCTGTTGGGGATTCTCATCTAAGACCATCTTCAACCAGTTTGGTTTATGACCCAAATACCTGCAAAACAAATTACATTCCCATCAACCTCCGCTGTACTTTCAGTTTACTGCTACTTAGCAAATGTTAGCACGCTAACACGTTTGACTAAGATTGTGAGAAATGGTGTCAATTATATCTGCTAAAAGTTGCTGTGTTAGCGTTTAGTTCAAAGCGCTGCTGAAGCCAACTTAAGCCTCACAGAGCTGCTACCATGGCTTTAGAATGTTGTTGGGATATTGAAGTAGTGTGACATTATCGATATTTGCCTGAATTAAGATTCATCTGCTATGCAGTTTTTCTCAATGGGTTGTCACTTTAAAAGCATCAGGCTGTTTTGAGGAATTAAAAGTCTTTGCCATATCTCATGAGTAATTCACGTGGCCATTAACAAGTATAGCGTAAAAATTCAGCTGCGGTCATTTAAATAGACCCATGTGTCCACATGTGCTTATTTCTTTTCAGGACGATGATATGCGTGATGGCCGCTTAAATTTTGCTGGCTACAATATGAGTCAGTGTGTGCCAACGAAGGACGGTTCAGCTGTTAAGAACGCTGCTCCAGCTCTGAACCCCCAGCCAACCCCTAAGGACATAGAAACCATAAAGAAGAAGTTTGTGGACCGAGCAAAGAGGATAGACACTATCTCCAGGGCCGCCTTTCCTCTGGCTTTCCTAATGTTCAACGTCTTCTACTGGATCACCTACAAGATCATCAGGCATGAAAGTAAATAGACTCTGAGCTCGACGAAACAACGTGTGTTTTTCATTTCTCAGATTGGGAAATGCGTGTATAGCACAGCGAGATGAGGTTTGGAGACTGTGCATTGAAAGGCACCATGGTGATGACAATGGCGGTGTTCCCTTCAGGGATAATGTATCATGTTCATGCATCATACAGAAATGCTCTAGATCTGATAAAGGGAACAGCTCCTGGCACACTTATAATTTGTTGCTTTTGTTGTTGTACTGCTGCATAATATTTCCAACAACTTCAGAAAAAAAGAAGATTTTAGATGAAGGCTTAGTAACATTGCTGGAGGAGAAGGACCAAATTATTTTCGAATCAATTCTGCCTTGGCGTCTGGACAACCGAGAAACAAAGAAACATTCCATGAATTCGTAACCGTATGGTAGCTTAGTCAGAACCTCAAGGACATGTTGTGCTTGCAAACAGGATATTTCTTACAAAGTACATTTAGTACAGTTTTATATTGTACCATAGTCATGGCACTTCCTCTCTGTCTGAAGAAAATAAATCGTCAAACTTCTAAAATATACATGCAGAGAGCACATACAGGTGCATCCTTCTGACATCAGGCACACGTTTCAGGCATGAGCAGGTGAACAATTTGGGAATTGTATACTGCATTTTTATCAAATACCTGAGGCCTTAGATATCAAGGACATTTGGTGAGATGGACTTCTGTGCTTCTCTTTTTTTCCACCTTTTTATCTCCTATTGCTTAGTAATCTGTCAGAGAGAAAAACGCAGTATGAGCTTTTCTATGTGTGGCCAGACATCCAAAGGTCATTCTCGTTGTTTCCTTATTCTTCTAAATGTATTATAAATCACATTCATGGACAACTGATGTCACTTAAAGTCAATGTAAGTTTATTCAGATGTTATAAAAAGTCACAAATGTTCCCTGTCATATAAAATAAAAATTAACTGTGATATATCACAGGCTAGGTTCATAAAAGTATAGCGGCCAATTGCAGGCAAGTGTATAGGTAAGCCTACAAACTGTGAACATGCACTGCATTACTCAATATTGTCATGTCATGCATTCATTTATATTCCCGGTAGAATACTCCAGGTATATTATTAGATATATGGTTTTAGAGTTTGAGACTATGTTTTTTGTAGTTTTAGTCTAATGATATATTTATTGTAATGGAAGAAAGGTTATGTTTATAAAAAAAGAAAATTGCTTTATGTGTACTTCTTCCACCTCCGCCGTGGACTGGTTTCCCTTCACTTGACGTGTGTGTTGCTGGATGGTGACATACGTATGTTTGTCAATGGATTCAACAGTGATGGACGGATCTGCATTCATGGTACAGAGCAGCTAATGGTCCTTGCACTCCTGATATACTGTGGTAAAGAACTCCTTTCTTGAATGCTATTCCTGAAGATGGTTATTTACTGGTCTGTACATCAATAAAATTGACTGTGCACTATATATTTACTTTACTTCCACTTTCTCCTGTTGTGTATTCACATAGTAAGACTCAGCTTTCTTTTATACTTCCACACACTCTGTAGTGCTTGCTTGGCCAGGAGATGGATACCTTTCAAGAAAAAACAACTACAACAAAAAAAGGCACAAACACACGAAAAAGCTTTTTGCGCCCGGTTGCGGATCCGATCAAAGAAAACAACAAAACCGGTCTCTTCTCTCCTCAGCGAGACAGCACACAAGTCAGGGTGATGACACGCGCCATGGATCGGTGGGTGGCCTGGGGTGACACAGATATGATCTGACAGTGGGTTTCCATTAATGCATGATAATGGACTTCACACTGTAGCATAGAGATCCCATCAGTTTGGGCTTATACCAGCCAGTTCAATGGAAAATACTGGTGTGGTGTTCACAGGCAAGAGGACAATTGCAATACACAGGCTACAATAAACATGCTTCTAAAGCCTACTCCACCTGTTGTTGCTGATGGGAGCTCAGACAAACGTTATGGATAACCCACATACATCATCCCTAAAGAGACAGGATGTAAAGCTAGATATCCTGTAGTTACATAGTCCTACTATAAATGATGTATTTTACCAAACTGAAGTCAATGCCTGAACCCATCAATCTTATATTTGTCTTTAAGATGAACACGTGGTCTTTTGAGCAGGCTTGATGAATTAGCCAACTACAGTATCTTTTTAATGCCCAACACACAGGGATTATAAACTAATCAATAATACTAATCCTCACATGGAAATACCATCCTTTTCACAGACACAGTCGTACATCACACAGTACATTATTACCGCTCTCTGAATATGCAAAGGATACAGCGGCCTTTATGCAATCAAGTTCAGTATGACGGCTTATGGGGGGAAAATTATTTGCAGCTTATAATTGTGTTTAAGAGGGAAACAACTTTCCATCATACATTAAGGTTTAGGGAGGCTGCCGTGTGAAGTCTGAGGGAGGCTTGAGAGGAGCGTTGCCATAGCAACTGCACAGCAAATCGAGAGGACCAGTGTGAGAGAAAAGCGGGAAATTAATGATGTTAAGACCGCTGGTGCATAATTTTGCCATAAGTGTCTCTTATGCCTGAACATGAACAGTACACTATATTAAATTAATTTCTAGTGTAGGAAAGTTGGAATGAAACCGGCAGCAAATTCTGCTGTTTTCCGCTCCTTCCATTATAGCTCAAGGTAACTTTGCTTATAAATCACAGAGAAACTAGTGTCTATGTTTGCTTCATGCTAAAGAAAACTGACTTCAGAGACTAATATAAAATGTAGCAGCATCTGAAAAACCACAACTTCCAATCAACTGAACCATCTCCATTAAAACTCTATCTGTTGGAAGGCCTTGTGTTTGAAAGAAACAGCCTGCATATTCATAGTTCACAATACAAATTAGTAGCCCGTCAAAGTAAGTATTATTTATCTTATCAGTACTGTTAAATAGTATAGTATTATGCCCAAAAGGCCCTCTTAGAAATATGTCACAATGTGATAAGCAATAGGCGCAACCTCAACAAACATTTGTTTTTTTTCTATATAGGGGTGGGATGGGGAGATACAAGGTGTTATCATGAATGCCAAATATAACACCAATATGTTTGTAGCAATGTAGAAGACATTATGAACAGTGTTGAACATAGTGCTCTTGAAGGCATCCTGAAAATGGCCCAGTCCCCTAATCAAGGCCCTTATATGAAGCAGGTGTGTTGTGCCTCAGTATGGCTTTGTCTCTGCTGTGGTTGGTGTGGAGTGTGCCCCCCCCCCCCCCCCCCTGTGACAGAGTGAATTTAATTTAATTCATTTTAGATATTGTGACTTTTAGATTTTCTATATAAATGATTTTTAGCTATTTTGTAATAAAGAATATTTTCTCTTTAGTTATCTTGTTTACTCATTTTTACACACTAATCCCTTTTTATCCTTCGTAGTTCCAGTTCCTGCACATCTTGATTCTTTTCCATCTAAATAAAGATTTGGTTTATTTTGAATTCCCATCTCTGTCTGTCAGTTAAACGAATCTGCTTGCCTTATCAGCATTGTTAATGTTATTCAACACAAAAGTTACATCATTAATTATTCTTTATTTCCAGGGGTGTAATTCCCCTGGTGGCGTTGTCGGTACTCCCTCCCCCCTATTATTTTCCCCTTCATCGCCTCACTCGCTACATGTTGATCCTGGCGATATTACTTTATCTGGATAACTGTAATAAGATAATTGAGTATTGTCACGACTCGAGTGACTTGAAAAAGCTGTCTGGTTAGCTACTGTAATGTATAGTCCTTTTATTGATATATTTTTAATTGCCTCAAAGCAGCATCTTTACAGTAATTACTAAATCCTAAACCTGTCACGATTGGCAGAAGGCGTTCCCACTGTACTCAAAAAAGAAGTGATTTTTGTTGTTTTTGTCATTCTGATCTTTAAAAGATGTGTTCTATCTATGATGCAATACACATATTTGTGATTCCATTTCAAGTGTCTTAAGAATGTCTAATAATATTGTGAATTATTATTTTGGCCACGATAATATGACATTTTCATATGTTCCAATGCCTTATTTGATACCTCCAGTTATATATAGTGAAGTATTTGAAAAGCAATTAGGCTTTAATTATGTGAAAATTAAACTGAAATGTTGCTAATGTTAAGTAATGAAGATTTTCTTTTTGAGCTTTTACCTCACATGGGAGTACAGACTCATGTACAGTAGGTGTGTGTGTGTGGTGTATGGACCTATTATAAAAGGTGTGTGGGCTGTGCACCATGGATTGCATTACAACTGTCGATCCAATCAATGGACACCCCCTTTCTTTGGTTGACCCACTGAGTTCCACAGTCCAGAGGAGAGGACACCCTCTGACCTACTAGAACACAGCTTGGCTGCACCATTCATCAATAGACTTCTTCAGATAATATTATTGAAGGGACAATATGTGATTGATTCCGATTAGTTGATTAGTGTGCACGGTTAGTAACACAGGTCTCTCAGTACCTCTGCAGTAAGTAACGGATAAACTATTATTGTATCCCACAACCCTTTATCCATTCAGGAGAGAGAACACTACTAAGAGGGCTTTACCGGCAACATTAGGGAAGCAGGTAAAAATCATTCTCAATGTCTGTTTTCATCTTGTTTTATCAGTGATTCTTGAGAAGTGGGACAAAACAGGGTGCAATGTTGCAAAAAAATACAAACTGTTTAGGCAAATTAAATTACATACTGTATGTATCCAACATATAGTTGTGTTCAAAATAATAGCAGTGTGTTTAAAAAAGTGAGGCAAGATCAAAATCCTTATCATAGCTATTATTTCCAAACACGCAAATGCATTGGGGACATTGCACTTTCTATTCCAAATCCAAATATGAAGAAACTTGTCAAATGTTTCTTCATCTTTACAGAAAGTGAAGAAAAAGGAATATTAGACTGTTCAAAAAAATAGCAATGTCTGCATTTTTCTTCACAACTCAAACATTTACTGTATTAACTGAAAAATGCATGAAGATTTAGCTTTCCTATGAATCACTGAACTAATATTTAGTTGTATAAACCGGGTCGTTGACTTGTTGGAACACCCATTTCAAGGGCATTTCCTCTTCAGCATAACGCAATATGACCTCTTCAAGTTTTAAAATGTAACCAAACTGATCCATGATCCATGGTATGTGATAAATAGACCCGACACTGTCTTCAAAGTGTAATGTGGCTTGAATAGGGGCCGCAGACAGTTTGTCAGACGACCCCCAAACACTGAATTCAAGCCACGGTACACTTTGAAGACAGTGCAGCATGGTGGCACAGACATCATGTTATGGAGATGTTTCTCATACTATGGTGTCGGGTCTATTTATTGCATATCATGGATCAGTTTGGTTACATTAGAATACTTAAGAGGTCATGTTGCCTTATGCTGAAGAGGAAATGCCCTTGAAATGGGTGTTCCAACGACCCCAAACACACCAGTAAGCGAACAAGATCTTGGTTCCAGACCATCAAGATTAACGTTATGGAGTGGCCAGCCCAATCCCTGGACCTTAATCCAATAGAAAACCTATGTGGTGACATCAAAAATGCTGTTTTTGAGACAAAACCAAGAAATGTAGAGGAATTGTGGAATGTAGTCCAATCGTCCTGGGCTGAAACACCTGTTCACAGGTGCCATAAGTTGGTCGGCTCCCTGCAACACAGATGCTCAGAAACAAAGGTTATACAACTAAATATTAGTTCAGTGATTCATAGGAAAGCTAAATCTTCATGCATTTTTCAGTTGATACAGTAAATGTTTGAGTTGTAAAGAAAAATGCAGACTGCTATTTTTTTGAACAGTCTAATATTCCTTTTTCTTCACTTTCTGTAAAGATGTGAAGAAACATTTGACAAATGTTTCTTCATATTTGGAGTTGGAATATAATGTGCAATGTCCCCAATGCATTTGCGTGTATGGAAATACAAGCTATTATTAGGATTTTGATCTTTACTCAATTGTTTAAACACACTGCTATTATTTTGAACACAACTGTATAAACTACTGAGCTAAGCTAACCTCCCAGCTTTTGTCCTATCAAAATGGGCTTTTTACCTTGCCATTCCTTATTTTGTGTCTTCATAGTGACAGCTGCCCCTTATTTTGCCTGATTTTATTAAATTTTAATGGATTGTCTGACGGTGGTGACAAAGTGTCCCACCACTTAGAAACCTAAAAAACATGGATGTGTTGTAGAACAACAGTTTTTATTGTCATGAGAGATTATTCAGTGTTGCTTTTGATGAAAAAAGCTCTTATTAATCATTAAAGTAAATTTTTATTAGGTTTTATTGCATATGAATGATTGAACCCTTCTCTGTGGACACACTGTTTTGGAGGTTGTGAGATGGTAACAAGTGTCATACATTTTACATAATAATGATAAAATTACATTCTAGGGGATAATTGTGCTCCTGACATTCTATCCTTAATCCCTAATAACATCTACAATTTTAAATATTTTTACTTTTAAACATAACAGCAGTTAATATTGGAAGACGGTCTTTTGTCCCGCTTCTCAAGGATCACTGTTATGATACTAACTGATCTGAGATGACTTACTTTTCTTCTGGCAGAAATGAGCTTCCATACCAAAGTGACAGTAGATGACAGGAATCTAAAAAGTTGTCAAAAGATGCAGTCAACTGAACAACAGAATCTGTCAATTATCAATTTGCCTGAAAGTCATATTAATAAGCTGGATGTGCTGCAGATGTTTTGTTCCTCCATGTCTGACTTGTTTCCCAACAGCAGCAACATTATTCAACCAACACGTTTTCATTCCCCATTAAAGTGAGTGGACATCAACGGAGGGTGGAATCCCTGCAGCCTTCTTCCACCACTCGGAGTTAATGCAAGTAAACAGGCAATAATGGGATGACAACCCATATATCTTAATCTGGGTGACAGTCAGGGCTTTAAGGAACACCAATACATTTAGGTTTGTTTTCATATGTGATCTATGTCTCCCTGGCTATTTAATGGTGTTTTTTTACTGTAAAAAACGTACTGTACCGAGTTCACAATACTTTGGTAGACGGGTGTTTTCTTCTCAAAGCCAGGAAGGTGGGGAGGTTCTGTATGTGAATGCAAACAGGTGCTTTATTTCCATTTCAACGTTGACAAAAAAGGATTTAGTAAATTCTGTAAAATTCCATTAATCCACAGCAGCATCGCCACATTAGGAATCACACATGAATATAGGAAACTTTGCAGTAATTATGCTTGAGCTTGGTTAAGGGGACTCTTGTGGCTGGGAGGCCAGTGGAAACTGTTAGTTGCAATGATGCAGAGACATTAAAGGTGTGAGAGAGGGGGTGTTTCTCTCCTCAGCCTGCGTACTACAAACAGATAAGAGGAACTACCCCAACAAACACAAATGCAGTCTTGTTTTTCAACCCATCCAGGAGAAAAAGAAAACTCACAAGCAATTTAAGCCAACACTGGTCAAGCTTCAACAGACCTTCTGCATTCAGCATGATCCTTTTAAGTAGAGTTTGATGTTTACTGGGACGACTCGCATCTTTAACAGTGCTGACGGCCTTTGAGGCATCATAGTCGAGACAACATCCAAGGACCTTTTTTATTTATTTATTTACATCATTTCACAGGGAAAATAACTGAACCATGAGGGGAAAGTACCACTAAAAGCTTTCAGTCAATTCCAGCCACTGAGCACATGTATAACCCTTTGACTCTACCATCATCTGTTGTCTTTAATACATGACACAGACAGCTTCCCACTGCAGGATGTCTCCTACTGAATGCAGCGACAGCAGACATTAAAGAGTTTTTTTTTTGGGTACACATGGTCTCAAGGGACACTGACAGAAGTAAAAGCTGAGCCAAGAGCAGTATCGCATCAGTATCAGATTAGGGCTTTGAAACCCAGGAGGTGATCCAAGGGAAACAGGCTGAGTCCCGGCACAGCAACAGACACTAGGCAGATAGAAACCCAGAGAGGCTGCCTGAGAGAGAGCAGCTCAGCAAAGACAAGCCAGCAACGGGAGCAGGATCTTGGCAGACCCGCCCACACAAATGGCCTCGGCTCCTGAAAAAGGTTCAGTCAATGGACCCCCTTTGCTCATGCTATACTGGTTTCAATGTTTGTGCATGCACTCATTCCTACATAAACACATGTGTAATTGTAGAGGATAATATGCCTGTTTCACCAATGGTATAAACATAAATAGCTGCTGGCTCTGAGTCAGGCTTTTTAGATTGCCGTTAGTGGAGACGTTGCTGTGTGGAAACACCTGACTTTTCTTTAAGTGTGCACACACAATGGACAGGTAGCGGATGGTGAGTAGATCTAAGCTGACTTTGACAAAATGGTGTCAAAACATGGTATGCCTTTAATGAAATATAATATACAGGAAAGACTGACATACAAACATAATTCAGTCATTAATGCAAGGGTAACCTAAAACAACTGGCTGCATTCATAGAAGTTGTATTCAACTTTATATGTGAGTTATATGGGTTTTAGACACATTAAAGCAAGGCCCCAGACACGCATACATGACGTGATAGACTGCTTGTTTGGTAGAACTTTTGACATTGCATGCACAAGCTACAGTATGAGTAGGTAGAAAACGACTCAAACCATTTATAGGTTTTAAAGACAAAATAAAATGTTTTTATGTAATAATTTTGGTTCAAAATGAAGTTTAGCTTAGTTGGGATCTTGGCCTCACAAGACCATGGGCCCCCCTTTATTCGCCAGGGCCGCAGAAAGCTTTCCCGCTTATAGGTGGCCCTGGCTCTCGGTACAGGTGAAATGTGCAGAGCGTGGATAATGTAGTGTGTTTCGACACAAGAGTTGTGTGCTTGTCCAGAAAACACAAATATATAGAAGAAAAATTACCAAGTCTGCAGCATATTAGCTGAGCGACGTTCTCTGAGTGTGTAAGAGAGCTGCCAAATCCCCGTCCAGCTGGACTCTGGAGAGGCTTTGGGTCAGCCTACGATACCTCCCCACATCCACCAGGGGGCTCAACCTCATCCTGCTCCTCTCAACGTCCTGCTGCCACATCTCTCTGCACCTTTGCAGCCCCTCTACAGAACCTGGCCCAAGGCTCTCCTTCTTCTCCTTCTCCTCCTCCTCTTCACAAAGCAGCAACGACACACACTCTCTGACTGACTCCACCTCTTTCTCCAAAGCCAAAGAAAAGAATTGAGCCGCCCCCTGCCCTCTTGTACCTTTGACAGGCTTGATGGAGCAGTGTGCAGGGAGGTAACCCAAGACAGAATGCAAGAACTGGAGCATCTGTAACTGGCTGCAAAGGAAAAGACAGTCACAATTTGCGTTCAAAAAATAAATAAATAAAAATAATATATATATACACACACACACATGTAATAAATGAAAACATGCTTGCTGAAGTCTTCTTTTGCCCCCCCCCCCTACACACACACACCTCTGTTTGGAGTTTATTTGAGGAAATTGTCATTGTAAGTAGTGGTCTGCTTGCAGGAAAATCCTAATCTTCGATATTCAGTGGAATATCACGCTAGCATGCATCCTAGTCAACTTCAAAGCCTCGCCAACTTTTAATCCATTAATATAAATTGAGCAGTGCCCACATCTACTTGTGGAAAGGAGAGAGGAAGCTCCCATACTTCTTTTGAATAAAACTGAATACTTCAAGAAAATCCCCAGTAGAGGCCGATTGAACCAATACACAGAGCAGTGATATAAAATACAAAATCCCTCCATGTGACGTATTATTATAAAACAATGTCCAAAGTAGAAAGGTTTGGGGTGCAGTTTTTGCCGTCTAAGATAATTACTTTCCCGGTTTTGTCTGTTCTTGTGCACGAGTGCAAGGATACACAGGCACTCGGGTGATGAAATAAACCCTACGGCCAATGCTACACTATTATTCCACTGATCCTCAGCTGGCTGTTACACAGAAATGCACCAGCTAAGGCAGAGAAGAAGTCTGGCAGTGAGTTAATATGGGTGTAAACAATGCAGGGTTTTTTTGCGAGTGAAAGCAAATGAGTCATAAGGAAGGAAACCGCTTTAACATCATTCTTGGCCCCCAGGGATACGTACAATGAGGTTTGGTAAATAAGACTGAATGTAAACAGAAACTTTGTTTACAAGAAAACTGTAAAGACACAGAATGTATCCTTTTACTGAACTGACAGTATGATTATGGCTCAAACTAAGTACTATCTGAACCATCAACACCTACACCTCTGAGGTCAGTAACACAGCCATCTCACTGGTGTCTGTAGATAAAATGATGTACCTGGAGTGGACGGACAGCTCCCCTTGGAAAGGGTTGATCTGATGCCAGTGCAGCAGCATGAGCGAGGACGGTCCTGAAGAATTGAACAGTAGATACTGGGGGCTCATTTCTATCCTCTTACAACCCACTCTCTTCTGAATCCAGCCCTCTATATCGCCTAAGCTGTGATCAGGAGAGTCTATGTGGAAGACCCAGCGATCCAGCACTGCCATCAGACTCAGCAGGTCCTCTGTAACCTCATCTGGGCACAAAAAGGAAAACAATGATAAAAACATCCATGTGTCAAAATTAAAATTCCCAAGACTAATATTCTTTAATTTTGTTTCCTTTACTCTTAATACTTTTTCTGTTTTGATAAAATATACTTTGCACTTTTTATTTTATTCATTGTACTTAGCTCAGTTTTTTGATACGAGATATAAGATACCATAATTGATACTGTTGCTACCTCTATGAATGTATGTTGAACTTTCAAGCTATTATACACTAAATAAAAACATACGTCAAGTATATTTATACAAAACATTTAAATAAGTCTCTTAATAAGTGGGTATTTGTGATTTTTTTTAACCTGTTTTGAGTTCTGGGTTTTTCAGAAGTGGTGTTTGGAATTCGCTGTGGATGTCCAAAGCGACTTGACCACAATGGAAGACGACCGGTGTCGGGGCAGCGTGGAGGGCAGACGCGTCTCGACTTTGGAGGTAATTGAGCGTGACACGGCACTTGACGGAGCCAGAGTTCAACAGAGGTGTCAGCCTGCTCACAGCGGTCACAGCCAGTCTGCATGTGTTGAGAGCATTGTTCTCGCCGGCATTGTGCTGCTTGCTTCTTTTGGCTGCGGGCTCTGCCAACATGGAGGAGGCAGAGGAGGAGGAGGAAGAGCAGTGTGTGGGGAGCATGAACACTTGGCTCTGGGTTTGGATGACCTCGGGCGTGGAGCTCTGGCCTGTCTCTGTCAGGATGGATAAACTCACCATGGCTGCTGGTCTGAAACAGAAGAAAAATAACAAATCACTTACGATCAGATATCACACAAGTCAGTAGGTAATCGGACTGTAAATCAAGATTCAAGAAAGAAATATAGAGTGTGCGTGAATGACTGTGTGACTGCTTGTGAACAGATTCACCACACTGATGTCTCCAGGTTTGGTGAAAAATGCATCAGCTGTACAAGTGCAACCAATCCAAACAACAATATATGGACTCTCAAAGGCAATCATGCCAGAAGTAGTTTTCCTCCACACGTTCTCAAATAGAAAAAAACAGTAACAGGTGGATGGAGGAATCTGATAAGCTCTTGTTCCCACAAAAGAAGCGTGGAGAGTTATTAAAAACCCGTCACCCTGGTGACAGCCTAGCCACCCTGCAACCGCCTCGGTTAACTTGATATAGGGTGGGGGGGGGGATATCAAAGAGGCAAAGAACACCCTTACTCAGTTAGTGTCATTTGTTGACAGAGATTAGGTTTAACATTTATTTACAATAATGCAATGAATCTCTAAACACCTGAAAGACAAGTAGGAATTTTACCTCGCAGATTGGATTTGCTAAGACATGCTCAGTCCACCATAATGCTTCAGTTCCGACAAAATCCAATCAGGCGGCAGTTATACAGTCTGACAGCTGGACAGCAGTTCTAGCTGTATTTATATTGCCTGTATCTTTAACACACACTCATGGATCCACTCAACTAGATGCACCCATTAAGCCCGACAAGAAATCGAGTGGATGAGCATTTTAAAAAATTAAAAGTTTTGATAATGTCATGTTCAATAGACCATATTTACAAAGGCTTATGCCTCGGTCAGTCCACATAGAGACAACATATGTATATACAATCAATTGTAATTTTTAAATAAAAATTGTGTTTACACAGAGCCGTCAGTAGTTAGTATCACTCCCACGACCATTTGGTCCTCAGCAATGCGATGCCACATCTTGTCAACTTGAGGTTTTGAAGACACTGCTGGCATGTCTTCCATCATGTCATCCAAGGCCTGATCTTTTGTCTCATCATCATCAGAGTCCCACAGAGCAATAAGGCCTTCCTGGACAGAGAGTTCATAGAATGTTATCAGCTACGACAAGTGTGAGACAGCACTGACAGCAATAGCAGTTTATGTCAGACTTTTCAATTCGAACAAATGCCCATTAAGTAGACATGAAATGGGCATACTTCAATGCTATTTAAAGCCAAAGTGCGTAACTTATGTTACCCCAATGAGGAATTCGGAGTAATTACAAGAACACTGAGATAAGCTTTCGGTGATAGCGCATGGATTTTATTCCTTCTGCTACATGTCCAGGTTTTTACTTAGCAGTGGAATCAACAACTGAAACATTTTGTGGACGCTTCTTGAGCTCCTGCGCCACTGTCGGAGGGGCGACGCCAGTTTGTAATTGCTGCCAGAGTGAGAAATAGAGATAATTCTGTGGAGCTGACAGGCTTAATCCACTTTTTGTCATCTCATTTGGAAATGGCTTGAATGTAACCAAAATTAATTTACCAGAATATGAAGAAGTTACGCACTATAGCATTAAAAACAAAGTGTTGATGTGTTACTTTCAGTCATAATGTTGTTTAATTATTTATTTCATTTATTATTCCAAGGGTTAGATTTTTTTCCAGTTTATTTTGGCCTATATACATAATTTGTTTTAGTTTTTTGTTTTATCAGTAAGGCCATAAGTTGGGTTGGGGCTTTCATGCTTAGCAAAAATTTAAGAAAAATTAAATGCCATCATGAGCAGCAAAGTAGGTGACAAGCAAACAGGCGTGGCATTTGTTTTTATTGCCTGCATTTGGTCGTGCTTCCTCAATGCCGGTCTCTAAAATTGGAATGTCGACTGCCTAAGCCTCTTGTAAGATGCCATTTTAAATATGACAACTTATCAAAGTGAGTGACAAGTGCTGGAGCAAAAACCCAGGCAACTGAGGTGGAAGAGGGCGGGACTTTAAATTCCATTGAAGATGTGACAACATTTCCCATTTTGAGGCTTTAAATAGAACTTAGATGCATGCCACTCTAAAACATTACAACAGCTAAAAGCAGAATCCCAATGTTGTCTCCATCGTGTCATAACACCATTGTGTTTTATATGGAAAGGTTGGGTGGTCCTTTCTTAAAAGAAAGACGTGACTCACATTGGTATCTTTTTATTAAGCCCTGACCGGGAAGCTACCACATTATCAGACTGCAATAATGCAAATTTCTGACAGGCTTTATCAGACCCGCTACACTGACATGCTCATGGTAAATGTAACACAAGTCCGGTCTGAGCTTGTAAAGACAGCTTTCAGCTTTAGTGCCCCTGACTCCTGGAACAAATAAAAATAAATGTTTTTGTTGTTGTTTTTGCTTTGCATTTCTGTTTGACAGGACGTCATTGGAAATGAGGGTCACCCCTCAATGATCTCGAGTATAAATAAAGGTCAAATGAAAACAAATAACAAGTCTGGAACCAGCAGTAGGCCTCAGCTAGGGGACAATTTCCATACACATATTGTGATCAGCTTTAAAAGACTAATAATGATGCCCAGCCTTTGAAAAACAAGTCTGTTTTTGCAGAAAGTCCTAGTTGTGTTTTTTCTAATATGAACGATACCTGCTCAGGCTGTGTGACAACATGTTGTCTTTCTGATGCCACGTCAGTTAGGGCTTGGACCGACTGCTGCAACACTCTTTCCTTCACTCTCACTTCTCTTTGAAGCTCCTGCAGCACGGTCAATCCACTCTAAAGGACAGACCAGATTTCATTTAACAGTATATTCTAGAGATTAAATATACCAGACCATTTTCTGTGATCAAGGTCAAGAGGTCACCATTTCATACAAATACCATGGTGAGGTCATGATTTTACAGCATAAAATGGCTGGTCAACATGCAATATAAAATGATTAATACTTTTACATTTTCAATACACATTACTTCATGACAACTGCAAAAACTACATAAAATAGTCAAACTGATGTTGCACACAATAGACAGTGAAAATGATCACGATGTGATCTGTTATCACCATTCCACTAAAAGAAAATAACAATAATTTATTGCTCAGCCAGCCCCCACAACAGCATGAAATCAAATAACGTCATAAAGCTGATAGTTTATAAATGCTCACTTGTAGTCTCGATTCTAAGGCTTGAAGAGTGAGGAGGTAGTTCTCTGGTGGAGGAGAAGATGTCTTTGGTGCTTCATTGTCCTCGCAACGCTAAAACACAAGAACACACTGTTACCAGTAAATGTAACTGTGAAGTAGCATGGCCAATGTAATGAGAAAAGGGCAATGCCTTACAGCGTATGAAATGCCACAGAGGTCAGTGAGTAGGAATCTTTCCAATGGCTGTCCTGATACGCCATGATCCTTAAAAACCAGAAGCATCTGGTCTGTTCCGCATCCAACAAAGTCATCCACGTGGACAGAACTGACACCTGACCAGCGGGAGGCTAACTGAAAAAGAAAGTTTAACAAGTAGTGTAAAAACTTGCCAACTGAATACAAGTCTAGCTATTAAAGGGACACTGTGTAACATTTTAAGTAATTCATTAGCTCAAATCAATATCCTCATTCATAAATATGTCCTCATTGGTGTAAAATCACCTCTGCCAATAATCAGAATTATCCTCCTGAGCGGAGAATTACAAATATTAATGTTACATTTTGTCCATTGAGCGGGCAAGTCGTATGGAGGAATCCATGTTTTTGGAATGTCATCAGGTGCATTGTTTAAAATGTAGAATTGTTCCTGTCCTTGAAGGCCACTGTAGCTTCTGTTATTATTCAAAAGGGTGTGGTTACCCAGGGAGTGTTGCATTCTAGAACTTTCTTGATGATGTCACATTACACAGTGCCCCTTTAAAGATACAAACACTCCATAGACTTTGAAACCTGTTTTTTTAACAAACCTGAGATGTTTCCTTCCATACAGCACACACATGACCCTGGTGAAAGGATATGACAAACAGGCAGCCGTTTCTGCCAGTGTCGACCATCTGAATGTTTTCAGGTTGCTCAAAGGGGAGTTGACAGGTGTCCTTCACGATGCCATTCTCAAAAGAAACCAGTTGCTGATTAGAAGTTGCTGCGACCACAGCAGATTTCAGCACCCCGTCCACTTTCTCAGCCGTGAGAACCAGGATGCACCGTGTGATGCAAATGTAGGGATCTGGCAAAATCATAGTACCATCAAAAACGTGTCCACTCTCGACAAAATAGCCAAGGGTTTGGCTTGCTGGCTGACTATTATTAGAGGGCTCTTCTGAGGAGTTCTTCAGTCCAAGAACAAATACCTGTTCCTTGTGGAGGGGGAATTCTCCAATGACATGGTGGGTGAGCTGGATGGGGATCTTTCTCACCTCTCCTGCCTGAGAAGATGTATAGAAAACATTACCTGCATGGCTCCACGACACTGTGGGGCCCTGCAGGATAAACACATTATCCCTCATTCGATAGGGGAGTTTGAACTTAAAGCAGGGCTCCAGTTGGTTGGAGCTGCTCAGTGTCAGCAGACTGTACTGGAAGCTCTCGCCTTTCTTACTCGCCGTTGCCACTAAAATACACGGCGTGGTGACTCTCTTCTGAACATGTATGGCTCGTTTGCATGTTACAATATCGACATGCGCTGCTCTTTTCCCACTGATGACAGCAGTCCCATCAGCCGCCTTTAGAAACACGTTGTCCTGTGGTACAAATGAAAGGCTGCGGAATATTATCTCGCTTCTTTCGCTGTCATTTGTGGCTGGAGCTCGTGTACAGTTAAATAGGAATAGCATGCCACCGTGGGAAAGCCGGTGGGGAATTCGACACAAATCTTCCGAGAGCAAACTCTCCATGCTGTGATAGAGACGTGCCTGGTGCCTACCGGATTCGATTCCTCCTTATTGACAGCTTGAGCCAACCTTATAGTTACTTTGGCAGCTGTCACTTTCACGACACAAGTCGCACCAAGGTGCAGCCTACACATGAACTAGTAACTGCTAAATTAATTTGTGAGGGGTAGATTTAGCCGCTTTAAAAGTTTCATATCGCCGGTTATTCGTCCATGGTAGCGGCGCGCCAACTAAAATCAAACACTTCCTGTCAATCCAAGTGCATTGTGGGAGAGAGTTGCAGCAAGTTGCTAAGATAAAATAAAACCTCGTTAGTAGTCCTATACTATACTATCACCTTAAGGAATTATTATATACATTTGTATTTGCTGTGTCGTGTGCTTGAATGTAACTCAACACTTCCTCTACTCTTTTCTGAAAAACAACAACACAGCGGAGAGGTGTGGCCACGGCTGGAGCCAAAATGGCGACGTCAGGACGACAGTTTCACTGTCGGCACTGATTCGCCAAAACATTAGCTGACTTTGCTAGCTCAACAAGGAACTACCTCACACAGAAGGAAACTCGGGGACAGTTGAACATGGCGGAACAAGATCAACAGGGAGGAGAGCAGGTAATGTTAACTACCGTTACAACACGGTTCTGTTATTTAAAGGAATAATGTTATTCTAACCATGGACGTGTTTAACCCGAACGAACTGATTTTGACAGGACATTGAGAAGAAAATTGAGGAGACGAAACAGAGATTCAAGAATGAATTCCTGCAAGGTAACAGACTTGTAATGAATAACCTGCCAGGAACTTGCTCTTTGACCGGTCTTTGCACGGGTTTTCGCCAGCTGACTACATAAATTCAAATTGCTATTGTCGGGTGAACTGTCCACTTGTTAGCTGTTTGTCATGTTTATGACTCCATGACCTAAATGCCCAGAGCCCAGATAATCTGCCACAGATCTCTTGCACACGTTCTGCATTGCCACAGTTGTATGACGTACAGCCTGTAACATTATGTCCTCAAGGTGGGCTAGCCAAATTGTGGTGAAAGTGAAACCTTGTGCTTGACAGTTTTAATTCTCTTTCATTCTGTGTTTTTTGTACTAACAGATTCAACAGATAAATATGACTCCAGGGATGTGGAGAGGCTTGAAACCGATGATACTGTGGCGGAGGGCTTCCTGACATGGAGAATGTATGTCGTTGATGATGCCTTGAAAATGATCGATGAGAGTTTTCAGTGGCGAAAAGAATTTGGTGTAAATGGTAAGAAGAAAGTCATGCTGCTGAGTAGTTTGCAATAGGCTATTCACAGCTTCATACAACTTACTTTGACAAAAATGTAGCTTGGTTTTCTACAAAACCCTTTTTTATCAATTAAAAAACTATAATTGAAAAACAGAATAAGCTGTCCAAGAACTCTTCCCTTAATAAAAAATAAAAAATTGATTTTAAATCGGGAACTACTTTATCAGAGAGAAAGTAAACAATATTATGAATCTGCACTTAAATGCCAGCCATAAAAAAGCATGAAAGTTCAGTCCAGTCCAGGACTATCTAAAAGAAGAAATGTCACATTACCATATTTAGATGTTTGAGAGCTTGTGATACACACAGTGTAATTGTTGTTTCTCCCTGTGCTGCTCAGGGATGAATCCAGACAGAGGGTCATTGTCTGTGTAAATACCCATAGCTCTATACACAGCCTACCTCCCAAGAACAATCCCCACTGTTTCTGTTTTGTGAGGGTTTTGGTTAGTTTTAGTCTTTAATCCAGCAAATTCAATTTGTCAAACAGTTGTTTTTAGGAAATTTGATTTAAAGGCAGTAGCATCAAGGCGCATCGGTGCAGGGTCATCTCGAGTAAAAAAAAAAACATGGCTTTGCTCAGTATTGCCATGACATGATTATGAAAAACAATATAATTTTATGAATCAAGGATTAGAATAAAAAACACTTTACAGTGTTATAGTGTCTGCCTGTGTGTTTCAGATCTCACTGAGAGCATCATTCCCAAATGGATGTTTGAGACTGGTGCTGTCTACCTCCACGGCTATGACAAAGAAGGCAACAAGCTCTGTATGTACACGTCCTATTAGAGACCTTTAAACAGTAAATTGTAAATGTATGTATTGTAAACGTACTGCTTAAATCGTCAGGAAATGCATTTGTTGAAACTAAGTGTGTAGCCGTCAGGGACATTTTTATGCAAATGTTAAAAACTACTTACAGTTTTCCTCAGTTAATCCTTTTTCTAATCTCTGTTTACTGTTTTTAGTCTGGTTCAAAGTAAAGTTACACACCAAGGATGCAAAAACAATCGTTGACAAGAAGAAGTATGTTGCCTTCTGGCTGGAGCGCTATGCCAAGAAAGAACCTGGGATGCCACTCACTGTTGTGTTCGACATGACAGATTCTGGCCTCAGCAATATAGTAAGTCCATGCTGATAGTTGGGTCAAATAAGGGTTTTGTAATTATATAAGCGGCTTAGTTATTTATGCGTCATGCTTTATCCCAGCTTTAATGTTTGCTTCATTTATTGTGGTTATGTCAAAGACAAAAACCTATTTTGCATTTTCATTCCCTCACTATTAAATAACCTTCACTTTTTAAAGACCATTTCCTTTGCTTTGTGGCTGTCATTGAAATGCCGTTGAGTGTGTCCTCATATTTCTTGCTGTTTTGAGCTGTGATCTTGCAGGGGACTGATGCTCTTCAATGGATTTACACTTTGGAGATTAAAGTAACCTTTAAATCCTATTGGTCAATTTGAGTGGCCTGGCTAATCCGCAGTCTCACTGTGTCGCAAGCGTTAGCTCCTTGATGGAGCAGCTCTCTGTCGACGGCGTGTGTGTTTCATTGGCTAGACTCTCTCCCTGAGAAATGGCTCAATTAAATACAAATATAAACCGACACAAGCTAGGCAAAAGGGATAAATAGATACGCAGATAGGAAATGCGCACATTAGATGATCAGTTAGAAAAAAGCAGCCCCATGGAGGGCTTGTTGATCCACAAGTATGAGCTAGACTAGAGCAAGGCAAGGGTAGCCAGTATGATCTCATTAAGGCTCGGGTGTGAGTCTGCTGCATAGCAATGAGGTCTCAAGCCAATTATGGAGCCTAGCCAGAGTAAAGGGGCTGTTTCTGTTGACATGTCAGCTAGTTTGTCTGAAGCGTGTCATTAACATAGAACAGGAAGATGAACATTTATAATACTCGTCTAAAAGGGATTTAAAGTCACTAAGTGCCTTTCACCTGGAAATGTGCTTTCCAGATGAGATTGCTATTACTCTGCTTTTTAATGTGTTTGCCATGATTAGTTTCTCTCGTGCTATCTAAAGCGTAGATAAGATGATCTGTTTGAATTAGTAGAAGCCGTTAATTATTTTTGTGGAGAAAATGCATTTGAGTCTAGGCCATTTACTGTGAATTTTTTATTTATATTTTTAACTTTTTAATTTGATTGTCACCTTGAGTTTTTAGATTAAAGGTGCTGTAAGCGGAATGGTTCTTTTAGCTAACTTCCTGCTAGTTACTGCAGTTAGCAGTCCGCTCGCTCGTCCCTACGTCACCACATTGATGCACTGCGGTCTTCAAGCAGCGAGTTATCTAGCATCATCTCAGATCCATAAGTGTGATAAAACATGATAAAAACCATCGAAACAGACATTGGGAAGGATTTTTACCGCCATTGTAGGCACATAAACATTCACCCATCTGTCGCTCTGGCGTGCACCAGCAGTGAGACCATGAGTGAGACGGGTGTCGGTTTGTAACGTTCTCTCTTGTGATTGGATATTAATTTCGGGATCCCCCGAAAAGTTTATCTGCCGATTACATGCAGAGCAGCTGACTGATAGATCGGCTTTATGAAACGCGCACATTATGTAAGTGATCACTGTATGAATAAAGAACAATTTAACACTTATATTAACATAAATAAACCGCTTACATCACCTTTAAGTACTGCAATCAAATGGTGAGAAAACAGCAGATAACAGCTAGTTATTTAGTTGTCTATTTTGAAAATGGTTCATAACAAAAACTGTAATATGTAGTTGACAAACCAAGCAAAATCACCTCATCAACAGTGGCATAGTGTTTTAGAGGGATTATTGAGGATCATCCAGAGGAGCTTGTAATTAATTTTCTGTTAAGCGGGTCACCACAGATCTAAAGGAGGTTAAGAGTGAACAAACATTGAAAGTCCATTCAATATATTGTGTAGCTATATACCATGCACCATGTGGTTCTGCTTTTTTAAGTTACATTTCTTTTTTTTTTCTTTTTTCTTTTTTTTACTTTGTGTTTCAGGACATGGAGTTTGTGAAGTACGTTATCCATTGCTTCAAAGTATATTATCCCAAGTTTTTAGGTAAGGAAGATAAAAGCACAACACACATTTATCCAAATTCACCTATGTTACATTCCCTCAGTTATAGCAATCTGCAGCTATTTTCAAGTCAAACCTGGGATTGTTTTAAACATTATTTCTCATTTAAAACTTTTTTTTTACCATTTCAGCCAAAATGATCATCGTTGACATGCCTTGGATCATGAATGGTGAGAATGAGTCTTCCTTCTCCTGGCAGTCCATGCAAAAGTGTTATATTTTTCATGTCCACCATGTTCTCAAAATAATAAACGTCAACTTACTTTACATATTAAGCATTAATGTATGTCCATATTTCAGCTGCGTGGAAGATTGTGAAGTCGTGGTTGGGTCCCGAGGCGATCAGCAAGCTCAAGTTTGCATCCAAAACCGAGGTCCATACGTTCATTGGCCCCGAGTACCTGCCGCCTCACATGGGTGGAACGGTATGTTATTATGTGTTTCTATGTGTTCTATTCAAAATTGCCTGAAAAGATCTATTCATTCATACATTTCTGCCAGACACTTAAAAAAGGATGCATTAGTTACTAGAATGAATTGGGGAAACAATCATCTTCTTTTAACGGATCATATTGTATTATGGTGTGATGCACGAAACAGATGGTGTTTGATCATGTTAAACAAAATCTGAATACTATTTAATGTAAGTCTTGAGTAGTGTTTGTGCCAGACGTAAAGTTTTAATATATTACTTGAACTGAAATCTGACTTTATTACCTCAATAGATAATAAACATCAGTTTATATTATTTAAAGGTGCTACGAGGAACTTTTGAATATTTCTGAAACACTAATTTTTCCTTTGATGATCATAAATTACTAGGGCTGTCAAACGATTAAAATTTTTAATCAGATTAATCACAGGATTCTGTGGATTAATCGCGATTCATTTTACCATTCGAAATATGCCCGAAAAATAGAATTTTCTCTGTATATTGTTGTATGAACGGATAAGATAAATGACAGAAGGTGGATATGTACATTTAAAATTAGTATGTTTATTAATTGAAAATCCAAATGATGGTTTTAATACTGAAAGTAAATTTAAATCAAACTAAAATATATAGGCCTACCTACCAAACCATAATTCAATTGGTCTGTCTCTTTACTATGTCTTTGGGCAAATAATAGGATAGGCTATAGAATGGCATTTATTTGGTGAGTCTATAGGTTGTGCATTCTTGAATACAACTTGATTACAGTCCGCGGTGTGTGTGTGCGTGTGCGCGCGTGCGTGCGTGCGTTTGTACGCGCGACCGCTTCCTAGGGGACTGTTCATGTGTGCCAGGAAGCCGACGTTATGTTGATGTCTGATCACACACACCTCTGAAAACTGCAGACGTTTGTGTCCTCGCACAATGTTTCTCCTCCTCTTGCTCCCGACATCAACTGTCACCCGCGGCAGTTGATTTGATATACTATCTATGCCCCCGACACAGACGTGACCGTTAGCAGTTTAAAACCTTAAAACACGGCATGGGCTAACGTGCTGCTATGTTTGGCTGCGCGCAGCTACTGATCCTGGGTCAGCCACAACGATAGAGTGACTGTAGGACAGAGCCGGTGGGATGTACGGGGCAGATCATTCTGCACATGTGTTAAATGCGTTAAAAAAATTAACGCCGATAATTCCATAAATTAATCACCCTGCGTTAACGCGATAATTTTGACAGCCCTATAAATTACATGTAACAGCAAAATGAGACCATAAGTGCAAAAAGTGCAATTTTTATATAGTTTTTCTTAATACCTTTGTCATGGGTACCCACACCCAGGATCTACAGCTGGCTTTTTGAAAAACACTACTGCTTTTGTCGAAAGGGGGTGCAAGAATGAACACAAACTGAAAGTTCCTCTGAGCACCTTTTATCAGGTTTACCCTTTGCATAAGCCATATTAATATAGTAATTCTTATGCAAATCATTGGGACTTTTTTTGACGCATGTAGTAATATGACATACTGTATGTTGCTACATTCCAGGACCCCTTCAAGTACAGCTACCCTCCTCTTCCTGATGACGACTTCCAAACGCCAATCTGTGACAACGGACCTATTGTGAGCGAGGACGAGGCCGAGAGCAAAGAGGGCGACATGGACAGCAAAGATGCCCTCGAGTCCAGCTACAGCTCTGAGGTTGCAGTAAAGCCCAAAAAGGTACTTTTTATCCTTTAAGTTCTATCTAGTTATTTCATAGTCTACAAATACTTTGAAAATAACCTCGGCTTAAAGGTGCTCCGAGGAACAAAAGCGGTAGTGCTTTTACTACACCAGCTGGGTGATAAAATAGCCTTCTTTTCACCGATGGTCTCCCTTGCTATTACATGTAATTTGTGATCATCAGAGGAAAAATGAGACTGTTTCAGAATATTTAAAAGTTCCTCGTAGCACCTTTTTTTAATTAAAAAAATGTGTTTACCCCTTTACACTTTTTTTGGTTTTGCTACAATAAAAGGCTTGGCAGGACCCAGTCTAAGACTGAGGGGACTGTTTTTATTATCTCATAGCCAGAATATCGATGAAAAACTGTTAAAAATTGGTGAATAAAATGGAGACAAATATATAGTTATCAGGAGGACCATGGTTTTTGTGGTTCTTAACGAGCTGCTTATGACTGAATTGAGTCGTGATCATTTCCGATTCTGGCTTTTCAGGCGCTGGTGTCGCATTCTGATGCCAGTCTTATTTGGTCAGAGATTCCGCCCCCGTTTCATCTTTCACTCAACATCTTTTTTTTCTTTTTTTAAGTTGAGCCTGAGATTACAGCATGTAATCAGAGCGCTCTGTGGGGACAACTGTGAATTAAGTGGAAAGTAATGCCCTGATTTGGAAGACATAAAGCTTTGGCTCATTGTCTCTGTGAAGGTGACTCCCGATGTCTTTGGCTGCAGTTAAATCCCGCCGACAAAAAGCCATGCAGCACAGCGAGCGTTCTGCTTCTCTCATCCTCTCCGCTCCTCATGTGGTCCACAGAGGCTGTCAACTCTGTTACTTAAGCTCTTCCCTGCTGGAGCTAGATTTGCATTCCCGCCAAACAGCAGCACGGCAGCGCTCAGTGTAGCAGCCATTACTGATACGTCCTGCTGGCTTTATCTCCAACTTCTCTGCAGCCAACGTCCACTTCTATCTCGCTTTTGTCTCTCAAAGAATGTTACATTTGTGCGTGCAGTCAATACTGCAGCAGCGTATGTCACATATTCCACTCGCTCCTTATAGGAATATACAACCTTTGCTTCACAATCTGTTTAGCGTCTTATCTGGCTAGCAGCATTCAAGAGAAAAACCTGCACGGAAACAGATAGTGCACTAAAGGTGGAGTCAGCCATTCTGAAAAGCCTGTTGTCAAAAAATCAATTTAACTAAAAAAATCAGTGAATATTGTCCCATCACAATCCGCTAACCGGCCCCACCGTAGCTAGCCTGTTTACAGAGCCTAGGCTGTATATTAACACTGGATTTTTTTTCAGTGAACGCACAGTGAATATCTATCCGCTAGCTTGTCAACTGATTTTGACAAAGAGTGATTTTGACAACAAGCATTCTCCATAATCGCTGACTCCACCTTTTGAGGGGATCATCTCAGGATTTGCGATGAGTCAGGGAATGTCTATTGAAAACTAGAACATTTTTCATTTACATTATATTATGACATGTTCTTTTCAAGCATGGTTATTTATTCTTATTCCTTTGTCATCCAACATTGCTGCTGTGTGTTGTTTTCACATATATGTTGTCGTGTTCTTGTCACAGACATTGAGCCGCAGACTTGGACATGACTTTGCTGTAGTTTACAGCAGCTGTTGCTGGCATTTGTAGTCTGCTACCTATAGGACACAAGCTGCATCTGCTTGATGGACCTTGTGGCGCTGAGTCACCCATAGCTATTCCCGTGAGCCTCCTTAAGCCCCAACAAACAAACAGTGCTCCCATTGTAAATAAATACCACATTGGTCATGCACAGCCGATTTAGATTTACAGAGCAGAGATATGCAAATAAGCCAGTTGTTTCTCAAGCCTCCAACAATAATCCACAGGCACACAATTAGAGTTTCTTAATGTTCTTACTGTAACATATACACATGGAATTACCTTCAATTTTTTTGCTACTTTTTGTTGTGAGCAGCATACATTTGCCCTGCTTGATTTGTTTTCATCTTCATATACTTCTAGACTATATAACAGTTTTTTTTTAAAGCTCTACCATCCTCCGAGGTGGCAGACAGGATATCAAAACATTTGAGTGAGCTCTGTGGGAAATGGGGAGATATTTTTTTTAGGTCAGCCGGAAAACGTAGACACACACACACAACCACTCTGCACTGACAGTGAGTATGTTTTTCATAAGTTGAGTGTATGAATATGCCTGACTAAAAACAAATGTTTTCCTTTATAGTTCAACGATTCTTAAAATGTCCAACTTTTGAAGGGTGAATTGTATAGCTATTAAAATAAAGTAAATTGTTATGCATATGTGCATTTTAAGGCTGCCACTGGTTTATGGTGAATATAAATATAACTGACTACTAAATATAACTAAATATAACTGACTTCCAGAAACCAACCCCACTTGTTGGCCCGAAGCTCATTCATTCAAGGCTTTATTACATGTTAACCTACAGATAAGACCCAACGGCATAGTAACACTGTTCGGTGGGAGAATCTTCAAGAAATGCAATACAAAGAAGGCTAAGTAGAAAGACAATACAAAGAAAGGTTAAGTACTTGAAATGACATAATAGAAGAGTGGTGATAACAGGTTAAGATCAGAGCTTAAGAGTCATTTGTAATTACTGTGTGTGTTAGCAGTGTCTACCATCTCTCTTCTGCTTGTCATTTCATCAGGCATTATGAGGAAGAAATACTAGATTTTTTTGGCTTGCCTTTGTTGTGACTTAACCTGTGGCACTGTCTCGAAAGAGCGACCTGTTGGCACTCCAAGCCCGTCTGAACGCATTCCACACAGAACTCACACAAACAAAGAGACTCTTCCTCACTTTCACTGCCACCACCACCCATTCCAATCTGAATTCTTTCTGGGGTTTTTTCTGGCAGCACTGTGCTGATATCTTGATGGCTTTGGGAAGCTAACTGTCTTTCTCTCTGTTTTGAAAACAAGGGCTGGTGGTGGTAGGGCAGTGTATGATCTCACACACCAACACAAGGACTCCGGGAAGATTTCTACAGGGCTGGAAAAGGCAGGTGTACTCACGTGAAGTATTGTGAGTGCACCTCCCTCACAGTCGACTGATGTCATCGCCAAACCCCCCCCGGGCATGTTCATCCCTTGACCTGTCCTGGACCTCCTATTTCAATTTGACTAACAAACAAAAAAACACAATCATTTCTGACTTTGTTATGAAGGGATTTAGGCTCAATGAAATTGGCCTGCTTTTTGCACGACAACATGTAAGCACTCTGAACCAAGCGAGACACTCACAGAATAATCATTTCAAAGAAAACGGGTAGTAGCACAGTCACTGCTGCCCGTTTAAGTTACACATTATCTGTATCTTCTAACCTCACACACTTACAGTTACTAAGATAAATACTGTTGTATAACGGTAGAACGAGTTATTAACTTTTAGCACTGAATCTTTAACCATGCTTGCCTTTTTGAGGCAACTTTTTAACACAAGCCCTCTGTGCCTTGTCCTCTAACATTATCCTTTACCAGGTCTGTGACTTTGTAGAGCACTAATCATGTGAAAAATATTGTTGTGTGCCTTTTTGAATGTGTTTTTGAATGCTCACCGTGAGCATTTCACTAATATCATATTAAGTAAATGTGAAAATCTTATTGATTGATTTGCCTTTTGAATTTCATATCTTACACACAATGTGTAGAAACTCAAATTTTAGATGATTTTTATTATCTCAGCCTAATATGTATTCTTTGTACATGATTGTTATAGTGTAAGTGTTGTTGTTTTTTCAATCATGTGATTCTCAGAATAACTTGCCTTCATTATGTTCTTTGTTAATCTATAACTGAATTTTTTAAAGGTTACAATTATGGCAAAAGCCTTTTAAAAGATGACATTCTCTCCAGAACACTGTACTATTTCAAAGTTTAATTTCTAATTTAAATTTTTGGCGTGTTTCTTACTATTCTCTAGTAATGCTACAACTGATTGTGTTAAGCGTGATCTTTGAAAACTGACTAATAAATAGAGACATTTCATCAGCAGCTGGTCATTTCTTCATGTCTTCTTTGTGGCTTGTGGTTGTATACCGCAGTCAGCCTTTCATTTAGGTGATTATGTGTTGTTGTTTCTCACGGCAAAACAAGTCACAGATGTTCCCATCACGTGCCTAGTCCCTTCACCTTTGCCCCTTTCCTCCCACGTTGCGCTCAACCTCCCATCTGTTAAACACAGGCGTGCGTTGCCAGCATCTCTGTCAAGCATCCATTTCCCCCCAACTCACCTACTTTGAATATGATGTCCTGAGATTATGCAAACGTTTTCACAATTCCTATACCGTCAGCTGTTGTATGATCTTGTGATCTTGTCTGAGGAGGAATTGGATCAAAGTTTATGGATGTTTTGCTGAAGTGAAACCATCAAGTGTACGAGTGCTCTCATGAACCCCTGGCCTTTATTGAACTTCTTTCGTTCAAGGTTCTTTGTGTTGTCAAAAAGTCACAAGTTTGTGGGTTACTTTGGTTCTGCATTTGCAAATGATCACGGTCATGGTGGTGGTTGTTTGGTTTATCCAGAGTCTATTCTCGGAACAGGGTCAGGAGTGTTCATGGGGGGGGGGGGGTTCTGAGAAAAATGTATTGTTCAAGGAACATTATATCGTGATAACAAACAAATAACCCTTCACCCTTATTTCAGAATGTCCACTTATTAACAGCTACAGATGACTGTTTTTGGGCCTCATTAACTGATAGCTTTCTCCTCATGAAGGGCAAGGGTCAAACGATTCTTTTTTTTTTCAGAGAAGGAGACAGATAAGGGTGACATAATTACATTATCAGAATTTGGAGTCTGTTTTTTTTTTTTTAATGATGTGCTCTTTTCTTATTTCAGGTTAATTTCCTGGAAGACAGTTTGAGGTCAGAGGACAATGATAAACTAGACACTAGCGCCAGGACCAAAGGAGCCAGGAAGCCACTGACCACCTTCAAAGGCCCTCTGCTAGATGTGAGGTAGGTCACCCTGGCTCTCGCCACTTCTCCACTTGCTTATATGTCTGGGCTTCACTCATAGCTGGCCATGTTCGCATTGCCGTTAGGGAGGAAAACTAGAGGTTGTCTGCACACTTAAATTTGCAAGCTCCCAAAAACTATATCGATGACACAATGTTTCACACAGGACATGTTTACTACAGACTTTAATTTAAGTCGTCATATAAGTGCATAGTAAATAGTTTGGGGATAAAGGGTGTTATTTTGTATAATATGGTTTTTACATTGACGTTTCCCTCACATTGCGTCATTTTATCAAGACCATATTTTGATTTGATTTCATTTGGTTCAGTCATTCATGTTCCCTCCCAGGATGAATTGTAACTTCAGTTATCCCCCGAAACTCTTCATCATGGCCACCTTTAGGGTCAAAATATAAACGTGTCCATTGCATCAATTTAAGTACACTTGAAAACTTGCAAAAAAAATAATGACATTCCCATGAGCCTTTCTGCTGGCATAAGTGCCATTACACTCTTTCTCCTAGTGAAATGAACACTCATTTGCCAGTTTATTATTGACACCTTGCTCAAAAACAACAAACGCAGACACATTTTAATTGCCTTGTACACATTGACAAAAAAATGTTCTCTCCACATATCGGCTCAAAGACGGCAGTCATTATTGATGTGTTTGTACCAGACCTCAATTGATCCGGTCACATGAGGGCAGGACTTAAGGATGCTACCAATCCATTTGTTTCAATCAGAGACCCTGGCTAATGATCAATAGACCTCTAAGAAAGGAGCGCTTGTCGCCTCTTTGCGCGTGTCGTCAAACAGATCTTGTGTTTTTAATTGGGCATTCATTGCACTGCAAAATGTCATCATGACCTCAGAAGCACTTCAACAATCACACCATG